>NW_018127939.1:781020-827440 GCF_001952655.1 Monopterus albus
AACCTCCCTTGTTTTGGATATTAATATTGTCATGAAAATGTATGAAATCTGCCTTTTCTTATATACCACACACTAGATATTATATGCCAGATGTACATTACATTAATGAAAGAACTCATATGACTGTGGTGTAAACAGGGGAAAGTTCTTTCATGACAGACTGTCAATGCACAATTTCATGTTTTATTTATTAGCCAAATGGGCAGGACCAATTTCTATTGGTCCTTTCCACCATCACCACAAGCAACTGATTTACCACTGCACAGAGTGAAACCTCACCACAACAAACATAATGTACATTAATTCACTTTATTTATACTTTATCACATCTTTTAAATAATACAAACATTTCTCTCCAACAGTTTAACACAACAACAGACACTGGGTAAATTCCAGTCATTCTTTGCTCCTCAATCCTCCCTTGACCCGGACATTGTTCCAGTCCACTATCTTGAAGGATGTCCCAAAGCTCTTATTCCTTTATCGGACATCAGAGGCTTCAGGTGAAAGATGAAGGATGAAGAAAAGGAGGGCTCACATCTCCAAAAACGTGTTTCCTCATTTTGTCTCTCCTCACATTTATTTCTCATATCTTTTCTTTGTACCTTTTGTGGGCAAAACAAAGACTAAAGGAAAAGTTGGGTGATTGGTCACAAATTCTTAGTCTTTGATGGTGATCTGCTGTTTATTCCAGGAGTGTCTGCAGGCCACAGTGAGAATGCAGGCTGTAGGCAGCCGGCGGGACCAGGATCAATGTTTTTGTTCGTGGCTATGCAGGACATAAATGCTCCTTGTTGACCAGTATGCTTGAAGATGTTTTGGTTTTGTTGTCTGCTCTGAGGAGACCCTCTGTTACAGTGGGGTTACAAAAAAATTAAATACAACCCTGTTTGGGACTGACATATCAAATTTGTTCATATCAATGTAACCCAGATCTGAATACTAATAATTAGCTAACGACTTAAATAAGGACAGGTAGGTAATAAGCTACTTAGCCAAACATTCTAAAGAATACATCTTACATTTGCTATAGCTAAACACACTGTCCTCATGGTGGGTAAACTGGACTTCAGTATCCAGGGAAGGGGTTTAGTGAACAGTTAATTGCAGTGGCTGACTGAAGGGTTAGCAAAGCCGGTAACCATTTTAGAATAATGGATGAGTGCTTCACATTTTTAACTTTTTTAAAATTCTTATCCGGTCTGTGAAAAATGAGAAATGTGAGGTTTCCTGAACTCAGCCATGGTAATTTATTCAAATACAAACTGCACATACTTGTTGCATAATCATTTGAATGGATATTGGGTATCGAATGCTTTCAGATTCGTTCCCTTCCCTAAAATACAGGCATGTCACAGAGAGATGAACTATCTCATTTTCATTTTAATGAAAACAGATGGAAAAAATCTGTACTAGCACAACATTGTTAGCAGAGCTAGATTTGATATCATTTGTATGATTCTGCCATTTTGTACCCACTCAACACCTAATGGCTTTGGTAGTATTAAGGATAGAATGTATATTCTGATTTCCTTTTCTAAATTTGACAAGCAAACATACACATGCTCCTTGTTTGTTTCAACTCAAGGGCAGCTCAGCTCTAGCATCATTTGTAATACAGGATGTCATGCATGGACATCATAATGAGTCATTTAGCGCCTGATTTCACTCATTTTTACTGACACCACTGGTACATTCAAAGGACAAGGATTTTCCCTGTCTCCCTTCACTCATCATATATGGATTCACATTGGCTAAGTGAATTTTGATTGAACCTTTTAGCAAAATTAGACTACAGAAGGATTGTCATTTCATATTTTTCCTCTTTGAAGTTGGGTAAATTTCAGAGAGGAAAACTGATAAATGGAAACATGTATTTCACCAAATGGCTGCATGGATAAACTGAACTGCATACAACCCCAAATCAGAAAAGGTTAGGACAGTATGTAAAATCTAAATTATAACAGAGAATTGTGATGTGTAAATCATCTTTGTCCTGTATTACATTGAAAACAATACAGCAGCACATTATTTGATGTGATACCTCATCAATTTTATTCTTTGTTCAAAATAAACACTCATTTCAATTCTGATGCTGCAACACATTCCAAAAAAGTTGGGACAGTAAAACATTTACCACAGTGTGATGTTGCTGTTCCTTTTCACAACACTTAAAATGCATTTAGGGACTGAGGACACCAAGTGGTTATGTGTGTCAGGTGTCATTTTGTCTCATTCCTCCTGCAAACAAGATTTACAACGGTTCTGGGTCTTTGTTGACGCAGTGTGCGTTTCAAAATGCGCCACACCTTCTCTATTTGGGACAGGTCAGTGCAGCACCCTTTTCCTCCACAGCCAGGCCTTGGTAATGTGCGCAGTACGAGGTTTGCATATACGTGGACAACCCTGGAAAAGATGTCGTCTTGAAGGCAGCTTGTGTTGCTCCAAAATCTCTGTGTAGTTCAGCATTAATGGAGCCATCACAGAAGTGTAAGTGACCTTTGCCCAGGGCTCTGACACAACCCCAGACCATGACAGACCCTGGTTTCTGGACTTGTTACTGGTAACAGTCTGGATGGTTCTTTTTGTCTTTGGTCTGGACCACACGGTGTCCATTCCTTCCAAAAAAGACCTGAAATACCTATTTGTCCTTGTCCTTTACACACTGAAATCCTTCCAGATTCCTTGAATCTTTAAATTATGTTCTGCAACATAAAGGATGGCATATTCAAATCCCTTCCTGTCTTTTTTTTTCTAATTTTCTCACAGTTATGTTGGCAAACTGACAATTCTCAGCCCATCTTTGTTTCTAAAGAGCTCGGCCTTTCCTGGATGCCACTTGTACCAAATCATGATTGCAATCACCTGTTGACATCACCTGTTTAAAATGGAACCATCATTTCATTGTTTAACCTCATTACTGGCCCTGAAATGTAACTGTCCTAACTTTTTACTGGAATGTGTTGCAGGCACCAGAACTGAAGTGAGTGTTTATTTTGAACAAAGAATAAAATTGATGAGGTATCACATCAAATAATGTGCTGCTGTTTTGTTTTCAATGTAATACAGGACAAAGATGATTTACACATCACTATTTTCAGTTTAATTTAGATTGTACATACTGTCCTAACCTTTTCTGATTTGGGGTTGTAGATCATTTCATTTAGATGACGCTTCTCTCAATCAGCAGCTGAAGGACAGTATTTTTCACTTGTCATATTCAACAACAACAACAGCTTCTCTTTTCAGAAGCAGTGTAATAAAAAAGAAATCACTGTTGACAGATTTTATGCCTTAACCAATTAACAATGAACTATTTGGGATTTGTAGCTTATTCTGAATGAACGGGACATTGTTTATGTTGTTTGCTGTACAAATATGGAACAGACCTTGTAGAAGTGGGCTGTAAAGAAGGCAGAAGCGGAGAAAAAGACACACTTAAGAAACATTAGACAAACAGGGAATGAGAGAAAGATAGATACTTTAACAGGAGAAAAGTGGAGTGAATGCATACAGTACTGCTAAATCTCATATACAGTAGCTGTCAAGGCTGAGGTGAGTTTATTGCACCCAAATGCAGATTGCTGACACAACAAAGCATGGAGCAAGTCATTTATTGACACAGCTTAAAACTTCAGAACTCAAGGACTGAGTTGGGAAATACATGTATCTCAAGCTGCAGGGCACCAAGAGTGAACCTGAGGAGGGTTAGGGAACCAAATGGCTGAGGTCTGAGGGCAGACAGCAAGGAAGCACCTGAGAGAGGAAGCGAGACCTTGCTGGTGGGGTGAAGTTGTAAAGTGGCTGGGGGCCAAATGCTGAAGGGCAAGAACAGTCTGGCTGCTGAGCATCACTGTGGCATGTGGATGGCTGTAGAGATACTGGAGGCAAGAGCTGAAGCTCACAGTAGAGTGGGCATGCAGGGTGGTAGAGAAGGATGCTGGTGATGGCAGGGCTGGCATGTGGCTGGACTTGAGTTTTGTCTGGACAGAAGAAAAAGATTTGGAAAACTGATCACACAGATAACAGCGATTAGCTGGCCTGAGCTCACCTAGCTACCGTGGTAGTTGACGGTATAATCTAGTAAGGACTGGTGGAGAAGCTGGGAATGAAATACTGTGGGTGTTGATTGGATGATGAGACACAGGTGGAGAGAGGAGGAGGATCACCCCAAAAAAACAAACAATCTAAACCCTGCAAGTATTTGAGTAGTTTTCTTGGTGACTAGGCTGCACATTTCATTTTGTGTACAGATAATTTCATGACCTTCATGGTTAGACTGTCTTGTGCAGTAAATAATTGCTGGACATTTCTAATGTGAAGACACTGTTTTGTTGTAGTGTTTATGTATAAGCTTAGAAGGACACTTGTCTTAATGTAGAACACTCATGATTCCAGCCAACATGGAAGCCTGTATTATCTGTATTTGCAGTTTCTTTCCCTTGAATTAAAAGTGTGCCCATTCAACATGTGTAACACATACACAAAGGTGAAATAGAAACAGATTCTTGTGCTTGTAACAAGTTGTGAAAGTGATTAATATTTTCAGGTATCTGTAGTAGGATTACGTATTGTCTAACAGCGCCATGTGAGGAGGAAAGAATGTCACTGTACATGCAGCTGCAGTTGAAAAATGTGAATTTCCTCCACTTCCACAAACTGTTGTTTTTAACTATGTAGTGAGCTGGCCTGCATAATGCCAGAGAGGTTGTATAATGCAATTATAATCATCATGCAAAATAAACTGTTTGATCAAATTTATATTTTTAACTTAATGCTGGTGCAGTCATAGCTGCTGTGCTATTATGGTTTTATACTTGGATTTAAAACAGTGGTAGAATTACATAATTATTAATAATAGGACAAACGATAAGCATAATGTGACTTTTAAGGGACAGTGGCAGTCAACTTTTGCCACTTGCAAAAATCACAAATATCAGGCACCTGTCTGTTCCATTAATATGCAAACATAATTCCTTGGTGTAATGAAGCAATGTCACCAGCACACCATGAGCATGTGATAGAAAGAGCTTGATGACAAGCGTACATGAATTAAAGAAGACTTTACCCCTTGGTTTTGTAGGCACTGTTTATCTAATGCCAATGTAATCCACATCTAATGTAATCTCAATCATATGCAAAGCCACAGAGGGAACCTGGGCATGAGGAAAGAGGATCAAGACAAAAGGAGGTGGAAGAAGGGTGTGTGTAGGCAACACATCAAAAGACAGAGAATTAAAGGGGCTGGATGGAAAAAGAAGCAAGAGGGTAGGATTCAAAATAACTACACACTGTGCAGGAGCCTCACTTTTCCTGATCCCGGCTCAGCTCATTGCATAGTGAGTGAAGCTGAGGCCGGGCTCTGATTGGCACAGAATCATTTCTGCCACTCTTACATTTGGAAATTGAACCTGTTGTTCAAATGCTCTTTTTTAATCCCATTGTTTGTCTCTCTCTGACTTTCTTTTTATTCATCTATTACATGTTGGAGGTACCCTGGCTGCCCTTGAGCAACCCCTTTGTGCCATATCTCTTATAAAGTGCATATATCTACTGACTGAAGCACTAGAAGGTTTAACTCCTCATGAGTCAGGTTGTTTTGACCCTTGTCACACCCCATTAGTTTACTCAGTGTGAGAGCGCAGACCCTGCTAGCATCACAGTCCAGCAATAAAAAGAAAAGTGTGTGGATATTCAGAGCTGGTTTAAAACCTCAATAGACAGTCTTGTCTGTTGGCTGTTTACAGTTCTTCTCTTAAATATACTCAGGGAACTTCTTCATTTGGGGGTTTTCTTCAATTTGGTAAACTGCTGCTGTGGAAGAAGTCCTTAGATCTTTATATCTTTAAAAAAAAAAGTGGTAATAACACAGTGTAGATATACTACTACAAGGACAAAAGAGTAAGTGCCCCGGGGTCAAGTTCTAGACATATCTCAAGGATAATTGCTTAGGATGCACCTGACCACAATTTAGAGTTTCACATTAAAAAAAACAACTTTGTAAATGGAAGATTTCAGTTTTTGAAATTTAATAATTTTGTTAAAACCTCTAAAAACATAGTTTCAGTTTGTCATTTTCTATTTAGTGCCCGCTTGCTGGCTTGACTAGAAGAGCTAGTGTAATATTGCATACTGGTACATAAAAACCTCAAATTCTCTTTATTTATATACATCTTATTTCTTTCATGTTATTCCTCTCATCCTCTTTTCCTCTCCTCACTGCTCTCTTCCTGTCTCATCTCAACTGCAGACTTGTTTATTCCCCTGTTTTGCCTTAGATTGGTTAAGCTGTCTGTGGCAGAGTAGCAACAAGGGTGTTTGTGATGTCGCTATGGTTGGAAGGAGGACAGTGAAAGGCTTGATAGATCCATTAATGTTCCTTTGGTCTTCCATTTCAAGGCTGTGCGAACACTCTAATGCCAGTGTGTTTTGTGTGTAACAAAAAAAAAAACATCTGAGAGAAAAATACATAGCTAAAAAAACTACTGTGACTGTGTGTCTGTGTGTGTGTTAGTCTTTGTAATAGGGTTTAACTTCATTAAAATTCAGATGCGCTCAAGAATTCTTGACAAAGGTTTTTAATCCATTATTTCAAAACATCTGTGGAAGTGGTCACAGATGTTTTATGCCACACCAAAGTGAAAGTGTTCAGTGTAATTGTACATGTACAATCTACATATACTGAAGCATGCATATACTGTAAGTAGACTACCTAATAATACCATCAGCACCACAGTCTGAATAACAAGATCATAGTTGTTATGGTATGCTCAGTTAATGAAAACAGAGGTGTTGTACAGGAGTGTCTTTTAAAGTAATAATTTGAAATAATTTCCAATTAATTTGGTGTGTGGCAATAAATAATTTCCACTTTGCTGACAGCACTGAACTCTGAGGCCACCTGAAGGCCTTGTCTGTTCAGGAGAAGGTCATAGAGAGTAAGAGGCAGACTCCCTGGTGGAGGAACTGGGCTGCTGCCAATACTATCCACATTGCCAGTTTTTGCTACTGTCAGTGAGATGTGTTCATAGTGTCTTAGTTCCCCCTGAGGTCAGAAACACCCAGAAGATGATTCAGATGCTTTGCTGTTGACTATTTGTGCATTGTGATGCTGTTGTGTAGCTGCGGTAGATGAAATGAAATGCATTGTTAGCTGTTAAAGAGCTCCCTAGCATGAGCAAGCAATTTCTTTTCCCACTGAGCTGCATTGGCATTAGGGACAGAAACCAAAATCTGTCTGCAATCTGAAGAGGGAAAATGTTGGTAAAGCAGTGAATCTCCAAGGTACTGTTGTGTGAAAACAAAAAAAGAACAGCAGTGCTTTTGCTATTCTCTTTAGGAAGTTTGGTTTAATTGTTCTGGGTCTTATTCCAGAAAGCTGGTTGACTAACCCTGAGATGGAAAGCCCTGAGTTTTCAGTTTCAGAACAACTGATCAGAGCCAGTTTAATTAACTCTGGGGGGATTCACTCAGAGTTAAGCATGCACATGATGACTACAAAACGCCATCATCAATGGCGCTCTGACACTACAATTCAGTGTGGCAGCTAAGTAGCAGCAGCAGTGAAAGAGCCTGAGTTGAAATGAAGAAAAGATCAATAAGCGTACTGAGGATGCTTCTATCACCGGTACCTTCTATTCAGTGTAGTGCACTCTTCATTTGTTTAGCAGACTTTGATTTCTTTAATGGATGATAAAGTGCTGGAATCCTATTTGTTACATTAATTTATTTAATCAGCTGTAAGCTGATGGGGACAAAATGCTGGTGGCAGCAGAAGATGAAATCAAACAGATAAGACATACGTTTATTTGGAAATCTCTGATTGTAACCTCAGTTTAACCCAGCACGGAATTTAGTGATTTTGCAATTGGACAAGTTAAAATAACATTTTTATACAAATATTGTACATTTAAAACTCTTCCTGAATTGCATTTAATTAAATATTAAACGCGGTGAGACTGACGTCCTGTCCGGGGTGTACCCTGCCTCTACCCCAACATAGGCTGCAATTGGCTCCAGCCCCTACACAACCCGTTATTATATGCATATTCAAGAACTAGTTCTAAACTGTATTTAGTCTGGTTTCATAATGTTTAAGTCTTTGATGCTGCACTACAATCATTCTCACTCAGAAATATTGACAAAATCTCTATGATAGGAATGTTCCAAGTGCAACCAAGAGCAACACAGGGCATGATTACTCATAGACCAGTGTCTCATGTGGCTAAAGCTTCACACTGGCTTCTTAAGTTTATACAGTGATCACAGTAAAAGTGATCGACAGCCCGGTAGCTGTCACAGTGTAGGAAAAATGGACGGTGTAGATTTTATTCTGAGCTGAGGATGAATCCACACTGCATAATAGGCCACTGGTATTTAAATGTGAGGAGAGGTCTTTGTCTTTACACTGTTGACTAATTAATCATACAGGAAAAGTGGTGACATTAGTGAAGGTTGGTTTTGGGTAACAGTCTGTTAGGCTGTGATCCAACCAGGTGTCAAAGGATAAGTTAAAGAGTCGAGTCAGGTCATTGTTGCTTTTAACCTGTTTGGAGATTTCTGAAAATGACCGGCCTGATCCTTCAAGGAGGAAACAGTTACTGAGAAACTCAGGGTTTGTTGAAGAAAACCTGCCAGTGAGCAGGTTAGATTCACAGAGTAAGTTACTGTGTTAACTGATTCAGAGATTACAACAGCACCCAGCTCCTCTTGCAACTAATGACTCAAGACTCCCTGCTGGGGCAGGCTCAGGCAGCTTCCTGCAGAGTTATTTGACAGGATCTGCTCCAGTCTTGGTTGGATTCATGGGTTGTAAAGTCTCTTCCAGTTCAAGTGCCTTCTAATGCAGCGGTAAATGCTTCACATAAACAGATTCTGGTTTGTCACTGTAGGTGCAAGTTACACCTGGTGTGTTAGTTGTCACCTTTGTGTTGTCAAGAGGCCATTAATGCCTAAACAAGCATCAGTGTGCCACAGCTCTTTGCTACCTGAGTTGCACGTCAGCACTCAGCGGGGGCCACTTGCCAATTAACATCCATGCCACAGAGGGTGTAGGCATGAAGGAATGTGGGCTCTTCAGTAGAACTGTCTGGAACAAGAACAGACCAGGGGTAAGAGAGGTTTTTTCTTAGTGTTGCAATTTACCTTTTTTCTACACATGGAAATAGATCAGCCTATAGCCCTCATAAATAGTTAACAAAGCACTCAGTATTGACTGTGTCAATTTTAGTTGGAAGTGAACCCAAATTCAATCAGCAGGCGAGGAGGTAACAGTAAACAGGGATTTAATATGAACAAAGGCTACAAGAACAAGGCATGTGAACACAGTGGCCTTAGCAGAGGTAAGACAAAACAAATGAGCCTGAGTGAAAGCAACATGGGACCGATCGCAGGCTATGTGTTCAAAAGGCTCACAAAGGTGTAAGGACCTTTTTTGTTGTTACAAAAAATGTTGCAATAACCATGCAATCTGTGCAGTAGTTTTAGTGAAATGCTGAACACTGCTTCTCTTATTCATGAAGTGTTTCACCTGGCTTGTTGAACTAGGGAATGACTTTCATTGCACAGTTTTTATGTATTATTCTCTGTTCCAGTGGGCTAAATACATAGTATGTGTCTTTCTGTCTGGCTCTCACACACACTGTTGTATTTCTTTAGAGCAACCAGAATCTTCAGAGTTGCCACTTGAGCTCATGTGCCACAGCCTCTTAACAGCAATTTGCTCTGGCCTAATGTGATTTTAGTTGTCATTTCTGTGGAGTTTGTTTATTCTCCTTGCTGCAGGACTGAATAAATGAACCTTGACACAGTGCCAGTCTGTCAAACACCTCACTACAAATCAAAGGCTTCTTTAAATCATTCATAAAACCACATAACATGCAGGGAGGCTGAGTGAACTGGGGCAAAAAGTCAAAAAGAAAAAGTTCACTTGATGGTAAATAAGCAGCATTTTTGAGTAAGACACGTGAATATGTTCTGCTGAATCTATCCATCTGCCTGCTTCTCATTCTCTAGTCATTTTGATTTAATCAAGTCTCCACCAACACCCGCCTTCCATATGTGTGTTTGTGTGGGTGTGCTGGTGTTCCTCCAGACACTGCATATGTGGAGTGAGCAAACAAGAATTTCATCAAGTGACTGACTTTATAGTGGTCAGTAGCTCTGCTCATCGATCAGCTAGTGTGGCCTAACTGACCACAGCATCCAGATGGATGAAGGGGCTAGAATGCAGAAAGAAGGGAGTGGCTAAGATAGAGTGGAAATAGAGGGGGAGAAGGTGTTTATGCTGATGAAAGTAAGGACAAGTAGAGAGAAAGAGAAAGGAAAAAAATGAACACAGAATAATGGATCACATTAACCTCTCAGCCCCTTTCTACAGACGCTGAGTTATGTGCTCCGGGGAAGAACACACAAACACAGTGGCGAGCTAGTGGATTCTGAACATTTTGCCAAGAAATGATGCTTGAGTTAGGCTGTCTTTTTATGCAGGCTTCAGTGCCCCTTATACAACACAATCCCAGATAGCCGCTTCTTTTATTGAGCCCAACAATAAACTTATATACAACCAGTTTCCCCTCAAAAGAACCTGCAAACCAGAACTGTCATTATTGTTATTGCAAGATAGTTTCAATGGTCATTTAATTTTTACCTGCAGGCTATATTCAGTACATGAGTGGACTGTGTAACTTGCAAGGGCACAAACTACAGGATAATTTTATGCAGTATATTTACACAGTATACAGTACTCACAGCCACCTAGGGCTAATGAAAAATGTTCTCAGCAAGGTACTTTTCACAGCCACTCTTTACATTTGTTATTTATTGTAGTGATTAAATCCATACTATCTTCTCAAGAAGTGAATTTTGGAATTACTCTTCAATGCTCATTCATGGTGTGAAGCCCATTATGTGTGCAAACCAATAATTTATAGTGCCACTGTTTTACTTAAAGTTGATTTTACATGTTTGAATCATTAATATAACTAGAAATTGTGTGTATTTAGGATAACTGCCCAGCACTTGCCAAATCATATGATTAGCTTTTCACTAACTCCCTGTTTTTTCCCTTTTTATTGGACAACAGAGATGACAGAAAATGAGAGGCAGAGAGCCTTGGTGAAAACAAAGGCCCCCTATCACACTTGAACTGGGAATAGTAAACCCCAGTGTTCTTGTTATGTATTGCTCATAAAACCATGTAATATCACATTATATTTTAGTTTCTTTATTTTAACAAGCTCATTAAAACCAAGGATGCTCTAGTGGTGTGTATACTGTATATATGCAGGTATACAGCAGACATTCATGACTGCCAACCCCAAAATAGCCACAGATATATATCATTGTCCACTGAACATAAGGCAAAGCTACAACCAGTCATGTTACAATGTAATCTAACTGTGCACGGGAGACTTTGGTTCACTGAGTTCAGCTTTTAAGGCAGTGCCTCTGTCCAGACAATGTACTGTGCTGGAAAGAAGAACTGTCTACAGCATAACCTCATGGAACCTTGAATGAAATGGAATATAGTCTATTGTGAACATATGAGTAGCTTGCTACTATAGCACATGCACGACAACTTTGTCAAAAGGAAAAACACTGTATTATAATAAAGACTCTGTTGATAGAAGCATCCTCAGTACACTTAAAGACATCATAATACTACTGGCTTTGGCTTGTAAAAACTAGAGATGCACCGACTACAACTTTCTTGGCCAGTTCCATTTATTTATTTATTTTAAGTCTGACGTGTCGATTCTGATTCTCTTTCATTCTAAGAACAGTAACTGACAGCATACATAAACATTTAGTAAATTTTCTTTAATAAAAACTTTTATTTTAACAACAATAAAATATTGTATTCAAGTTTTACATTTCAGTCTTTCTCTTTTTTTTCAAACTTCCAAGTAAAAGTGTAATATTTGTACTTCTCCAAATGTAAACAGGTGCAGTAGGTACTAGAAACAGAAGAATGTCTGTTAGCTACTACCGAGCACGCAATGATTTTTAAAGTGTGTTTCGTTTGTATTTGCTGTTTCACCACAGGTTGGATACACTGTACATACTGTATACATGCATTTCATGTGTAGCCAGGAATTCCCTCATTGTGTACTATTTGTCTGAGATTTGGATGTAGTTTTCACACTGAAAGCTGGCCATTTCAAAATATTTCTAGTAAAAACCCTGCCCAGCTTTCTGGTCACTGTCTGTTGTTTGTGCAGGTGCATCCTCAGCTCAGGTTATGTAATACTTAGTCAGTAACAAAAAGTTACAAAATATATTACATAATATGGGAGGGTTTATTATGCTGGGATGAAAGGGAAAGTCTAACAGGCAAATGTTAAATGACAAACTGTATTATAACCATCTTCTGTTACTGGGGATCAGATGATGCAGAGAATAATAAATGCTACAAAGTCCAGGCGTCTAGAAACCAAGCTACGATCATTTTTATACTGTGAAGGGAATTTAGTATAGAAATGACTATTATTATTAGCTGCTTTATATGGATTTAGATAGACAAGATACAGCTATCAGAAGCCTATTCAGTAAGAATTGTGCACTATATGAATAACCTTCTTGTGTTTAATGCACACTTCATAATCCAAATATGATCCAAACTTATTTGTGCAAATGTTTTGTATTTATTTCTCTTTGAAAACTAACTTGCAGAGACTGGAGACAGGCAATCCATCACAGTGAGGATTTCATCTCCTTCATTTTTGTCCAACTTGTGTTCTTCCCTGAAAATGTAAATCGGCTCAGCTTTCTGAAGGCATGCACTATGAGAGTGTGACCTCAGAGTAATTGAATAGTATGAAAGGTGTCAGTATGAAATGTTTCACGTGGAGAGTCTTGTCTTTTATCTTGCTACTGCTTAGATAAAGAGAACTCTCAGTGGGGGAGATTTCAGATTATGTGAAAACAGCGGAGGGTAAGCAGGGAAAATTGAGAAAATTGTCACCCTCCATCATATCACTGTTATCGTCACTATCCGACCTCCTAAAGACACAGCAAGGCCAATTAACCTTCCTCATTACCATTGCTATAGGCCTTCCGCTCCAAAGGATAAAAGGAAATGGGAAACAGGATGGGGGAGTGTCTGAGGGGTGTTGATGGTTGGTGTAGGGTGTTGATGGGTGGTGGTGCAGCAGAGGAAAAGAATAAATCAGTGGAATGAAAAATGAGAAAACGCAATTTGTCACACCATTGTCAGCTTCCGCTTTCCCCTCTCTCCCGTTGCACGAGGAGCATGGATTCACAAGGCGAGGCTTGCGTGTCAGCCCAGCTGCTGCATCTATTTAAATGAGACTCACAACTTCATGAAGTGAGACCACGTATCCTTTCAATATGCAGCTCTGCAACCACTGTGCATGTCTGGATGAAGGGAGGCAGATGCTGAGTCGAGACAGAGGGAGCTGGAGAAAGCGCAGTGCGAGCTGATCTGAGTGAGAGAAACAGAACAAACCAATTTTTGAAGATAACTCAGCAGATGCATGAGCAAGATTCAAAGTGAGGAGGAGGTCTATAGCCTTAATGGGTCGCCAGGAAGCACGCAGCGACTGTAAACGACAAACTGTGTTGACAGGAAAAGCCACTGACTCATTGTTCAGTTTGTTTGTGAGGAAAAGTAAGAAATGTCTCTCATTCACAGCATGTGTTATGTACTCTATAACATCAGATAATGGAGTCTTTTGAAGACACTGGTTAAACTTCATTAAAAATGCTTGTCTCTTTAAGTTAGGGGTTTTAGATTGAGTATAAATGACACACCTGCAAGCCTTTAATCAAATATTAATTAGTAAAATGGATTGATAAATTATTATAAAATAATCAATTACACACATGGGTATGAGATTTTTCAAAAAGGCTGATCTTTCCTTTTTGCCCCTTTGAAGAGGTTTCAAACCATTTAAAGGGAAGCTTCACCAGTTTTATAAATAAAGGTCTATAGGGCAGTATTCATCATGTGAAATCAGTTGTATAATTTCTTCTGTTGCTCTAGCAGAGATTTTTTTTTCCTGATAATGTCATCAGGGTTATTTGACACAAACACAAAGCCAGCATTACACACTTGAAACATTAGAAAGATATGGCCATTAACCATGTAAGTAAGGGCTGTTGGCTGCAGTATGGAAAGTGTAGGATGCAGGGTTTTTGAACTAACAGTCAGGATGCCTTGGCCTCAGATGCACTGATTTTGTTGATTTTGTTGATTTTTTGTTTTATTTTGTGCTAAAATGCACAAGACAAAGACACAGCTGCACTGACTTTGATCAGTCTTTGTTAGCCATGTTGGTCCAGTCAGTCCACTACCTTGTTCAGAGTGAAATATATCAATAGATATAGCTTGAGCTACATCAAGGAGACTGAGCTACAGTGAACATGGGAGAGGACATAGCTGGAAGCACCGGGTTTATAAGTTGATAGATACAATGTGGTTAGATTAAACACCAAAGTCACATGACTATCATAAATCATATTGGCTAACTTTATGTCAAACCTAGTCTGGGGTGTTACCCTATTCCCACTAGAAAGAAGATTTTATGATATGCAGGTCCACGCTGCAAAATAATAAAATAATAAAACTCCAGTGAACAGGATGCTGGGGGGTGGGGGGGGAAGGTGGAGTGTCTGCAGCAAAGGTGCTAAAAATGTGACATCACCTCCTGTCATGAATCTCTCAACTAACACCTCACTTCGACAGATGCGGCACTCTATAATCTATCTTCCAATAACAGATGGGTGGATTTCTATGAAATATGGTACAGTCATTCATGCTTCCTCAGGATGAATTGTGTAAACATTCGAGATTCCTTTTCATCTAGCACCATTATCAAGTCACCAAATGTCCTCAGCCTTAAATTATAAGTAGTCCTGCTAAACATCAGCCTACCATCATGCAGATTTTTTTCACATCGCTGCTGTGTGTATAAGAACAGAGAGCTGCAAGTGTATAGAATTGTAATCTTGCTTAATCTGCCTCCTGTGAGTTCCCTAGCTATATAGGCAGTGTAGTGCTATCTCTCTGGTGTAACCCTTTAATCTGGATCAGGCAGTATCTTTTAACAATTTCTTCATATGCATTTAGATGGTAGATGAGTAGTTGGTACTCTGTGATACTGTGGGATCCATTTAAGTATAATGGCAGTGATTTCAATAGAGAAGAGCTTTCATACCACAATGACAAACTGAACGCTGCATTACTACTATCGTGATATTGCATTGAGTATTATATTTCCCTGTTAAAACATTTTTTCTGTTCAGGGGAATAAAGCTTCTGCTGTGTCAAAACTTTGCTGAAAGATGAAAGAGAGCAGCAGCTATGTGTGACAGAACATCTGCACTGCTAAATTTCTCAACATCTGGTTTGTTTGGCACCTGTTAAAAGTTCAGGAAATCTGATTCATGCTGAGTAGGAAGCAATTGAACAGCATGAAAGTCAGAAAGGTGTTTCCAGATTTTTCCATTTGGCACAGATATTGAAAAAAAATTGTGAAAGAAAAGGACATTTGAAGAGTGATTTGTGGGTGATCATCATCTCTGGGCCTCAGATTATTTACCTGATCAGTGAACTCACTCACAGAGTGCTGTGTATACTGTATATGTGTGTGTGCATACCAGTGCTTTCTGCGGAAATTGATCAACTTCTGTCAAACCTCTTTGGAAGAACTTTCTCTATTCAACTGGAGAAACTGATGGACAAAATCTTAGTGTATGTGCATGTGTGTGTGAGTGAGAGAGACACAGAGAGAGGGAGAGAGGGAGTTTTGACACTCTCATTTCAATCTGTCTGCCAAGTGTGTCACTCCTAGAGTAGCTGTCACCCCAGGGTGATGCAACTGCTGCCTGTGTCTGTTTACCTCTTTTTCATTCAATAACCCTATCTGATACAAGACGTCAGGTCAGCTAATACTGACTAATTGCAATGGATTAAAGAGGGCGTAGAATGCTATCAGAAAGCCAAATGAGTTTTAATTACAGCCTATAACCAGATATAGCAGATCTGTCAATCTCCGACTCACCCCACAACTGGGACGGAGAGCAGATGGGTGGGGTGAGCTGAAAGAAACAATAGCACAGACTCAAAGGGAGAGGAATCAGAAAAAGGAGGAAAACAAGGGAGAGGTTATGGTAAATTAGAAAAGTGAGGGAAAAGGGGTGTTTGGCCAGGCAGCACATCAGAGAAACTTTGTTTGAACTGAGCTCAGTGTGCAACAGTTCACTCTAGGTGAAACTCTGCTGCCCTCTAAAGGTTACAGCCTGCACAACCCTGGCAGATTCAAAAGGCAGGGTGTATTGTGTGTGGCTATGCACACGCTAAACGTGTTGTGTCCCGATTGCTCATGAAACCGTGAAGTCCTTTGAAGGAGGACCAAGGGACTGTATGGGCTGTGGGTGCAGGATCGGGTTACAGGGGGGTGGAGAAGGAGGAGAATGGTGATGGTGTGAGGTGAGAAGCATGAAGGTGGGCCAGCAACAGCAGCCAGAAAAAATGGATTAACACAGTTGGATGAACACTTCCCTCACAGACACTCTCACACATGCACATAGGAAGGTCAGAGTCCTGCAGGTAAAGCAAGCTTTTGGCAATTTTTTTTTCCCACCTCCTTCTCAGTGTTAACTGAAAATCCCACTTCCCTCACGTCATCACTTACCTGCAAATGCTGCTGTGAATAGACCACACAGTGACATTTAGAACATGTGCACAAAAGTTCTCATCATAAAAAATGACTCAAGCTGAAAAAATGGGATGCATTGATTTCCTTCAAATGTCAGGAGAAAATGCCGCACCCAAATTCCAAAAGACCCCAACCCTAACCACAGAAAATGCACTTCAGTTAGAGTAGGTAGCTAGCAAAGGCCCTCAAAATGTTTTTTTAAATAAGTGTTTTAATATGAGCACAGGAGTGCTCTATGAAGCCAACATTTTCTGCCAAAGCTGGAACAGTTTTGAATATTTCACACGACACATTTATGTCTGTGCTGTTATCCACGCTCTTTTTCTAGTTTGAAAATAAAGTATGATATCATGCAGCATCATGAACTAATCAAATTCATCTATATGTGAATTGAAGTCTGGTATCAGCCGGTGGGGCGAACCACACCCACACAGTCCAAATGAAGTAAATTAGCAGAGTTTTTCATATTTAAGTAATAAATTGTGGCTGAGGTTTTGCCAAACTTTAACTTTCATGTACCTATTTAGACACAAATACTTGGTAACATACATTGAAAACAGGTTATCGGGGACTTTAAGCTTGGCTGAGGGTTTTCAGTGTATTAAAAACAATAATTAAGCTCTTTCTATGGCAAAGGTCAGAGTTTACTGTAGACTGGCTGGTTTAACAATTTGATCCCCACATCCCCACATGCAAAGTTTAATAAGAGTATCTATGCCTCCGTGCTGGTGACACTTTATGGTTTTGGGTTTTCCATCCATTTGTACTGTGTACGTCTGTACATCTGTACATTTGTCCGAAAATTAACTTTTACATTTTAAATTTGACATTTCAAACTGGGACTGCTTGCCAGTCAAATTCCCAGGCTGCTTTTGGTTGTAGTCTGCTTCCCATCTAACTTGCTTGCAGGTTTGGCAAATATAAAAGCTTTAATGATTATATATACACATATATTTTTACCTTTACCAATAGTTGTTTCAGTTTTGGCAACAGCAGTATGGCAGTGGAATAGTGGGCTAAGCAAGGAAAGTTCATATAGCACATTTCACTCATGCAGCAGACATTCAAGAAAAGAAATGTGTGATTTGAGTAATGGGGGTCCTATGCCCCAGTAGAATTTTATGTCTAGCTACACCCCTGTACCCCGCCCACAGCTCTCCTTTCCTGATCCACAGCCACCTATACATGCAACTTCTGCTGCCTCAGTGGTCAACTTCATGACCCTTTGCCTACTGGGCCCAGTGATGCCCAGCACACTGTAGGCCCCTGCAGAACCCACTTCAATGGGCTCACACCTTGCTCACCACCCATTACTTCAGCACTCTTCCACTAGCTCCATGTACTTTAACCTCCTCCCTTCATTGCCCTCTTGAGCTTGTGCCAGGGTTGTAGAACGAGAAGAGACTCTCATAATTAAGTTGTTTTAGTAGTCCAACATAATGTCTCTGAACTTGCCTGGGATATGATGCTGATTCAGTGCCTCCTCCACCAGCTTGTGGCGTATGGACCCAAAGGCGTTTGTTAAGTCCAACCACAGCACAACCAGGTCTCTCTTGTTCTCTCGGGCTTCCCTAATTAATTAAGTAACCATGCCTGTATGTTCCAGATACCCTAGAACCTTTGGGGTTCCTCCTTTTTGGACTGAGGTGTCAATGCAGGTGTTTGACAGGAGGTAATTTGTCAGACACTTCACAATAATGCTGAAGAAAGTCTTCCCCTCGAAACTGAGCAGCAACATTATGAATCTATTGAAACCCATTCCACATGTACCAATGTGAAATACTTTAATTAAGTGTTGCCATCTACAGTGGTCACGTTTTTTAGTTTAGATGTTTTTCAGTACACTATAACATATTATAAAATATAACATATAGGTTTATCATTGACACGGTCTGGCACTTCTTTCCATTGTTGTGCCTTAAAACTTCCTGAGCAGATGAAAACAAAAGGCTTTTATATCTCAAACCTTATCAGAATAAATTAGGACATGAAAATGCCAAGGCCACCTGGTCAATGTGATCTGTAAAAAATTGGATTAGCGTCATTTGTAAAGCAATTTTCTCTGAACAAAGGACAAGAAATGAAACATACCACCGCACACACATGCAATCTACACCTTGAAAAAAGATAACAAAAGAATTGTATGAATTGCTGAATTATTTATAGATGAGGCATGAATTTCCTCAGCAGACAGTTTCTAATCAATTGTAATTAGGTCTTCTGCTGCCTTTTTGAAAGTATTAGCTCCAAGACATGTCAGAGAACAGAGCAGTACAATATTGAACTTGGCTGTGAATCCATTATCAACATGTGCAGGGCTGGAAATGTGACAAAACTGCCATCTGATTAGACACAAATGAAGACAAGTCTAAGTGCACACTGAGCCATTGTGGAAATTGTCAGTGATCAGAATACTTGTCGCTACATTTTTGCCTGCAGAAACCTAGCAATCCAATTTTACTGTCATTTGATCAAGAATGTTTAAAAATATCAGAAGCTGTCTTTGTTTCAGTGATATTTCAGGCAATTAAAAATTCAGAGATTTGCATTCATTTGAGCAGCCATTTTCAAATTAGCTCCATTTAACACATGAAACGTGGACCATCATCTAAACAATTAAAACCCTTCCCATCAGATAATGCAGTGTGCAGCAGTGATTGACTCATCCTCTGAAAAGCCTCCACTGAGTTTTGTATCATTTCATTTAGCAGGCCCAGTGTGTCCATAAATCAGAGTTCAGTGCTGTAACTGCTTGCCATGTGAGCAATTTCTCTTCTCAGTCTTATGGGAAATACCTGACAGACTACTTTAAAAAGTTATTACATTAACTGTATACATATATTAAAGAGTTCATAATTGAAAAATACTGGCCTTTTAAGCTAAAATGCACTTGTGGTCACTACCACCGAGCATCGCTGAGCAAAGGTGACTCAAAACGAGCCCTAGTCGCCAGCAGCAGGTGTGGAGTATGTCATTGGTGTTTCTATGGCAACCTATACCACAGTGTGCATTCTCCTTCTATTGTCAGATGGCATAACAGTGTGGCTCTTTTTCGTATCTACACACATATCAGTGCACCGAGCGGTATGGGTCTCTTCTAGTCTCCAGTATCTCCAGAGACACTCACTCTCTCTCTCAAGGGCATCCTTTAAACAACTGTCCTTTTTGTGCTTCTTTATTCTCCTCCCCCGTCTTCTCAACAACTGAATACCATCAATCTAGCCATTTACTTTAACTTTATTTCTCACTTCATTAGTTTCTAGGACACAGAGTGGCACAGGCAGAGAAAAGTGAGGTGGGGGGAGTAAAGAGTGTGAAAAAAATGAGAAGAAAGTTTGGTTCCTTGGAGAGACACAATATAATTTCACAGTCAACTTGCTGTGATATATTATTTCACAACAATAGGGTGTAGGCTGATATGAGCACTGTTTGGCACCTATACAGAGCATTTAGAACATCAGTGATTGCTCTCTGGAGAGGCTGGTTATGTGTGTGTAGAGAAAAAGTGCATCAGAGTGAGCATAGTCGACTATAAAATAAAAGCAGTCATGACACGGTAGATGGCAGAAAAAAAAATCCAGTTTTGTTTAGAGTTAATAAACAGGAAATAATGTTTCCAGTCTATAATTTTATGTCTTTGTATATTGTGCTTTACTGGAACTAAATAGTTAACAGCAATTAAATTCAAACATGACACAACAAGACTCTCCCATTCATCAACATGATTGCAGTGAGACAGTTTGGCCAAATGAAATAATATAAACATCTCTGATTACAATAGCTACAGTTTCTCAGCCAAGGAAACACTTAATATCAACAACCAGAAACCCAGTGAGGGAAAAATCCTAACCTATGCACTACATACAGCAGATGGGATGAGACACATCTTGTGAGAAATGGTCTAATTTCAATTCAAAAACACTATCAGCTGATGCCCATTCACTGGGGCTTTTGGATCTGTTTACACAAATTAAACAAAATAAAGTTCATGTTCAGTCAATATATAAACAATATCAAGTGCAATCTAACCTGCAGGGCAAAGGAATATGTATTTCATGGGTGTCTCCTTGTGTCTTTCTCACAGTTTGCTGTTCTTCTGAAACTGGGACACCAGCCCCAGCACCTGCTCTGATGCTGAGATGACCTTATTCTGCAGGTAACGAGCACTGTTATTAGACGTGTCATTCAGGAAGTAACGATAGTTCACCATGATGCCACAGGAGTTTGCCACACCCCTGGGGCTGGTGTCAGCATGCCAGTTGAGCCGCCACATGGTGGCGCCATTTTGCAGGTGGAAGTTGGCCACTGGGTTGAGAGCGTAGCCTCGCCTTTTTTCCCCATAGAGGTACCAGGCACAGAGACGCATCAGAACAGGCTCCAGGACATGGGATAGACGTTCTGAGTGCATCCACTCACTGGTGCTAGTTAGCTTGCGGAGGGCGTCTAGAGCCAGGGTTTCTGGGGATGACTTTGTGGCCTGTTCCACTGCCTTCCACTCCTGCTCAGAGAGGAGGTCGGAGCCCCGTCCCTCCTTCCTGTACTGGCTGAGGAGGCCTTGGAGCCAGGAGGAGAAGCCTGGGATGGGTGACAAGCTGGAAAACTGGGTCATGTGAGGGAACTCACTCTGGAAGACATGAGGAGAGATGGAGAGAGGTACAGTTAACCCTTTAACACTGAACCATTTTACATCATGTCTAAATCATTAATTTTATTCAGTTTGAACCTTAAACTCCTTTCTATTCCTCAAACAATTTCTGGTGTCAGAATGCCAACTTTGTTTTTCTAATAAGACTGAAAAGTCTCTTTTTTCAATATGATGTGGGTATAACAGCAGGCAATATTCTCTATTCTAGCTTGGCCACAGTTTGTGCCACAGATACTACAAATCCTATGAATACTATGGATCCGTTGGCATAAAAATATGATCCCAGTGTTCACTTCCTTCAGACACGTCTTCATTTTCACAATTAGTTATAAAAAAATCCCAATATTTAAAAAAGTGTTGCTCTGCAGTGCACCTGACACACTGATGTTGCACCATCATCTCACTGTGACTTCAGCAACATTTTCATGCCAACTGATCCATCGGATATTTCAGAAACAGAACTACAGCATCAGCATCACAATCCTAGCACAGATGTCATGAGCTCACCAGCAAACTGCAGATTTGTAATTACCGTGTTGAATAATTTCTTTGTTAAGCATCAGTCACTGAGCAGTTACAGTAGCCTGTGTTTAACAGGTTTAATGTTTGTAAGTTTAATGTTGCTAATAACATGTTCTGAGAAAAGAAATATTTCTATGTGCTCAATCCATATCAAATGGAACAACTCCCCGAAGACCCAAGAAATGCTTGACAAAACACCCACGCATTTAAGGGGTAAGAAGTTACTTTTTTAAATCCCTGATTTTAAAACACTAAAAGTTGGAGAATCATTCATGCAGGGACAGTTCGGCATAGAACTGCCTCAACCTTCCTTAACCAGGTTAAAGAGAAGAAAACAAAAAAGACAACTAGGAACAAAGTACAGGTATAAAGAAAACAGGTGAGAGGCAGCAGAGCTTTGATCCCTACTAGGATGCAGAGGGCACCACTTTCTTCTAGCAGTGGAAATAAGAAAGATCCACAGTTGACCTCAGCATCAAAACACAGAACTAAATTTTCTTGTTTGTGCTCACGCTGCTAGTACGGCCTTTAGTTCCTTGGACAGGGACGGCTTTACAAATCAACCCCTTTGCTTCACAATCCTGCCCTGGTGATAGAGATGGATGATCCCTCTCTCCTTTCCTCCCCTCTTATTTTATCCTCCTCCTCTGTCCCTTGCACTATCACCTTTAATACCCGTCCTCTTCTCTCACTCCTCTCCCCCGTGACTCGGTCTTGTCTAGACCACACACTCAGACACACACCTCATGAGTTCTCTTCCACCCCACTACCTTCTTCTTGCATCAAAATACCCCCCAACCCCCTTCTCCGCGCTCCGGTGTCTGGGTTGATAAGTGACTGAGCAATGTGGGAGGCAGGCAAGTGAAATGCTGCAGATGAAAGTGGAAGTGTCAGACAACCTCTGGAGGGACACGCTGTTGTCTGTCTGCCTTGCTCTGCAACATTGCTTTCTTTTCTTCCTCCTTGATTTCACCCTTCACTCTGAAATGCAACCTTCTCACTTTCCAAGTCCTGCTAGGTCTTTCCTTGTGTTTCTTCTCACTCTGCTTTATTACAATCTTGCCTTCCTTGCTCCATCTGCTTTTAACTACTGGATGCTGGCATGTCGAAAGTGGGCAGAGTTGCCAAAAAATAAAAAAATAAGGTCATACAGCAAAAGGAGGAGCAGTGCCAGAAATGCACTCCAGGGTCTAATCTACAAAGACAAGCAAGACCTCCTCTCTTCACCTTAAATCACAACTATGACCTTTTCTTTTCCACTCTATCATCTATCCATCATCATAGTGGTCCCTCTGTGGCAGTGCTACTCCTGTCCTCTTCTTTACATAAGCTAAAGCCCTGTCAGAAAGCCAAAGCCTGCAGAATACTAGAAGCAGTCTGTGTTATGGTTTTATGTAGCCTTAAGGCAGAGCATTGCACTTCCACTGGGGTCAGGGGTTTGCCTCCCATTATGGTCATGAGAAATGTATGCAGTGATGGTGTACTTTGAATAGAAGTGTCCAGAAAATGACTTGAAAGTCATAAAAGACTTAGTTCAGTTCAATTTTCAAACAGAAATTTATAGTAATCTTCAAAACCCAAACTGAAGAGCAAAATCTGACTTGTTGCCATCTGTTTTATGATGTAAAATATTCTTATGCTATACAAATATATACATTCTGTGAAATGGCATGTAAACTTTAACTCTGCTGCTCTCTACCACTGAACACCAGCACCAGCTAGTGCAAGAGAGCCATTTCAGCTTCATGTTAAAGCTAGTTAGTGAAATAGCCAAAGCTAGCATTAGCTTTCACTTAAGTTAAACTAACTTACTGAGTTTTCTCTGTGAACTATAAATGAAAAATACAGATTGACCTGGCACATTGGTGTTTTATGTTGTTATTCAATACAACCAAACAAGTTAATAGGTAAATTTTATACAAATGGAGAAAAAACACCAAATTCTGACCAAAGCTAATGCAACTAGCTAAGCAGAAAAGCAGTAACCGCCATCCTTGCCACTTATTGGAATTCGTGTGATTTGGTGTGTTTAAGATACTGTTAAATAAATATTTTGATTTAAACAAATATTAAGACCTAGCAGACACAGTGAAACAGATAAAATTACTCCAAGTGAAATATGGACTGTAAATTAGAAAATTAGAAAAGCTTCATGCTCTTTTTATCCTGGACGCCCTGAAGGCTTTTCGAGGGCAGACTGCAGCATCTGCAGTTTTTGGTATTACGTATGTAGGTTAAATATCAGTGATTGGTTTGGTTAAAATAACATGTGTAGCACAAGATTAAGTCGTTACGACCCTTCTCCGTTTCACAGTTGGCCTGCCTGAAAACCTTTAATTCCTTTTTTCTCAGTATCACTGATTTGTAGTTACTGTTCTTTGCTTTAAGTGTAGTATAGAGAAGTTATGAAGCAGCACACCTCTGTGTGCAGATTATTATTTTTGCATTGCTAAGATGTTGACATGCAAAGCTGGTAGACCTCTTCATGATGACAGAACTCCCTATCTGTAAGGCTTTTACACCACAATAGCTACAGCACAAACTGTCCTGTTGCTGAAGCAGAAAACACAATATCTGCTGAGCTCATTGAACTGTATGTTGCCATTAATAAAAATGCCAATAAGTTAAAAAGCTTGCAGCAATGAAAACAGTCCTTTTGTATGAATAACTAAAGTGGAAGCTGTTTAAAGCAGTGAAACCTGATTTTAATGGAGGGTACACTATAAAGAGCTATTTCCCATCTGTTGGGTAAAGTGGTTTTTGATGTTCCATTCAATGTTCCAATCATTTCACAAGTGCTAGCTAGAGTGGCCTGACATGAAGGGTACTTGCACTTTCTGAGGGGGATGGACAAGATTTCATTACTGTCTGTCTGGTGACTACTGCTCTGTTTATGAGTGTATGCATTTATGCGTGTATATGCAATTGCTAAAACCTGTGGAAGATGCATAGTATGGTAGGATTCAGCACAGAGACTAAAATAAAGACTGAAAAAGCAATCAAATAAAAATCTTGCCTGTCACAGAAGCTCTGCAGGAGTTACAGCTGTAAAACAGCATGTGTCATGTACACTGTAATGATAGCATGTTATTAACTACCTCTAATGGGAAAGGATGATTTAAAAGCTTCACTGATAAAACTAAGCACTTAATGGTTATTCCATTTAGATAACAGATGTTTATATAAGCTGACCTCTCCTCTTACTTTAAGTGCTGTCTTAGCTTCACCTAAGGCAAGTCATTATAAACAGAATGGATTCAAATAATTCTTCTACTACCCTCATTTCAATGTTCACAATACTTTAATTAGCAAAACTATTAACATAAAATCCTACAGCTTTGGCCTCAGCTAGCATATCAAAGAAAATGAAACCATCTGAAACATCAAATTAGTTATTATACAATGCAGAACATTTATCAGAGCATCGAAACACTTTTATGTTCACGGCTGAATTGCCTAATTCCACCATCAATAGTTCTTTGACCAAACAGCCTGAACTACATCCCGAATCCTACAGTAACCTTCACCCACCTGCAGTTCTCTTACCACCCTTTTGATCAGGTAGTTGCCCAGCTCCACCCCTTGTAGGCCAGCCTGGGTGGAGGAAATGGAGTAAAAGACAGCTGCATTTATCTTATTCACATCCTCTTCAGATTCAAGAGTGGCAAACTCACGGACAATGCTCTACAAGAAAAACACAAATTTTGTGGAGTCAGAAATACAAATTCTGCATTACTCAACCATATACAAGCCCATTCCCACTGTTCTGGATAGTTGCAGCCACGAGCGATGTCTTTTAACTGTTTAAGAGGTGCTTGGGCAAAACTGTGGAAATCATTGAACTATTATATGGAATATTCTAAAATTTCAGTGTTGACAAAACCACCTTTTCCCCACTGTAAATGGCAAGACAAGAAGTCAGCACTACAGAGGTTCCTCCCAGAGGGATAAGCAGTTTAAAGGTCATGGTATTGTATTTCACACAGCAATAACCCATTTGTCAGCTGAGAGTAGGAACAAACAGTAAATCCCTGATGTTTAACTATCCCCCAAGGTGCAGTAAAGTGAGACAAACCATTAAGCAGCTTGTAGCTATATAGTAGCTTCTAACCTGAATGTTATCAGAAATTTCTTCAGTCAGGGCCACGTGTAGTACGACCAGGGGTTCTCCTGGCATGGCGGCATGCGTGAAGGCATAACAACGGCGGTATGGTCCCACTCTGCGCTTCAGGTCAGTCCAGTTTCTTATTGGGTGCACTGCCTCATACCTGACAGAAAGCTGAAATTAATCTTTCAGTTTGTAATTGTCAGTATGGTAAGCCCTACCCTCCTCTGTTTAGCTTTCTTTTCCTGGATGGCATATTTGAAATTTACCATAATAACAGTGTCAGAGTGATCTCTCAAAAGACAGAGTAATTATTGAAACACTACTTCCTTGATTTTAGATATAGCTAGACAATAGCAGAGTTTTTATTTATAACTAACTGTGCTTGCTGAAACACCTGTCGCTGCAAAATTATATTAGCTGTAGCTAGCTTGCTAGTTTAGCTAACATTAGCTTCAGGAGTTGCTTTAAATACCATCTCTAGATGACTTTTTAAAGTTTTCAGCTGACTCATTTTAAAACAACAATGCTCTAAAATGATCTTATATTTAAATTCGATGGCTGCATACATGATATACTGCTTAAAGAATAAGATCTGTCATTGTCTATATTAACAAGATTTTCAACCCCCCCCCCTCTTGGTTTTGGTGCAAGATAAAAAAAAATCCAGGTCTTATCCTTTAAGAACAGTCCATTTTCATATGATATAATGAAAGCAAAATGAGAACGATGTGAATGTGAATGAGTGGCTTTACTGGCTGATCTTCTGCAGGATCTCACAGGGGGACTGCCAGGTGATTCTCTCCAGCTGGAGCAGACCTACAGAGAACCACTCAGACAGCAAGCTTTTCAGCATGCTGTTCAGCTCCTGGGAAAGAAAAAAGATGAGTGTTTAGCAGCTGTTCAGAAAAAACACAATATTTCATTTGTTTTTTATAACTGACCTATACTGTATATTGTGGTATAAATATAACACCTGGATGCAGGTAAATCTTATATGTACATGATGAATAAAAAAGAAATCCATACTTTTTATAGCTTATAAAAAAAGAAACATTATAAAACTGTTCTATAAAATGGTAGCTTTTTATGACTTAAAAAAACTGAATAAATACAGTCTTTATAACCTCATGACCTCTTTTATTGAGAAAACTTACAGGCTCTATCTTATTGACTGACAGTGATGTTGCTTAAATTCATCCCTAGGCTATGAACAATTCCATACCCACTTCTTATACCCTGTGCAAGGTGTATGGTCCCCTGGGTGTCCATATGCTGTTTGAATGTTTTCACATTATGAGCAGTGATTTGTTTGAACTTGCAATTGGTTTAGAGGAGGCACTTCAATAAACAACTTGCCATTTCAAAGCAGGCCTGTCCTTCTGCAAAGGTCAGACTTCATTTAAAGCAAATCTCTTGCAAACGCACAAACAAACGCACAAAGTGCACGCACGCAAACACACTCAAACACATAAATATAGCTTATATTGGCTGTTCCATAGGATGACTTCACTTCAGAATTACTTTAATGCTGGCTTGTCAGTCATAATAATAGCTAATACAAACAAGCTTAAATGCAGTTATGGTGTAAAAGCCGCTGGTTGAAATTCTCTGTGAACAACTATCAAAACCAAAACTGACAAAATGGGAAATTCGTCTTTACATACATGTATCAGGCCCTATATTACTCATCACTTTGGTTGAGAGGTTTCATGTTAGAAAAGTCTGTTAAGTGAAGAGTAAATAAACAGTAATCTTAAAAACAGTTCAGAAAAACGTCTCTCACTAGTTATGCAGTGCCTGTGTGAGTGTATTTGTGTTCCTCAAACTTCACAAACGGCCAGAAAAGAAATAAAGAAATAATCCATGATGGCTGATAATCCCAGGCCAACATTTCTGGGGGAAACACAGCACATCAACAATCTGTGAGAGTGCAGCCACTATAGCCAATTCTCACCCACACAAAAGGAAGGGCAGACTGAGATGTGTATTCCACTGACCTAGCAGAAGATGAAATCTTTTGGAATGAAACAACCTAGCAGTCAAAGGCCCGGGGTTAAAAAAGAGATGAAGGATTGGAGGGAAGGGGAATAAAAGGAAATTCTGCACTCCATTCCAAAGAAAATGAAGCAAACATTTTGACACTAGAGCTGTGCCAGTGCAGTGAGAGGCTGATGCTGTAAGCTGATACAGCCTCTGCTACAAGGACCAGTGTGATTATACCGAGCAATGGAAACTGCAGTGCCTGTCTGTCTGAGGCCACATGCCCACTAACTGCCAGAGTGTTTACAGGTCAGGCTCAGATAGTGCCAGCACCTTTACTCGAGTGGGCTGGGTGCCATTGCATGGGTAGAAAATAGCCTCACTGATACTGTGTGTAATCCCAAAGAGCCAACCGAAATGACGTCAATGTCGTTCATCCACTCAGTCTGTGAACAGGTGAGCTAAGAATGAAGAATTAAAGGCCTGGAGGTACAAGGAATGAAGATGAATATCAAAAGATTTACTCAACAAAAGCATACTTATCTGGCATAAGTGAAACTGAAATTGTTGCACAAAACACAGTAATTACAGATTTGCAAATTCCAAACTTGAGTAATTCTATAAACCATATCTTTTCCCCATGTGTGATTTAGTTTTACTTTAATGATCAGATTTTTCCCCCAGTGTTTCTCAACCCAGATATGCCCATATTCTCAACACAGGTACAAAAAGTTTCATATTTGCCATGACCTTTCTCATTTTACCTCAATCAATTCTGGAAATAGCAATAAGCAAAGACTGCTGTGCATTGCCAAGAGCAGGTGGTCAGCACTGAGAACAAGTAAGTGTTCCGTAGATAGCTCAGACCTTTTTAAGATACAAAAGCTCTCAGTGGGCCTAGCTTATTGAGATGAAATGCATCCAAAGCACCTTTCAGCAAGAGTAAGATAGATATTGAGCAGCAGAAGTGAGGAGAGGCTAGAAGTCCTCTGGCAAAGGAGTAGTCTGAGTCTTTGAAAATCATATTAGGCAACAGCTCTTAACAGGTTTTAGCTTTGTTCAAAAGCAAATCAAAACATAAAAACTGATCACAGAGATGATAGAAAACCTTTTGCTCCATCATTGGAGGGCAGCTTTGGTTTGACCGTCTCGGTTATGTCATCTCATCAGAACAAGTTTACAAAGCAACAGAGAGCAATGCGACTACCATGTTTGAGAAAAGCAGACATGAGGTGGCATTTATAACAGAAAGCAGTATACTTTAGAGAAGGCCACCATGCTGTTTATTCCTATATCTTTCTTTATGGTAAGTTTCAGTACATCATTTGGAATATGTCAACATCTACTAGGCACTATAGGTGCTTTTCTCTTTTAGTTTCAACAAAAGGGCGGCTGGTCGCCTGAGAAACTGTAAGTCTCCAGCACTACTCAACTCATAAATGCAGTTTCATGTCAACTCAGTGTGAGTCCGACTTAGAGATACAGCCAACACAAAAAATGCAAGCCAGGCTATTACTGTCACTCATGAAATGCAAGTACAAACACCAGCAGTTCTGTAACCTTTGTCAAACTTAGCCTGTCAAATTAGTCCATTGTTGCTCTGAATGCGTCAGAGTGTATTTATATCAAGACAGCTATGGTACATTTTGCGTACATTTGTGTTTTTTGGGGTTTGGGGGGGGGGCGGAATTACATGCCTTAGAACATTGATAGAGATAAGAACTCTCAAACAAACTAAAAGCATGAAATTAATATGACAGCATGCTTGCTATCTGAAAAAAAATATTTCACTCTTATTTCAAGGTGGAAATGGAAACTGCGACCCTCCAACGCTGGGCTGAACTGAAAATTGTAATTATATCTGATTGAACATGAATGAACAATGAGGTAAATGAGACCAGAACTGGTGGCTTTTTTTTTTTAGAAATAAGTTGCCAAAAATGTCCCATTAAGAGGGTAAAGAATACAGAAGCCATGTCTGTGTGATGGAATTTTTCCCTCCCTGCCTTTTATTTCAGTTTTGTTTTCACTTTGTCTTCAAAAGATTCATTCCAATTATTCATTACATGCCTGATTTATATTCAGCTCTTTCACCTTGTTGCAGCAGCAGAGTAGCTCTTGCCACTTTATGTATAATACAAAATATTGTTACTGGATCTATTTTAACACAAGAGCTTTCCAGTTCTGATCAGTATGGTAAATTCATATTTCCAGCAACGATGTGCAGAAATTATGAAGGAAGCCCTGAAATGGATCTAAACAGTATTTGTGCAAAACAAGTTTGGTCTAATCTATTTGCAAGTACTTCCTAAAGTTCTTCTAGAATGGTGAGGTTAACTGGAGGAAAGGTCATTGCCACTCAAGCCATGTGAAATGTAGGTGGTGGGGTGGGGGTGCAAGCAAGGGGTGTAGTGCATGGCTCTGGGGTGGGGGGTGTAGTTGTGTAAGCAGCTACGCATACTGTTTATACTGCTACTACAAACCACATGCAACGACACTAAATTACTGAACATTCAGGTCCAGCAACAGTGCCAAAATCCTAAACGCGAAATGCACTGTTTGACTCATGCGAGCACCCGTAGAAATTATAAACAAATGCATTACCCTTATGTTCGGGCTCTCTATAGCTTTGGCTGAGATTATTTCAAGCACATCGGATCGGAGATCCACAAGGAACTTCACTCCACTCTCGACCCTGCTTATATGATTAAGTAACTGTTTATAACGTGGAGTCAAGCTGTACCGAAGCCTGTCTTCCACTTGCAAAACAGTCGCCAAGTCCCGTAGCTGATTGTCCAACAACTTCACAGCTAGCTCTGAGACACTTTTGTGGTCTACTCCGAAGTCTTGCGACAGCTTTGTCAGGAAGCCAACTTTGTTTTCCTTGTCGAGACTTCTGTAGAAGCGCATTAACTCCAGGCTGTTTGAATCAGGAACAGGGGGAGACTTTTCTCTGGTTTCGTATGCGGGTAAAGGTGCAACGACCCTCGCCAGTATCTCTTCCATTTCTGTGACACCGACACGAATCGGGGTAGAAAACCAACGCCAACCGCTGATATTCGAGGCCTTCAGAGCACCTTTATAGACAGACCGGTGTCGCAAGGACCTCACAATGCTACGAACAGCCCAAATAATGGGGTGGGAAATCATCTCCGAGAGGGAACTCGGCCTGTTTGGAATGCGCAACCACTGAACAAACAAGGGGAAACCGTTTCCGGGTCTCTTAAAGAGACAGTACAATCATGGCAACATGTTTGAAGGTTAAACTGAGGGTCCATGACATACCTACAGCAGCCCATAAAAACAAACCCTTTTGGTATTAAAGCTTAAGTAAAAACAAACCCTTTTGGTATTAAAGCTTAAGTATAAACATGGTAACACCTGAGGTAAAAAGGATTTACAGTCGACAGAATCGAGCCTGACTGGATCTCAAAATGTATCTGAATGTATCAGTAAAAATACTTTGCTGAACAGCTGATTGAGTGGACAAATCTCCAAACTCTGTATTGACTATGACCGAAGCTGAAACTGTTTGAAGAGAACTTCACGGTGGACAACAGCTATAACATTTGGAACGACCTACTGTATTTCTTGTGTATACTTATTTTGTAAACTTTGCAGCAGGTTTTTACAACTGCTGGTACTCTGGAAAATGGTCAGATGTGAGTGTACTGTGTAACTCGGTAGTTGTTTTATCAAATTTATTTAGATTTTATGTCTGAGTAGCACCTAGTCTTATTTTAATCTTCTCATACTAACAACAGGACAGTTGACGGCTACAGAAATCTCCATATCTGTCTGGGAAATGTTCATTCATAAATTGAGAACAACTAATGATGTTTTAAATTTGTTACATTCATAAATATTTGCAAAAAGTACAAAAATTGCTTTTCTGGTAGACATTGTGAAGCAAATTTGTTGTTATGTAAATTCATTTCATGTACATTTTTTTGTTGTTGTTTTCAGTTATTTTTTTTACAGACCCTGGCATAATTTTTGTTGCCATGCACATGCAGATGTTTTGCATACATAAATAAAGTTAAAATAAAAACAACAACAACAAGAGAAAAATAGTCTATCCTTGACAGACCCAAACTTTACATCAATCAAATAAGTTCATGGGTCCAATAAGTTCATGGGATGTTGTAGAATCAATATTTATTTTTAAAGTTGGTTTTCCTATTTTTCACATGTGTATTTATACATTTTTATGTTGTGAGTTGGATGTCTTCTATTCCATGATTCCTAATCTCCAAAGAAAACAAATACCAATATAATAACTGTGCTATGAAAACCTAAATGTCTGCAGTTAGCCTATATGTAAAACTTAGTTTTCAAACCAATAACAGTTCAATACATTATACATTACTGTAACAGTATTCCCATAAATAATGAATCAAGAGTGGATTGTTGATGACTTTTTAAAATAATTTGTAGCTCAAAAATGTGAGTCAACATGACAAATATAATATCAAAACTGAACGCATTTTATGGGCAAACCATGTCACACAAGAGTAACAGGAATACACAGTAAGAAAAAAAAAAGTATATCAAATTGTCTTTATTTATAACCGTAAGTATTTCTCTTCAGTACTGAAGCTGATCATTAAAATGGTTATTTTAGAATGGTCTTATGTGTTAGGTGTATCACAAAAATGATGTACACAATACACTTAAGTGTCTCACTCTATTCTCCTCAATGACAGCTGAGCTTTCAACTGACAATGAACTTTATGTTGTTGGTCATTTGTTGGTAGATAGATATTGGTAGTAGTTTGTGCAAGCTATCAGGTCCAATCATCACCCTGTGTGGTTGAATAATGTAGTATATTATGAGATCATTTTAAAAGATATACAGCAGGGTATCTTGTAGTACAGACATTCCTTTTGCCTTCATTAGGCTCAAAAATCTGATGATCACAACATCTTTTACATTTTTTGGAAGCTGCATCCCTGAAAGAACTGGATGGTGGTAATATATAGTTGTTATTTTTGTTTTTAAAAAGAGTGCCATGTACAGTATGTGAGGTAAAGAAAAGTACAATATTAGATTTAACAGCTTAACTTCATGATTTAAGTAATACATTCCCACTGACACGGTGAGATGGCAAATCATTAGTTTTTATGGCAGTTGTCAGAATAAAAAGACACTTGTATTGTGATGTGTTTCACTGAACATTATTTAACAGGCAGATATAACAGGAAAAGGGCTTCTCAACATTACACTCTCTTTTGAACAGATATGAAATGCTATTCTATTGCACATACTCATTGTTGCTGTTCTGTTTATTGTCTAAAATTTGTTATGGGAACCTGCATTCAAATGGGACTCATTGTTATGTATGTGCTAAATATCACTTAGCAGATAACTGAACAAAGGGGAAACAAGAAGACAGATATGATTCATGTCCACATCCAGCCACAACAGTGACACCATGCGAAACAGAATGATCCTGATTTGTTTCTGACTGAGGCAAGTTGTAAAGGGACAGTTACACACACCACAGAGTCACATTATAAAGGAATCTTATTTATGGTTTTTCAGATCACCAATGTCTGTCATGTGTTGTTTGATAATATATGAACTACTTTCCTATAGATTGATAAATCAATGAGGAACTGTTAAAACCCATGATTTTTACAATGATGCCAATTTTCCAGAAATTTTGAGCAATAGCAATGTATGACTTATACTGTAGTATTCATCTACAGGGTCTGGAATGAAGTGGGACTGATGAAGACAAGGTCATGTCTGTGGGGTGAGAAGACAAAACTAGATTTCTCTGTACAAGTGGCAGAGAAAGCAAGAACAAATACTGCAGAGGTTGTTACATCAAGAGGTGCTTGAGATTAGCTTGTTTGCCCCCTGATACCATAGGTGCAACTTTGCACCTCCAGTAACTGTGACACTGGTGGATACTCCACTGTTTAGGCTACTAGGTGAACATGGCATGTATGCAAATTTTTACGTTCCATTGCAGAATTTATGAGCGCACTATATAGTGGGTAGATTTACACACTACACATTTGGACACCACTGCACCATAGTGAACACATTACAGTAACAGTGCACTATATAGAGAGAAGGGAGTGATTTCGGACACAGCCAAAGCATAATCTTGGTCATTGCATCGGACGGGTCATAGAACATGGCGTGACACCACCCAACCTGGCAACTTGCCACTCTCGGAACTGGTCCAGCCAATCAGAGTTTAGCTGGATTTGATGCTAGTTGAACTTAACGCTCGCAAAAATCGGGCCACATACTGCTCTATCTACCAAAGGTATTTTACTTGAAAAATAACTCTGTACTATCTGATTTTACAAGTTCTTCGCAAGTTGATTGATATGTTGACTTTTAATGACTAGTCATGTAATGTATTTTTTTTTTACTTGATTTGACAACGCAGAATAAGAGGTGACTGGAATCAGCTACCTGTCGAGAAGGTAAGTTTCTGTTAGCAGTTGGCTGAAGTTAGCTAGCTAATTGGCTAACTGTAGGCCAGAGCTCTCTAGGGCGGTAAATATTCTAATAATGTGAATCTATTTGCTATTGACATTTTATGTGCATTGTGCTGTGCTAAGGTACACGTGAGAGATGGGAAGAGAGAAGGACGTTAAAGGAGACGGGAAGGCCAAGCACAAAGCAACGAAATTGAAAAGGCTGAGTGGTTATGAAAGCGCTGGCGCCGGGGGTGATACGGTTAAGTACGGGTAAGCGTTGTGTGTGGATTTGTGGGAAACAGAAAAGAATGCATAGAAAGATGGTTTGCGAGAACTTATTACTTCAACAAGAGCCAATCAAGTGTTAATCAAATAAATCAGCCGAATGACCTCCTGTTATAATTGCAGATTTGAAGCAGCTCCATAATAATACATGCATGTGACCCGACTGCTGCATATCCAACATCTGTGCAGGATTAACACAGCCCACACATGAAAGCTGTTTTTTACAGTCAGCGTTGCCGTTCATATTGCTGATCTGTGGAGACAAATTAATTTGGATTAAAAACAAGCTCCTTCTCGAATGCTGATGAAGAGTATGAACCATATAGAAGTATGTGTGTGCGCGCTACTAAAGGACAGACACAAGAAAGTGTTACAGAGAGAGTGCTGTGTTGGCTGGTGGCATTGAGTGCGTGCATTCATTTCACTGAGTACACTGGGTGCTCTATCTTCATATGAATAAATTAATTAACTTGATATCTGATGCATTTATTACCATGCATATGTGAGCAGACAAATGAATGTGGAGTGATCTGTCATTGGCTTGTGTAATTGATGAGAGCAGAGTGATAAATAGACACCTGTAAGTCCTACTGGCAGTAGAGCAGGCTGCTGTCTGTGACAGATAGCCTCATGTTATTTCATGGCACACTAACTGAATCACTGATTAAGAATCAACTTACCCCTCCTCAGGTCCAAGATTCGTGGAACAAATTTTCCTGAGCATGACAGTGCCTCCTGCTTTAACTGGTGTACTGCCTTACTCTGATGTTTGGGTAAAATTGTGATTGATTTAAAAATAAAAAATGAACACATCAAGGGAATAATTGCAGCTCAGTTTCATGATGTAACCTGCCCCAAAGGTTGTAAAGTTCAAATTGAAAAGTTCAGAGTTGTCAGGGGATCCTCTGCCTGTCTCATTGTTGGTATTTTATAACATTGTCTGCCTAGAATGATACAAACCAGGCAGAGACACAAATCTAATATCAGCCTAATATACTCTCAATATAAGCCTAAACTTGAAAAGAGCAGCTTAAACCCTTTTATAGGGGCTCATTCAGTCATGTCACAGTAGCAAGGATAGTTAATTTCTTCTTGCAGTTGTACTATACCTGCATAACTGCTTGTGTTAGAAATCTGGCATCATTAACAAAACCTTTGTCTTCCTCTCATTGTCATCCCTGTTCCATCTTGATGAGCAGTGCAGAGCCAACTAAATCTACAAAGAAAACGGAAAATGAAAAGGCTCATAAGAAGGTAAACCACTCATCATCTTCTGTCTGTATTGAACAATAGATTTGGCTAAAATGTGTCCCGTTTCAGCTGACCCATACTTAGAACATCTTAATGGAAATTCAGTGTCGTTTTGGCCAGCAGAGGGATTGTGATGGTCATGCGAGTCTGTCCGTAACTCTTGCCCTCTATGGAATTAGCACGTCTGATACCAGGGGGAAAATTCCTTCCCCTGTTACCCAGTGACCCCAGCTCAGCTTGTGTGCAACGGCTTGCCCCAGTACAGTAGGTTACCTCAATGCTGTCTGGTCTCCACAACAGTGGCAAAGTATATTTACATGCATACCAACAACCAGACTACAGGGCAGTGTTTTGGTTACAGTGTTTAAATGGTTTAAAGCAACATAATTTGTCTGATAACATGAGGTCATTTAATAATAGCTGTACTACCTCCTCCCACTTCACAGCACAGTGTTATGTTAAGGGCTGCAATTTATCATTATTTTAATTTTAAATTAATCTGACAGTTTTTCTGTTAGTGGATAAATTTGGTAGTTGTTTTGTCTAAAATTTTAGTTAATAATGGAAGAGGCTGATCACAGTTCAGAGTTCGTGGTGACATCTTCACATTGTTTGATTTGTCTAACAGGCAAACCGATTTGTCCCAAAACAAGAGCTATTCAGATAGTGATAAAGAGCAAATCCTCACATTGAAGAAGCTGGAAATAAAGAATGATTTGTGTTTTTGCTTGATAAACCAATTATCAAAATGGATACATTTTTTTTTATTGCTCAACCTCTGATCAAGAGATTCGGATAAAAGACTTTGCCCGATATTTTTCATTTGTCGAAATTGTATGTCATTCAGACTAAGATGTGTCATACATCCATGAATGTACTCAGTGGGAGTTCTGGACGACCTAACATGGCCTCTTTGTGGTTAAGTCATTTTGCATACAGTTGTTTAAATGCAAGAAGTTAGTGTGTTACAGCGCACCGTGTCATGGGCCAGCTCTGTGTGTGTCTTGCAGTGCAGTTATGTTGTGCTGGGCTTTAATGCATGTCCTTCCCTCAGCTCAAGACACCCAAGACCGAGACTATGGAGCAAGCCAACAGCCCCAGGTAGGGATGAAGCCATAATGCCCGTAGATTGTATCTTATTAAAGGCCAAGATAGTAAACTGAAAAGCTGCTATGGAGCAATTGTGCCAGAAATTGCGTTTTTCTCCTCTTTTTTTCCCCTGCTTCTTCCTCCCTCCTGAGGTGATAGAAATGAAATCCTGTGTTTTGATGTTCAAGGGCCCTGGACAAAAGCCTTTCCAATTTTATAACCTACAATGTGTTAAGCTGTCTCAGAGAAAATTAATTTCACTCTGCACTGAAGACAGATATCTGTGGCTTGTCAGGAACGTAATAAATGAGAATGCTTGGTTTGACTCGTTGGATGCTCAGCAGGGTGTTGCTGGGATGGCAGACTTTGGCTGAAGGCCTGCTGTGCCGAATGTGACTCGCAGTAGTGCTTCTATAGAGTTGTTAATGGATTGTTTCCCAGACATGGACTTAGCCCAACCAAATACAAGAAGTGACATTTCAAAGGAGATGTCAGTTGGAAAAACAGTTTTGTTAAAATCTGACTTTTAATGTTTCCCTTTAGGGTTTATTCCTTCAGAAAAGCTCAGGTGGTAACTGTGCTAGATGAGCCGGTTTCATGCTGGGAGGAAAGTTAAAGTCTTGCAGCAGAGTTGGGAAGAAGCATAAGGCTATTAGAACCACAGACCATAAATGTCAATAGACGCAGTGACCCTCCTTTTGTATAAGTCTTTATGGATTTTGCTTAGTGGTGCAGTATACTAAAAACATGACCATTTATACACACTGCTTTTTTTTTTTTTTTTTTGTTCCTCCATGTTGAGCTGAACAGCTTGGCCTCAGCGTACACCACAGCACTGCAAAGCACAGTAAAAATAAAATAGGGAAAAACTTAGACAGAGGCTTCTCCTATATGTGCAGTTTCTCGTGAATATTAAAAGAGTTCTGGCTCACAAGTGGTGTGTCTGCTGCGAAGGATAGAACATGGATATTTTGGTTATTTAATTTGGAATGAATGTGACTGTGATACAGTGTGACACCTGCAGGCAGGCAGTATGGTTTCTGCATTTACTTGTCACATTAAAAATACCTCCATCCCTGATGGGAGCTGATGCATGAAGCCTGATGCAAAGGGACGCTGTTCTAGCTAATTTAGTCAGTGTGGCTGTAATATACTCAAGTAGTTTTCTAGGCATGTAAAACCAGTTGTTTATTGTTAGCATAATGATTTCATAAAGAATGTTCAAGTGGGAGTAAGCACTTTCACTTTGGTCTGGAATCCCAAATTATTTTGTCATGCACCTGTGAGCTGTTCAGGTTCTCCTGTGAGCAGATGGGGTAGGGAAAATAGTGAATATGTGGCAAAATGGTTAGCGGTTTGTATTTACCAACATTAAACTTGGTGGAGAAATGCAAAGGTCCAAAAGTAAAGGAAGAAACTAGTGTATAATTGGTATAAAGGTCAGTGATGTCATGACGTGATGATCTCACCAGTCACCTTGTTTTGTTTTCTCACATATGTAAATGTGTTCCTCTTTTATTAAAATGCAAAAAAAAACCTTTACATTGAAATGATACAGAATGTCTTTAAGAAATAAAATGGCATTCTTATTGAATAATGTCCAAGATATCTTGTTTTGAGGTTCTACAGCCCCCTTATTTTGTGCTGGAACACAAATGGGAGCAGCATTTGCAGCAAAGAGCAGATGTAGTCAGAGACCATAGAACCTGAAAGAAGGTTCATTACCCTCAATCACAAGCCATCAAGGGTCATACTGTGGAAGTGCAGAAAGGGTGCATTAGCTTCGTACTGTGTATCAGGTAGTTGATAACGCTGTGACTTTCAGTTGGGATTCAATAAGCTCATTTGACAATTACGTGCTACAGTGCTTCACATTTTTCCTATTTCCTCCTTAATGTTATGTGAAGCAAAGGAGAGCGCTGTTATCTGTTAGCAGTAGTGAGTCTAATGTGTTGAATTTATTTATTTTTTTAAATCTGGACCCATTCCCACCAATTCCTCACTCGTTAGGGAAATTCAAGCTTGCAGTTGCATTATTATTATTATTTTTATTTCTGATTGCTGTAATTATGTCATCATCATTACCGTTTAGATAATGTTGCTTAATTACCATAATTATGTGGGATTTCTTGTGGTCAATAAGTCGGTGTGTGCCTAAGGATTTTTTTTTTTTAAATGTTCGACATGCAGGATAATTTTGTCCTAACTCTTTAACTAACACTGTGGCAGGCTGCAGCAGTAAGAAAGAACCATTCAGCTTTTATTCTGCGTTGTTATCAGCTTGTTAAATAGAGGCTGATTCAAAATGAACAGCTCAAGTGCATGATTGTCCAAGACAAAGTTTACAAAAAAGCAGAACAGTTCAGATCTTTGCACAGTAATTTCCTGCCGTTAATATATTTTTTTGTTTTAATCTTAGTCACTGTAACAAAAATGGGTGTTGGAGTCTAATTTTAGTCTTTTGATTATATTGGTTTTAGTGTTGTTTTCATTTTTATCCTTAATTTTTTAAGACTTACAGTTGAATTATACTATACTATTGAAGTATACTATACTATCAAAGTGCCCTGAGATGGTTTTTGTTGTCAATTGGCACTATAAAATTCAAACAGAATGGAGATGAATTGAGCAACATCTTGCGGTTCCACAGAATACTTAATTCCCATTCATCAGTCTTTCACATTATCACTTAGTTTTTATTGGCTGATTAAAAAATGTAAAACATGTCATCATAGTTTTCGTTATCAAATATTACTTTTAAATGATCTTTTCTTGTTTTTGTCCTGGAAAGTAGGCTGGCTGTGAATATTTTTCTCTGTAGTTTTTGTTGACAACACTGGTACAGATCATAAAGAGCCACCTGAGGCATATTTGTCTTGACTTTTATACTAAAAATGTTTCCCAGGGGATCAAACAAGGAAGGTTTAAACATTTTAATTGAGATGAACATTTCTTTTATTTGTAAACTGGAGTTTAGGGTGGGTCACTGTGAAGTGACTTGTCGCTCATCCAGCATAAATACATAAGTCAGTGATACCACATGAGTAGGACTTCAGACTGAAAAAAGGACAAAAATTAAAAAAAAAAAGATGACAAGAGTATTGAGCTTTATTACGGACCCTGTCTGTTATTCCTGTGGTTTAGTGAGTCCATAAAACAGGAGCCAGAGGATGACAACTTCACTGTGATAAAGAAAGGGTTGAAAAGGAAAAGAACTAAAGATGAGCCCATGGAAGGCCCTTCACAGTCCACTGCTACACATGCGTAAGTGTGACCAGATGTCTGAGCTTTGACTTGGCCTGATATTAAAGCATTCCTTACTTGTGAGCTTTATTGATACTAGTACTAGAGTATGGCTAACAATGTTGTTTGGGCATCCTAAATACATGTTATTTTCTCATGTTGTGTAAGCGACTGTCTTTCTCGATGCCTCTAGCTCTAAGAAAGAAGATAAGCAACGTGGACAGGGTGATGAAAGTGACGGAGAAGCTCAGAAAAAGAAGTTAAAGATGAGAACCAAAAAGGTAAATCTCAGTCTTCCTGAGGTAATACTCACGGTGTAGTTCACGCTGTGTGTTTGACATTTTGAGTGTTTTTCTCGGCACAGGCGGTAAAGAAAGAGGAAGGGGAAACTCCTAAGAGGACCAGAGAGGAGAAGGAAGAGGCAAGACAGCTGAAGATCAAACAGAAGAAGGAGGAGGAGCAGAATCGCTGGAGATGGTTGGGAAATGCTGCTCTTTTCATTTTGCATTGATTTGGCCCCACCCAGCCACCACACACACACACACACACACACACACACACACACATTCACAACAACTGAACACTAACTGCATGGGGAAACCAGAAAGGAGTAATTTTCACTTTGTCAGATACATCCTCATTTTTTTTCATCATGTTGCTTTCTGTCAGGTGGGAGGAAGAGAAATATAAAGATGGGATGAAATGGAGGTTCCTGGAACATAAAGGACCTTACTTCCCTCCTGAGTACCAGCCTCTACCTGATGATGTTCACTTTTTCTATGATGGTCAGTTGAGCGTGGATGTTTAATGTGTGAGAGAGGGTGATGGGAACAGGGTGAAAGGGTTTTACCTGAGCTATTTTGACACACTCAAAAGTGGTTTCTCTCGTGACACTACCTTAAAATAATTGTGGTACCTCACAGATAATGACTCAGAAATTTCATGCATTCTACAGGGCAAATCACTTTTTTGAAAGCTTTCTGAGATTCTCAGTAGTTTTACTTATAGCCTATATCAAACCAGCATTACCAAACGCAGCAAACGTGAAAAAAAAAAAAAACAACCCACTATCGAGCCTTTTTGGCTACTGAGGGAGCTGTCAGAAATTTGCTACGTTTTGTCAAATGATGTCACTTCAGTGAAAATTGCTTGGGGCTGAAGACTACAACTTGGAAAATGGAAGCACCTGGGGGTCTGAATAATATTGTAACTTCATAATACATTTTTAAAGATGGTTTAAAATCATGTTGGAATGATTTTGCAACAATCGGCCATAACATTATGACCACCTGCCTAATACTGTGTGCATACGAGTCAGTGCAGCAGTTGGTTGGCACTCATGTCACTCTGCTGCTCACAGCGTATCTTCTGTGGATCCGTTTGCTTCTATAGTTCTGCTGTCAGAACGGGAACAAATATGTCAGCCATTCACTGAAAAACCTGTGTAAAAGGAGTGAAAACTGTTGTCTTGAGGAGAATTTAGAGATAATTTGTTAGACAAATTCAACAGTCTCAATCAAGCAGTCTTTATTGCCAAGTATGTTAAAATACAAGCATTTGACTTCAGCTCCGTGGCCCCCAGTGTGCTCCAAATAAAATGGAATAAAAGATAAAAAAACAAACTACTGATAAATGTGTACATGCAGTATCTACAAGTTGAAAACGAACTATTTGGTATGAACAGCAATTACTTAAGTTATTGCACTGTGGTGGTGTATCTTGTTATACATGTAAACATGGACTGTTCATGAGAGTGATGGCCCAAGGGAAGAAACTGTCCTGTGTCTGGTTGTTTTGGCATACGGTGACCTGTAGCGCCATCCAGAGGGGAAGAGTTCAGACAGTCTGTCTGTGTCCAGGGTGTGAGGGGTCTGTAGAACCTTCTCGGAATCTTCTCTGCAGACCCCTTCTCTTTGAGAACCGAATGCTCACTTACTGCCTAATATACCCCACACACTGACAGTTGCCATTGTAATGAGATAATCGGTGTTATTCACTTCACCTGTCAGTGGTCATAATAGCTGATGCGTGTATGTTCTCAAGTTTCCTAATTTGTAGAAATTAAAACCAAACCTACAGAGAAGGAACAACAAGTTGTGTGTAAAACTAAAGAAGTCTCTAAGAGGTGAATCTAAGCAGTGCCAATGTGTAGGTTCCCTAAATCCGTTCCTCACACACAATTGTAAGGGAAGGTGTATTTAGTCGCACACTGGTGACTGTTATTGGTTTTGCTTTGTTGATAATTTAGCCACTGCTGTGTCTTATGGGGAGTTGGTTTGATCTGTTAATTCCTGTGCGTGCATATGCTTGTTTGTAGCTCAGTCTTAGTAGTGAGGATGAATGTAGATCCTTCTCCTTGTGCCTGAACCTGCTCCTGTAAATTCATGGATTAATCTGACAGGGCTCTGGAGGAGCATAGGTGGGTGTTACTGTATTTAGATCAGACTCTGAGCTTTCAAATGTGTAGAAATGAGCCTTTGGTTTGATGGACAAGCTGCATTCTTTACTGTTTCTGTTTATGACATCACGTTTAAGAAAGGCAAGTGAGGTCATAAAAACACCCATGTATCCCAAGCAAAGACATTGGTGGGGAGAAAAACTGCATCATTGTTAGTGATAGACTTCTGTTTGTATGTGTACAGGCAAGAAGGTGAAGCTGAGCCTGGCAGCTGAGGAGGTGGCTCTGTTCTTTGCCCAGATGTTGGACCATGAATATACCACCAAGAAGGTGTTCAGGGAAAACTTCTTTAAAGACTGGAGGAAGGTAGAGCATAACGGCATCATAAATATTTTCACTTTTGGAAGGAAAAAATACTCCTCACTGGCTTTTAGAACTGACACCTGCAACTAGGACAACTGAAAATGAGGTGAATGTGACATTTATATTAAGGTTTCAAGTAAAACATATTATATTACATAACAGTTTTGGTCAGTTCTTTGAATGTAGTTGGTTGTTTTTTTCCAACAGTGTTTCCTTGCATGCTATGATGAGGTTGACTGGAAGTTTTGTGTACATGAGTTCATTGTTTTCGGTTTCTCTTGTTACTTTAGGGGAATAATGCTGATGTTGACGTAAAAAGTAAAACATCAGCAGTGTTGGCTTCTCCAGAAACTCTTACTTGATACAGTAATAACTGTCTATAATCCACCATTTTGTGTTTGTAAATTGTAAAATACATGTTTGTGAAGTATGGGTTATGTGCGCGGCTGTGACAGGTACATGCACGCCGGAGTCTGTCAGGATGTCCTCTATAGAGAAAACACCGTGCTAGGCCCCAAGGCATATCATGCAGAATTAATTTTGCGCTGCTTAGTGCTCAATGCACTTGAAAATACGATTTGTGTGAAAGCATTGATATGCTAATCCATACAAGTAGCTCCCCTGCATATGAACAAATCCAATTAAACTGTTTTATTATAACCGGAAAAACTCTCCTCGCTCCACTGCCCTCAGTGCCCGCCCACTGTCGGGTGTCAGTCATGCTTAGACACGCAGACAGACTGTGTCCACACTGTCAGAGTGTGTCTGGAGAGATGTGTGTGATTTACAGGTCTGTTTTTACACCTCATCTCCTGTGACTCGAGATGACAACACTGGAGTAGATCAGTACTGCTCTGAAAGGCTTGATAGATGAGTCCTTTCCTTTATTCTTAATGTTTGTGTTCAGGTTAGATTCTCCTTTCTTTGTCCCATACTTAACCCATTTGCAGTAAGTCTTCATATGTTATCTGTGTTTTTATGTGAAAGCTGCTAGGGTTACTGGCCTGTTTTTGTTGTGCAGCTATAGCGATGAGTGATGGTGATGAGGTCAAAATGTGCTGGTCATTAAAAGCCCTTTTCATTGTTCACTTTAATGTTCTGCTGTTCGAGGCCAGCGTGACCTTAAAAATAGACATTCATAAAAGGATTTTAGGTAGGAAAGTGGTTCTCAAAACGGAATGATGGCTTCCTTACTCATCGGCAGGAGTCCATATTAAAAAAAACCCCTCATGTTGTCCTGACATTTTAGTGCCAAAGACTTCTGAGATGAATCATAAAGTCTCCGCTGTGCCACTGTGTGTTGCTGCTCTATTAGAGACCCCTTTGAAGGGATGACACTTTATGCAATAACTTCAGAAAGTTGACAAGTTATAATTGAAACTGAAGCTGTTGTCCTGCTTTTGTCTTCAGTGTAGCACCGATCAGAACTGTATGTACTGTGTAGCTCGCTTCTTAGGAGCAAATGGTCTGTACTCTAGTGTTTCATAATGACTGCTTTTTGCTTTTTGTCCTCTCCACATGAGTAACTAAATGAAAGGCCACTGATTCATTGTGCTTGTGTTTAGTTTTTGTGTATTGTTCAGCAAAGTTTCTGCACACTATTAATAGCTCACATTAAATTTAATGAAGTAGTATGGTGGTGTGTAGCTTTTGTTTGTTTAGTTTTTTCCTATTTGATGGAGGTTTTGAATTAAAAAGTTCTACCTAGAAGCTTCATTAATTTTTGAATTGTGATGAAAAGTCTTGTATGTATATTATCTAAATGACAAAAGGAGTTAATTATGCATTCTAGGATAGGGCTCCAACTAATGATTATTTTTATTATAGATGAATCTGTTGATTATTTTATAACGTATTTGATAAATTGTTTATAAAATGTCAGTACCGCCAAGTGAAAAATACCTATCACAGTTTCCCAGTTTTTTGTGCTTGATTAATGACAAGCTCAAGTGATTATCCAAATTGTTGGTGTTAAATTCTCTGATATTTGATCTGAATGGTGTATCACTAAATGATTGCCTGATTTTTATGCTGATTTAATAAAAAAAATCCCAGCTCAAGATGAGATTACAGTGTAATGCACTTTGGCCTTTTTAGAAAATGACCCATGAAGAGAGAGCACTAATACAAGATCTTGACAAATGTGACTTTGGAGAGATCCATGCCATGCATAAAGCCAAGGTGGAGGCCAGAAAAAACATGACCAAGGAGGAGAAACGGGTAAGATTTAGGGTTTTTATTTTTATTTTTTTATGCTGTCCAAACAGTCTATTGTATATTTTCCTGTCGGTGTCTAAAGAAGCTTAGTGCAGATAATTCAGGTTCTTAATGACAAATAATTTATTTGTGTGTATGTAAACATATATGTGTGTATATGTTTTTTTTTTTTTTTTTGATAGGTTTTGAAAGAGGCCAACCAGAAGATAGCGGATGAGTATGGCTATTGTCTACTGGACCACCACAAGGAGCGGATTGGCAACTTTAAGATAGAGCCTCCAGGGCTGTTCAGGGGTAGAGGCGAGCACCCTAAGCAGGGCATGCTGAAGAGTAGGATTCAACCTGAGGATGTCATAATCAACTGCAGCAAGTGAGAGTGGGATTATGACAATGTAGTGATGCATAAGAAATGGTCTGCTTTAAAAGCAGCATTTTGGAAAAAGTCCCTCATTTTGACTGCTTTCAAAGCATAAAGAGTTTAAAAGCTTGAAGTTTTATGCTATTCACTCGTCTTTTAAAAATATACATTGCTGTATTATAAAAAAAAAAAATGGCAAAGCACTGGCGATACACTGCTACAGATGGTGCAGTGTTTGGATTTGATTGAAGGTGTTTTCTTCAGATAACCTCTGAAAAATGTTAAAACAGTACATAACCCAAAAATTATGGTAATGTAAGTTATATGTAGTTATGTACAGGTATATAGTTACCCATTCACTGTCAGTAGCATAGTGTGCTGTTTGGACTTGTATTCCCTCACGCAGGCAGAGGTGACAACTTCAAGTATCCGCTTCTGTTACTGGTGTCATGCATTAATGTTTAGATGACTGGAGCCTCTGGGACCTTCTACCTTGTACTTGAATGCTGTGACTGCTTCCATACACATGCACACATTCTCTTTTGCTTACTCTTGTGCCAACAGAGAGGCTTGTGTTCCCGTGCCCCCTGCTGGTCACCACTGGAAGGAGGTTCGACATGACAGCACTGTGACATGGCTGGCCAGCTGGACTGAGAACATCCAGGGCTCCATTAAGTACATCATGCTCAATGCCAACTCAAAACTTAAGGTAGCCTGTCAACCTGCTGCAGACAGGGAGGAATGCTCCCACTTAAGTAGACACAGGAACACACTGCAACCAGTTTAGGGCTGAACTATTATCATTAATTTAACCAGTAGTCACAGGAAAGAAGAG
>NW_018127939.1:828164-828708 GCF_001952655.1 Monopterus albus
TCTTTGGCATCAACTCAACTCGCCGTGTTTGGAGGAGGAGGAATGCTGCCTATGACTCCAAAAACACCGTCCCCACCGTCAAATATGGAGGTGGAAACATTATGCTTTGGGGGTGTTTTTCTGCCAAGGGGACAGGACAATTGCACCACATCAAAGGGAGGATGGATGGGGCCATGTACCGTCAAATCTTGGGTGAGAACCTCCTTCTCGCAGTCAGGGCATTGAAAATGGGTCGTAGTTGGGTGACAATGATCTGAAACACACGGCCAAGGCAACAAAGGATCGGCTCAAGAAGAAGCATATTAAGGTCATGGAGTGGCCTAGTCAGTCTCCAGACCTTAATCCCATAGACAATCTGTAGAGGGAGCTGAAGGTTCGAGTTGCCAAACATCAGCCCAGAAACATTAATGACTTGGAAAGGATCTGCAAAGAGGAGTGGGTCAAAATCCCCCGAGATGTGTGCAAACCTTGTGGCCAACTACAAGAAACGTCTGACCTCTGTGATTGCCAACAAAGGTTTTGCCACCAAGTACTAAAGCACGTT
>NW_018127939.1:828870-833848 GCF_001952655.1 Monopterus albus
TACAAAATCAGCTGGGGTTCAAATCATATTTTCCCTGACTGAAAGTTAGAGTAGGACCCTTCATAAGTGACAACACTCCTTCAGAGTAGGACTGGTTTTGTCCTGAGTTACTTTAGATTCCTAGGAGTGATTCTAAGACTCTTGATAAACATCGGAGCTGTATTGTCACTACAAGCTCCTAACGCATCCTTATCATGATCATTAAATCCAAAAATGTTTGTGTTGGAAATTAGCATTTAAATACCCAATGTTTTTGTTCCTAAGATATTCAAATTCCATAATGATTTTGTTAAATAGTAAGTGGTAACCCCTGTGTTTTTTTTTTTTTTTTTTTTTAAAGGCTGAGACATGTTACTCTTTACCATCTCTAATTTGCTCTCCTCTGGTTACTCACTCGTCCTCTTCCTTCTTTCCATCTTTCATGTGTAAAGGTTAAGTTATTCCATTGTTAGTCTACATGACTGTGTGTGTGTTTGGGTGGGTGTGTGTTCACTGATGGGTTTAATTGTGCCTTGGTCACAATATATAACAGGAGAAATTTCTCATTATAGTTGTGTAATTGTGTTACAACAATCTGCATTCAAGTTATGATTATAGTTGTGTAATTGTGTTACAACAAGCTGCATTCAAGTTATGATTATCATAATGAAAAACAATTTGATCTGAGGCATTTCAAGGCATTTTGTCTCTATAGTTGTTTGTTTCATGTCTATTTTACTCTTTGCCTTCCTGTCCACTCATGCTTTTTTGTCTACTTGTCTACCCAACCCCCAAAATTCCTGTCGTCCCATGAATGCAGGGAGAAAAGGACTGGGAGAAATATGAGCTTGCTCGAAAATTAAAATCCTGCGTGGACGACATCCGTAATCAGTACCTCTGTGATCTCAAATCTAGAGAGATGGTCAAGCGCCAGAGAGCTGTGGCCCTCTACTTCATAGACAAGGTCTTGTTCTGAGTCATTGCTCAAGTAAAAACTGAAGTAAAGATGAAGCAGTTTTGAAGTTATGTTTACACAGCAGTGCTAGAAATAAAGTGCTGTCAGTATGAGATTCTCCTTTGTGTGCTGCTCTCACCAAAAGCCATGTGAACATGGTAATCGGTGTAATTTAGTCTTGATTGCTTTTCCTTAAATAGCTAGAGATCTTTACAAGGAGAAAAATGGATATACATTATGTAGCCATTTTCTTCCACTAATCCAAGCTAAATGATAGGCTGTGTTTCTGATTTGGCTTTACGTTTTATTATGCAGTTCTTAACTTTGTGTGTATGTGTCTACATTTAATAGTGATCTGATTGACTCAGTGCTTTCCTCTATGAATTGGAGGGACGGTGGCAAAAGTGTTTTGTGTGTATGTTTGGATTTGTGTTTATCTTTCCTCTAACCTATTAAGCTGGCACTGAGAGCTGGTAATGAGAAGGAGGAGGGAGAGACAGCTGATACAGTGGGTTGCTGCTCGCTACGTGTCGAGCACATCACCCTGCATGAGCATCTTGAAGGCAGTGAGTGTGTGGTGGAGTTCGACTTCCTGGGTAAAGACTCCATTCGCTACTACAACAAGGTCCCTGTCATCAGTAAGGTAAAGGAACAAAAGGTGTACAATGGGGAACAACTACTCCACATCCAGGTCCATCCGCTAGCTTTATAATCTTTAGGCTGTTTGGGCATAAAAGCTGTATTTTGGAAATAACATATTCATGCTAATGACTTAATGTGGTTCATACAATGCAGATATGTCCTTTCTCAGTAGGAGAAAACATCAGCAAAATACACCGATTTCAGAGCTGGTCATTACAATACAAAACCAGCATATTTCATTATAATCTAGGTTTTGCCCTTTGGGTTTTGGCATCAGTAAGGTACAGGAACAACAGGTGTACAATGGGGAACAACTACTCCACATCCAGGTCCATCCACTTGCTTTATAATCTTTAGGTTGTTTGGGCATAAAAGCTGTATTTTGGAAATGACATATTCATGCTAATTCATGTGGTTCATACAATGCAGATTTGTCCTTTCTCAGTAGGAGAAAACATCAGCAAAATACACCGATTTCAGAGCTGGTCATTACAATACAAAACCAGCATATTTCATTATAATCTAGGTTTTGCCCTTTGGGTTTTGGCAAAGTCCCTGCAGAGAAGGTCATGTATGCAAATTGACGTGCACGGAGCCTGAAGCAGAGAAGGAATTGAGAAATGTCCTTGGGCCACAGTTGAAGATTGGATTCCTGTGGCTGCAGTGGTTTAATTTGTCTGGCTGTTAGAATTTTTTAAGTGTCCCTCTACTTCTCTTGGACTATGACTTCATGGAGGTAACTAGGACAGTGCATCTAAGCACAGTAATGTGGTTTGAATAATCTGGTCAACAGTGTAGTATTAGTAAAGCATGTTCAGCATGTAGCAGGCTTCATGCTCCAACTGCTGGTAACTGTTTTGTCAGTTTGTGTAGTACAGTGTATTCCTTTACCTTTGTTGTTTGTAGTGTTACATAACTTCTGGGGTTTAGACTGCTAGTCAAACAAAATAAAATAAGCTGTTCAGAGACTTTTACGACTAGTAACTTTGGCTGGCACAAGCTGGGGCTCTGTTTTCCTACCATCACAATTCCTGCAAAGCTTCAAATGCAGTTGTTAGGCAGTTTTCCTCAGGTGCATGTCTGTTTTTCTTGTACACTGGTGTATTTGGTGTATCCCTGCCATGAATCAATATACTTAGTCTGAGGTGGGATATTGCTGTAATGAGATGTAGTAGCATTCTGTATTTCTTTAGACTCAACCAGCCTTTTTAAATACCCAGATTTTTTTTTTTCACCACACCACCAGTTTTAACTCGAGCTTTTGGAACGCTAATGACATCACAGCAGTATCATCATGTTTAACTTTTTCAGACTTTGCAACGGTTCCTTCAGAACTATATAAAATTATATAAAACAAACTTGATCTTAAGCTGAAAAAACTTATTGGACTAGATTTCTAGGTTGAAGACGTTTCACCTCTCATCCAAGAGGCTTCGTCACTTCTGACTGACTGGTGTTGAACCGGAGATATTTATCCTCCTCGGTGGTGTTTCAGAATCTGCACAGACAACTTGGTCTTAAATTTCATTTTTAAAACCTGCAGTACTGTTGCCATTCAAGTGTTTTCACAGTAAAGTTTGTGATAACAGAAAACCTTAGTATCTTTACAGCACTTCAGGTTTTTCACAGTTGCATTAAAACTTAGTAGTTTGTTGCTGAGGTTTATGGCTGCTTCATATATTTATAGTCGGAGTGTCTGCTCCTTGGGTCAGAATACAGAATTGTAAGGACTTATAGAAAGAGCGAGGCAGCATCACTGCAGTTGAAAGTGGGGAAAAAAATACCAGACGTAGCATAATCTGTTGTGTGATTTACATCTGCCTTTTTACTCAGTAAACAGGCAGATGTTAGCAGCATGTCAAAAACTTTCACATATCCACTGACAGTACTCTTTAAGTCAGTTTAAGTTGTGTATGAATTGATTTTACTGTCTGTATTGTGGAAAACCTTTTTTTTTGTAAGGCTTCATAATACACAGATGGCATTAGTCTCAACAGGACAGTCTGCCTCCATCAGTACTGTAATTAAGCATTGTGGCAACTCTTAGTTATTGTTACTGTTGCTAGACCTGATATAGCGAACGATGATGGCTGTAATAATCAGCTGAGCCAATGCCACAATAAAAGAAAACAAAAACTTTAAAAATCTTTAGTTGTCTGCAGTCTGTCCAACAGCTGTCACCTTTTTTGTATGTGTATTTATACATATGCAAATTGCCAACTCCTCCTCTGGTGTCGGCCCATGCTATCTTCTATTCCAGAGATTGAAAAAGAAATGTTAGCACCTGACAGCCAAAGAGCTTTGTTTCTTGGCAGAACATAGAATTATTCAAATGAGTGCATTCAAAAGCAACACATTAGCTGGAATTAATTAGTCACTTGCATATTTTAGTATCAATTCCTAGGGAAATCAGTGAGATTATTGCTAAATGTCACTTGGAATAAAATGGAACAAGGATGGAAGGAATGAATTAACATTTTTACCTCTAGGGAGTTTGAAACCATTGAATCAAGTACTTGGGGTTATATATTTTTGATTATATATATACTGTATTTGCAATCTCCTGTTTTCTGCAAAAAAAATTCTGCATGCAGAGAACATGGGGCACTGCAGGGAATGAAGGCCGAAACGGCAATGAAGTGGCACTTGGTATGCATGATATGGGCTGCTAATACTGTATGTCCCATATGTAATTCAGAGGCACGGCAAATGAATCAGCTGAAAATGGGTGTTAGCGACAAGGGTTAATTATTGTTATTATCAATATGAACACTTTTCTACCTATGAATCTTTAGCCAATGAGTCTAAAAACAAGTACCTACCCATTACTCAATTGGACCGCCAGTTAGAACACTGAATGATTTTATCAAATTGCCTCAGAGTGTGGGAACACCTGCAGCTGCATAAACACATTGTGTCAGGTACTGTCAGCCTGCTGAGCATTTACTCATTTATTTTCTAAGTGATTATCTCCAATCTTTACACACAAACACATCACTATACCAATTAGGTAAGCTCACTTTGGTGTCTTTGCTTCTGAGACTTTTCAACAGATACAGATTTACATTTTTATCCCAAAAGTGCTTGCATTTTTACTTTTTCTATTTAGTTTATTTGCCAAGGGAGAAGGGAAGTGCCATGCAAATCAGTCTGAATATATCACTGTGTTTTATAAAATGACACATCTGTTGGTATTAATTGCTGTCTTGCATATTTTAATAGTTTATTTGGAGAAAAGTGCATGTGTGGAGCCCACAGAGTCACTGGAAATGTCAGATGTAATTGTGCCAGTTTTACTCCTCTGACTTTTCTCAGGAATGGGCGAATGAAATTCAGTTACACACACACACACACACACACACACACACACACACACACACACACACACACCACCCTTCTTTC
>NW_018127939.1:833891-865748 GCF_001952655.1 Monopterus albus
AAAAGGCTTTCTTACAAGTCATAAATATACAGATCAGTTAATTTTACAGCCATGACCAAAATAGTGGCACCACTTCCCCCAGAAAGATGTTGTAATCACAAATTCTTTGGTATTCTCATGTTCATTACTTTTTTTTGCATTGAACAAACACAAAAAAGTAGAGGAAAAGAAAAGGCCCAATCTGATACTTTCTATACAGAACTCCAAAAATGGACTGGGCAGAAATATTGATAACTGGCATACTTTCTTCTAACCATCAGTGAGTTTCTTACACCTCTCCACTGGAATTTTGGACCACTCTTCTTTTGTCTCCAGGTCTCTCAGATTTGAAGGGTTCCTTCTCCAAGCTGGTGTTTTAAGATCTCTCCACAGCTGCTCTATGGGATTTAGATCTGGACTCATTGCTGGCCACTTCACAATTCTCCAGCTCATTGTCTGAAGTCTTTTTGAAGTCTGCTTTGGGTCATTGTCCTGCTGTAAGACCCATGACCTCTGACAGAGACCCAGCTTTCTGTCGCTGGGCCCTACATTGTGTACCAGAATTCATTGGTAGTCTTCAGATTTCACACAGTCTAGACCTCCAGTGCCTGAAGCAGCAAATTAACCCCAAGACATCAGTGAGCCTCCACCGTGTTTGACTGTAGGGGCCGTATTCTTTTCTTTGAAGGCCTCATTTTGTTTTCTGGAAACAGTAGAATGATGTGCTGGACTAAAAAGCTCTATTTCAGTCTATTCTGTCGACAGGACGTTCTCCCAGAAAGACTGTGGCTTCCTCTGGTAAGTTTTAGTAAACTCCAGTCTCTTTTATGTCTCTGTGTCAGCAGTAGGGTCTCCCTGGGTCTCCTACCATAGCGTCCCTTGTCATTCAGATGGTGACGGATAGTGCGAGCTGACACTGTTGCATCCTGTGCCTGCAGGTCAGATTGGATTTGTTTGGACGTTGATTGAGGTTCTCTATCCACATTCGAACAATCCTTCGTTGCCGTCTGTCGTCTATTTTCCTCTTTCATCCACGTCCAGGGAAATTAGCTACAGGGCCATGGGCTGTAAACGTCTTGACAATGTTGTGCACAGTGGACACAGGAACAGCTAGATCTCTGTCGACGGACTTGTAGCCTTGAGATTGTCCATTGCTTTCCCACTATTGTGGTTCTCAAATCCTCAGACAATTCTTTCCCCTTAATTCTTTTCTCCATGCTCAGTGTGGTCCACACGACACAAAGGCTGAGTCAACCTTTTCTCCATTTTAACTGGTTTCAAGTGTGATTTCTATATTGCCAGCATTTGATTGCTACAGGTGAATTTCATTTACATCTAAAGGAGTGTCACATACTTGAAATACAGCTGTTTCTGATGATTTTGAAAAGGTGTCAGTAATTTTGTCTTGGAATTCTGAGTGGAATGGATCAGCTTTGGCTTTTTTTTTCCCTCTGCTTTTTTATGTTGCTCCAATGCAAAAACCAAAACATTTGTGATTGCAACAGTTTTCTGGGGTGTCAATAATTTTGGCCATGACTGTAGCTTTTCCTGTTGCATTTACTGATGTATTGAATGCAGTTTAACTTCCTAAGTTAAACTGCAGTTTAACGACATACTTCAAAAAAGCACAAGTTTGTTGATAATTTGTCTTGTATTTTTTCAGGTTTTTAAGAATCTGAAACTATTCATGGAGAACAAGGAACCTGGAGATGAGCTCTTTGACCGCCTTAATGTGAGTGTCTCACCAACTTTCCTTCATATTTTACATATTCTAGCCATCTGAGATGTAATGTCTCGATCCTTTTTGTGAAACTTTGCCTGCTGCTGCTCTGTATCTTAGGGGGATATTTAAACCTGTCGCGAATCACTGTCAGGTGTGGAAAATATTGCGGCAACAGTTTTTCATTTTAGCCACGTAATTAACACAGATGTTGTAAATTAACACAGCCGCATGCGCTTCAGCTGGTCAGGTTGTGCCTACTGCGCATGGGTGGACCAAGAGGGACAGTGGGGGAAAAAGTGTGTTTACTGTGACTGAACTTTTAATATGGTTGAAGAAATCAACAAACATGTTTGAGTTGCAATCATGTAGTCTCCTGCCAGTCCAGTCATCTTTTATTTTATTGAGTAATTGAAGTATGGTTTGACCTAAAAGCCTGTAAAAGTCCCTCACATTCTCCTCTGGTGAGTGATGTGAATTATAAACACCCTCTCCCCCCTCAAACATGTTCTTAACTCTGAGATTTCAAATGACTAATACAGTAGCTGCCACACTGAGAGCGGTGGTGCAGATTTTACACCTGCCTTCTCTTGACATTAAATTTCAGCCATAGTTCCCTCTGTTATGTCACAGCAGTGGCAAATCAGGTGCTGAGGGAATTTTGTATAAATTTTCATTCTCTCCTCCCTGATTTTTGCATCCTTGAATGGGAATGCCTTAAAATACTGTTGCACGAGACTAACATGCAAATTCTTGTTTCCACTTTTCTTGTTTCTCTCACTGCTACTTAAGAAAGTCACTTTCGGCTTTTTCCCATTTTAGGGGTCGCCGCAGCGAATCGTCACACTGACGACTCGCATGTTGACATTTGGCACGTGTTTTATGCCGGATGCCCTTCCTGACACAACCCTGATTCGAACCCGGGGTGCAACGGCGAGAGCACTGCGCCTTAACCACTAGCAAAAAAAAAAAAAAAAACCTCACTGCTACTACTTAGTAAATATGAACACACGCAATTTCACTGTTTAGTGCCAGAAAATGAGCCGCAAAATCATAATAAATATTCCCCTTAGTGTTTAAAGTAAGGAAGTGGTAAAAATGGCTTAGTATTGGTGAGATATGTTCAACAGCGATTTGAATAATTGCCAACTTTTGTGTAAGAGTACCTACTTTTTTTCCAGGGTTGTGTAAAAACTGCATTATATTTGAATAAAAAGCAAAACAGAACATTTTTAAAATGTTTTCTAGGGACAGAAGGCTGCAGTAAAGGAATACTAAAGGGCTAAGTTGTATAGTGTAAGAGATGAAACTGAATGAGTATGAGCCATTGGTATGGAGAAATGAAAGGGGTAGGATGAGGAAACGGGAGGTGATGAAAAGGGGGAGAATACTGGAAGCAGGGGGAGCGAAAGCAGAAATCTTTAAAAATAGAGAAGGGATGGACTCTGGCAGATAAAAATGAAACTGTGACAAAAAAAATTGTGGAGTGAACATGCTGGGCAGATGAATTTCCACACATAAAAACGTGGCATCCTCTCAACCTTTTCGTGTAGCTGCAGGCAGCAAGACCTCATATTATGCAGCTGTTGTATGCATGGTTAGTTCACTGCAGGGAGATGGAGCTTCTTAAGCTGCATCCAGTCTTTATAAGACAATATCAACCATGTTATTTACCTGTTTAACTTTATATGCCAGGCTAAAAGGTTGTCCTTGCCTGGCAAATGTTTTGATAATCACTCAATGTACAGGTTTTTTACTGTGGAAACCAGGCTACTGCTACATCAGCGCACAACCTGGTGACCTTGGGTTAACTGCCCTGTTGGCTGCGAAATAACTTCTCTTCTGATACACTCAAAAGTTGTAGGAGGGAACGTATGCACAGAACCTTACCTGAGGGGATGGGCTTAATGAAACGGAGAGCAAAAGAAATGCAAATAATGCACAAAGGAGGTCTGATGTGTTGCTATATCTACATCACCTAGTAGGAAAAGGAAGCTGCAAGACAGGGCTGGAGTGAGATGAAGAGACAGAGCAATTGAAGGAAGGAGTGTGCTGCTTCTGCTCTCTGCCCTCTAGTGTGTCAGGAAATGTCAGGGTGTGTTGGAGGTGGAATGGTAATGGCTGCTGTGGGCAGGCCTGATTGACACCTGGAAAGGCCAGGCCACTGAGTGAGCAGAAGGTTTGGATGTGTGTGTGTGGAGGAATAGACACAGCGATAGGAAAGTGACAGCTGGTCCAGGCAAAGGGAGGTTCAGAAAGAGAAGGAGGCGGAAGTGAGGCAGGAAAGAAGAGCAGAAGTAACAGCCAGGGACCTGCTGTAAGACCGAGATGAGGAGGGAGATGAAGAGGTGGAAGATAGGGTCATATTTAAATAAAAATAAAATTTGGCATGTGGAAATGAAAAGAAAGATGGGAGTTAAGTGGTGGAACTGTAGCATGTATTGCAGCTGGTGTTTCAGAGCGAGAAAGTGAAAGGTGCTGAGGAAAGGAAAACCTGGGCAGGAAAAGGAATAATGTGAAGGAGAAAGGGAGTTAGAAAAGAGTGATTCGGAGCCATATTCCTTTAACAGCCTCTCTGATGTTTAGACCTAAATTGGCTTGGCTGGTAAGCTTGGTGTTAATTACTCAAGTACTGCTCACATGTGTAAATATGTAATAGACAAAAGTCCTGAACAAAAAGCAAGAAAAACAAAGAGTGGAGCCACTGCATCGCTCAGCGTGTTGCTCACTTAAGTGTTAATTCAGTGATTTGGATGCAATTGATTTGAGAAGTTTATTTGTGCTTGAAGAGACCATTGAGATTAACAGTTAGGGAAATGTGGTCTCGGTTTTTATAGTGTAGCTTCTCCTCTCTGTCTCTGGTGGTGTTTGATTGAGGGTGGGGTTCAGCTCCTTTGCACACAGCTGGGCTGAGACGCTGCGGAGGAGAACATGACATGAGGTGAAGTAAAACACATTACTTGAGTTGACAGCATCTATACTTGTTACTGTATTTGAAACAAACCCTTTGAGTGAAAAGCCCATGAGAGTAATATATCAAGAAAGCTTTCATTTTTGGCCACATTCTCTCATCCACCACTTGTGTATGTTTAACCATAGCAAGCTTGATAGACTACGAATGAATGAATTTGATTATTTAAACATACCGATAAAAACTAGCTTACTAGCAATTAAAAGATATTAATGTTGCTGCTCTAGAAATATATTTTTATAGGTAAAAAAATAAATATTATAATGCACCCTTGTCCTTTGCAAAGTGCCAAGTATATCTTAGGTTTCACATTTTAGAAATGAGCTAGTTAGGTCAGTCTGTCCCTGCACATCATGTAAATTACATTTTCATGATTTCTGTTTATAAGAGATGTACCATTTCCTTAAAAAGAAAGTTCTGCTAAATTTTTACATGCAAGGGCAGCAGTGGCCCTTGCATATGAGGTGGCTGTGGCTCAGGACGTAGAGCGGGGCGTCTCCTAACCGGAACGTTGCTGGCTCGATGCCAAGCTTGTCCGGTCCACATGTTGAAGTGTCTTTGAGCAAGACGCCTAACCCCTAGTTGCTTCTGGTGATGTAACCGGTGTGTGAGTGCTTGGGATTGCGAACGGGTGAATGGCTAGTAGTGTGAAAGCGCTTTGAGTGTGCTGCAGTGCATAGCAAAGTGTTGTACAAGTATAAGACCATTTAAAATGCATATGAGCATGGAGCCCTGAGGGAACGCTTTGAGAGGGTAGAGCTGCAAAAATTTTGGAATAGCAATTTAAGAATACTTTTCTTTAAAGCATTTATAATTGTTCAGACAAAAAGTGACAAAAGTAAAAGTCCTTTCACACTAGAGGTGAATTTTTCATGTTTTTTTTCTGCATGTCTAGTAATTTTTGAACCAGTATTCTGTGAATGGTCCTTTGCACATCAATGACAGAATATCATTGAGCAGAAAGCCACATTTATTTATTTATTTATTTATTTTGCCCCAAGAACTTTTTTGTGGCGACACATGACCAATCACAGTGCAGCCTGATGCAGCACTGCAACATTGTTCTCATAAGTGTGTAGTGCACCGGTTTAGCTGGCCAGTGCACTACACACATCTGATTTGTTTATTAAAGTGGTGTTCAGTGGGCCTATATATATATTACCTTAGACATGCGGCCTGGCACTATTCCAGTTTGATTGGGTCATTATAATTGCTCCTCTGCCTGTTCGAGTACTGTGGAAGCAGCAACTCCTCAAATTGTCCCACAGACATCCTGAAGGTAGGTAGGTAGAACTTTATTGATCCCACAGTGGGGAAATTCCAGTGTTCCAGCACCAGTAAAGGACAAAAACAGAAGTAGAAGTAGGTCCAAAAATGACCTTTGCCAAAGCAACCTATTGTTCCCATAATGTCATTATGCCTAAAAGCTGTATTCCCATGGTACAGTTTCAACCCCTACACCAAGCAGTGAATCTTTCCATCTTTATCGATATAGAATGCAATTCATTTATTTAGCAAAACCAGCACCTTGCAGGTCATCATCCCTTGTTGCAGACTTTTGTAGTGCGACCTTTTAGAGCTCCATATTCACATCATGTTTGGTGTGAATATACAGTATATGGTGTGTTTAAATCGCTTCTGAAAAGTCTTTATTTCGTATTGTTTATTTGTGCTGCTCTAGGTATAAAAATGCTGTAATTGTGTAAGAATGCTTTCTCAGCTCTACACACCCGTCCAGTTGCTGTGTAAATTGGGTATGGTTGTTGGTTCAAAATGTCCACATATACAGTCCATAAACTAGTCAGCACCTGGAGAGTGCAAACCTTTGCCAAAGCAGCCTGGCATCACCACAATTCCATAAATTACAGCATAATCATCACACACTTTTAGAAATTTAAAAAAGATTATTCCCACTGACTGATATTGCTTTGCCTGCTGCGATGACCTAAATGTCACATGTAGTTTTATATCAGGAGCAGGGTTGTTTAGTAATCCATTCATGCCTGGGTTCAAATCTGCCACAGGACCTGTGGTGTCTAGCCACAGTCACAAAATGCCACAGTAAAATGCATTTACATCGATTTTGCAGAAATAATGTACATTGGAATGCACAGAATGTTGGGTTAATGTGACCCGAACGTTCACATATCTGTAAGCATTCAGTGTTGCAAACATTTCACTGTATTGAATGACATTTCAGAGGAAGAGAGGGAAACATGGTTCACATCAATGTAAGATGGCAAAATGCTCAGCCATGGTGATCGTCGTGTATGCATGCACATCATGTTGAGGTCTGATAGTCTAATCTGAGCTGAAAATGCAGACGATTCTCAGTCTTATCTGGAAGCCTCCTCTGCATCCTTACAGCTCCAGTCCACACACTGCCTCACTGTCTGCAGTTTCAGGTTAAATGTAATCTTTGTTGAACTACATCTTGGTGAATTAAATTACATAACTATAGTACATCAGTATAGTATAATCCCTGTGAACTGCTTCTTTTTTTTTTTGCATATATCATTATTTTCCCTCCATCCGCTTTGTCTTCTCCACTGTCTATGAGAAGAGTTTTCTTTATTTTCTAAATAGATGCATAGAACAAATTGGAGCAAGTGAAAAATGAAAAGTAGATCATCATAGCAAGTTCAGAATGGCAGTCAATGTATCTCCCTGGCATTAGTTGCCATCACCATAAATTGGTAGCAGTGTTAATGAGAAAGTCTAGTCCATAGTATCCTGTATTATAAGCAGGAAATTAGAATGGTGGTAATGACATACTGTGATAATTCCTGAGGAGGTGACATGGATGACATACACAGACAACAGATCACGCCAAGGAAGATGGATGTGAGACCTATCATTTTTGCCCCTCAGACTTGCAGCCACCTTCATTAGCATTGCAGGGTGAGAGTTAAGTATCTCATTAGCTAGGCAGGCTCGGTAGCAAATGTGAATGTTTGTTTGTAAGTGTGCGCTCTCCTCAAAATGCATGCACGTGTATGTGTGTGTGTATGTAAAAGCCTACCCTCATCCTGTTTCTAACGGTCTCCTGCAGAGAGTCGCACACAAGTCTGCGGCCCCAGACGGCCGAGCCCTGACCGTGCTTTGATTAATCCAACCACATCATTATTGAAATCTTTTTCTGAATTATTTTTTTTTCTTTTTCCAGAGCTGTGAGCTCACCAGCAAGTTCATTTCTGTTTTTCCCCTCATATTTGCATACTTACATCTGTTTAGAGATATGCTAACTTCCTCTCAAGTCCTCATGTTTGCACCTCATATCAGTATGTGTGCAGTGAGCGTATGCATTTTTTTGTTTGTTTGTTTTAACCCCAGTAGGTGTGCCCTCTGTCTTTTAATGTTCTGTGTGAGTTGGGTGACAGGAGCTAATGGCTATCTAACCACTACCTGTGACAGCTCTGACTTGTTATAATACACACAGAAATGTCAGAGGGGAAATGGTACTGTGATCTTTTTTAATCTCCCTACTCTAATGGCTGCTGCTGATGATAATGGCAAAGACAAAGATGGTATTTTGTTTTATTTGCTATGGTATATTACAGATGCTTTAAACACTGCAATAGTACAGTGCCACAGTGCCCTCTAGTGGCAGGGAACGTGTTGATTTAGCTGGTTTTGTGAAGACTGTGCACTTGTTCTACACCACAGTGATACATGCATATGTACAGTATATTTCTTTGTCCTTCTCCCCATTTCTCATGGCAGACAACCACGCTGAACAAGCATCTGAGTTCTTTAATGCCAGGTTTGACTGCAAAGGTCTTCAGGACATACAACGCCTCAATCACCTTGCAGCAGCAGCTCAAAGCACTCACAAACAGTAAATCACACACACTCACTGTACTATAAAGTGTCTAACCTTACATTAATTACTATATAATATTCTCAAGCTTTGAAAGCACTGGCTCATATTCCACAGCTAGACAGTTACTGGCCGTTTTAATAGAGTAGCTATTTATAAGTTTGGCTCTTATTGTCTCATTGCCTGGCTCCTTGTGTCATGGAGATCCATGATAAAACTGCCACACTACTGATTCGAGATACCCTTATGTCAGTCATCTTTTTCCAGCCATGGCAGGAGTACATTATCATTGCACCCAGCACCGTGCATCTCTGCCTCACTCTTATCACACAGTCCCATTGGCTGCCTCTGCCACAGTTTCTCATTTAGAGCCAAAAGTGTCACACTCTCTTCGGGTTTCTGGATTGCTACCTATTCCCTGTCTACAGAATCACATGTAGTTGTAGTGTGTATTGTGTGGACCCCAGGAAAACTAAATGAAGCTAATAAGGGTCTGAAGACATTAAGTGAAACAGTAGCAACTTGTGTGTTCAGGGTTGAGATTTGAAGTGCAGTTGGTGGTTGTGAAGTAATAACTTCATACATTTCTGTGCATATTTCTGATAAGATAACGTGTTGCCAGTGGGATTCTCCTACCTAAACATAAATTTGTGTTGTCACCCTCCAAAGGCTCTGACAATCTGGCAGAGAAGCTGCTGTCCTACAACAGGGCTAACAGAGCAGTTGCTATTCTCTGTAACCACCAGCGGACACCAGCAAAGAACTTTGAACAGTCTATGGCTAATCTTCAAGCCAAGGTAAGAATGGCTTTACTTAGGTCATTGAACACAGGAATTTATCACATTCACATTGGCCTCTCAGGTCATTAGCAGGAGCAGTGCTACCTCATGTTCTTGTGGCACAAACATTTTTCTGAAAGAATTGCAAAGTAGAACTCAGGAGAGAGTGAATTCTTCTAATGGCTGCGGCTCAAGAGGTAGAGCGAGTTGTTTCCTAACTGGAACGTTGGTGGTTTGATTCCCAACTTCTCCAGTCTACATGTCAAAGTGTCCGTGAGCAAGACACTGAACCTCCAGTTGCTCCCAGTGAGTGTGACTGTGTGAGTGCTTGGGAGAGTGAATGGGTGAATGGCCAAATAGAAGTGCTTTCAGTGTGCTCCAGTGCCTAGACAAGTATAAAACCATTTACCATTAAAGCCCAGTCAAGGCTGTCTTGAAGCTGAAGTTTAAAAACACACCTGTGTCTTAATGTGCTCCATCCAGATTGAAGCTAGAAAGGAACAGCTGGCCCTAGCTAAGACGGAGCTGAGGCAGGCCAAGAAGGAGGCCAAGGCCAAAGGCAGTTCAGATCCCAAGATGCAGACGTGAGTGACACAACAGTGCAGAAGAAAACATTGGACATTAGAAATATTACAGATGATTGACAGCAATCTGAAATTATAAACACCTCTATATAGGCTAAATCCAAGTGGGAACCTCTGAGACTGAGAAATGAAAAGTGGAAATGTTAAAACCTGCGGTTCCTCAAATGGCTATTCGAGGCTGGCTCCAAAAGGGAGTCAATGGCAGCAGAAATAAACATGTTTACAGCCGGTTTTGGTCTCTTTAGCTAATTGCCCCTTCCATGACAATTGTAGAGGGTGAATTTTTATGCAACTCTCTCGTTCAAATTATATTGAGGCTAAAAGTTAAGCACATTTAAGGGAGCAGCCCCTTTGAGTGACGGGTAGGAGGGTCTTGCCACTGGTGGCTAGCTTCATTCAGCACTACCAATATGGCGCTTCAGAACCACTCTTCTGAAAACCAGTGGGTGAATTCATGGTGGGTTTGTTAATCTTTTCTATACAGTCAGTGGCTAAATCACAAGCTTGCACACTTGTACCTACACACTGGAAAGCCCTCCAGGGTTAAGAACCTTCAGACAAGTGTTTCTTGTTTTTGAGTCAAAGGTCAGTTACAACATGCAGCAGTGTGTTGTACATGAAGTAAGACATCCGTGATCTTTTAAGTTTATTTACTGGACAACTAGACTTGGAGAACATTATGTATTTAATTGAGTTCCCAATGAAGAATGTAGGCCATTTGTGACAGCAGAAATGGGTGTGTTTAAGCCAGGACTTAGTGCACACCTACCTGGTGTTTGATGGTGCTGTTTTATCTGTCACCCCTAGATTGACTGAATGTACAGCTTTGGATGTTTTATTTTTGGGGGTGTAGTAGTTTTCTGCAGGTTTGATATTTTGTACTACTTGAAGTTGTTTACAGTATATAAACACCTTCCTCGAAATTTGGCTGCATGCTGATGAAATCATGGCCTGTACATTGTAGAAACCATATCAAGAGATTTTTCCAAATCAGAAGTTTTTTTTTTTTTCTTCCCTACAGTCAACTGCATGACATTGTTGCACTTTCTGAATATTGTCTGCCAGGCTAGTGGAGCGGAAGAAGGCAGCAGTAAAACGCTGTGAGGAGCAGCTGCTGAAGATGGAGGTCCAGGCGACTGACAGAGAAGAGAACAAACAGATCGCACTGGGTACCTCAAAGCTCAACTATCTGGACCCACGCATAACTGTGGCTTGGTAAGTGAGGACAAACATGAACACTAGACAACCTTGATGCTTTGATGGGAACACTTGCATGGTTAACCTGTTCAGACATTTTCACCTCAGTTGGATCAGATTATGAGATGCACGTATGTGTCTGTAGTAAACAAAAACTGAGGACACCCCATGCAATGTCACAAAAATGTTAAATGATTCAACACTGGGCCATCTTAATAACTGTTTTATTTTAAGACGCAGTGTAGGGTCTTATGTTTGTATAATTAAAAATGCACAGGTTAGACTAAATTGAAAATACAGGATTCAAAGTACAACCTCAATGCAACAAAAAAAAATTACACTTGTGATTCCCAATTACATATACAAGGTTAGAAATTAATTTATGAACGTGACCATGATCCCAAACACACAGCATGTTTTTAAAGGAAAAAAGTAGTAATTAAATCTAATAGAATACCTTTTTTACTATTTTTGAGCAACAAATCTCCAACAAAGAGCAGCTGAAAATAATGTGTGAAGAATCACAAATCCTTTCACTACAGATTTGTGCAAGACTAATATCATTCATGATGACCTTCACCTGCAGCCTGTGTCATTAAGCATGATTAGGAGTCAGGTTACTAATTTTGGTCTCAAGTCAGTTTTCCACTATAATGACGCTGGTTTACTTTTTAATCAAGGTAGTAACCATGGAAGCACGCTGCTTGGTGAACCTGCTCAAATAGGTTCAGGTCAGGATTTAATAATCAAAAAGTATAAACTGAATAATGAATTTTTGTGGAAAAACAGAGCCATCATTTCAAGATCCAAGAATGGACAGAAGTGCTGTATTCTCACTATAATAACTGAGACAAACTCATTTTATTTTTTAAGATATAAAAATATATTCAGTCTGAGCATTTGTCCTCTTCTGTTTTATCAGTGGGTTTTTAGTTTTTGACTACAGGAATATTTTGAGCCCTATTAGAAGATTAACTGCTATAGTGTTAAGTTTATAATGCAATGTATGCTTGACAGTCCCCTTTTCCTTTTTTTTTTAGGTGTAAGAATATGAACGTGCCTATAGAAAAAATCTATAACAAGACCCAAAGGGACAAGTTCGCTTGGGCCATTGGCATGACAGAGGCAGACTTTGAATTCTAACCGGACTCTTCTAAGTCTCCAGTCTCATAAGCTGATATCATGATGCAGTTAAGGAACCACTATATTACAGTTATAGTGCTTTAATGTTGCATTTTAATGTATTCATAATTAATGTATTTGAAGAGATTATGTGACGTTTACTGCTGTTTATTTCAGTTTAATGCTTTTGGCACATCATCTTAAAGATCCTGATGGGTTGTTTTGTTTGCAACTTTTGTTGTTTTGCATTAGTTTGAATAAAGGGTTCCTATTATGCAGTAAAGGTGTGGTTTCAATGAGTCTACAGTAAATGTCAGTTCAAAACATCTTGGCCATTGTATAAGGAAAAAAAAAAACAATTTCTGAGCTTAGTTGTCCATAAAATGTAACACTAAAATGTTAATTCAATACATTATAAAAAGTGCAAGGAAAAAAAGCTCAACACTGAGACAGGCTAGATAATTCCCATCATAAAATACAACTCTTGCTTGAAAAAATAAAGCAGAAAACCACTAAGCACCTCAGAGTTAATATGGTTTTAAAATCCACTCAGCACCTTTATGAAATATTTTTTTGTAACGCATGACAAACAGCATTGTATTAAATAACTTTAATAGAAGAAATCATAACTGGAATGCATCCCACACCTTTGTAGTAACAATGCTTTATGTAAAACACTGCAGGCTGCAGATATTAAAGTTGCCCATTCCCCATGCTGGCAGGGATGGAGGTTCTACTAGCCAGTTAGCCCTGCGGGTTGTACTTCTCGGTGCAGACTATGGCAAAACAGTCTCCATCAAGCCATTGCTTCGTGGGACTGACTTATAATCTATGATGGCAGCGCAAGAACCTCTAAATCCTTAAATTACATTCCTGCATGTTAGCATTTTACTTTCTAAAGGGAATATCACACTATAGCTAGCTTACAAATAACGCTCAAATTTTCAGGTCATCACATAACTGTAACCGTTTATCACAATATTCAGTATATAAAAAGCATTTCACACAATGACACCATATCAATAGAATTCAAGGAAAGGTCTGCTGCTCCTAAATAGAGGACCCACTTCACACTTTGTTAGGAACCTGTGGGGCAAAAAATAAATGTTACAAAGCTGTAGTAAACTGAGACTGAAGGTGAATTTATCAATATTTAACATGAATTTTGTTCTATTTAAGGAAAACCTGACTGCTAAATTAACATGAAATCCTTAACCTTCATTATGAGCCTTGACCCTCTTTAGCCTTTTCGGGTGTTGCCTCAATCTCTTCAACTCCAGCCTGGGTCATCAGGTCAGCAATGTTCTTCTCCAGGTCATCAATACGTGTACTCATCTCATCGAGTGGATAGGTAGTTAAGGCACATAATTAAAATGAGTGGTCATAAAATTATTTTTGGAAAAGTATGTCTGAGTCAGTCATTTGGATGAAAGAAATTAACAATGAGACATTGTTATTATTGAGTCAGAATGAAACTAAATTAAAACTAGGAAGGATGATGCATCAATAAACAAGTGCCTGTCAGCATTTTAAGTAATTATTAGGATATTCCTCCCTATGATCTGGTCTGACATGGTCTGGAACTTGTCCTGCATCTGTTGCAGCAGTGTCTGGACCTGTGAAACAACACAAATAGTGTAAGTGACCAAAAAAAAAAAAACTGATCAAAGTTGGTTTTATGAGGATGGCAGCCATTCATCAAATTAACCAGTTATCTTGGTGAATGAGTTTGACACTGTTGCAAATACAAGTAATGACACTGCGAGTTTAACAACACTGCTGGTGCTGGAAATCTCAACTCTAATGCACCATGCCTGTGCTCAACAAATGATTTTTAAAAAAGCAGCAGGACAATGATAACAGAAGTGTCTTGTTTCCTTGACAACAGTGTAAAAGCTCAGTAACCACAGAAAATGATTCTTTAATTCAAGCATGGCTGCAGAACAATGAAAGCACCATAAATTCACGCTCCTCTCTGATCATTTTCTGTCTGCCAAGCACATATTTATGCCCTCAAACACTCATCACTAGTTTAATTTTGACAACTGTGTTCCTCAAATGTCAAGAACCTGTGAAAATGAGGTACCCTTCCCAAAGATACACTCCAGGGGTTACTGTAATCTCAAAAGGCAACAGGATAAAATGAAGGTTACATCAACAAAAAATAGAAGACATCACTGGGTGCCCTTTACAGGAAAATGGCTGGAAATGGGTTTATGAATAAAAAGTGCATGGGGAAAATGAAAAAAAATTGGGGAGAACAGTAAAAGGTTTGTCACTGAAACTCAACACGTATTACTAAAACTCATCTCCATGACAGTCAGAAACATAGTCTCAGCTGTCTTGGCCGCAAGTACAATTCAATTTGCACGGTTAATTGTGCAAGTCATCCGAGTGAACACTACACATTTATCAATAATATGGAACTTACCAATGGAAAACTTGCAAGCATTTCTACTGATATAACCTTACACAGTAACGTTAGCGTAACATCTGTTTACAGTGTGTAACTTAATGCAGTGCGTTTTACTCGATTGTGATTAGACCGACTATTACATAACAGGGTTAAGCTAAACAAAAGTCAAAATGTTCGGGCTTAATTCAACTGGTTGAATATAACAAGTCCCCGAACCTATTTTGTTATACAGTCAAACGGTATGAATTGCTTTAAATTCGCTATACTATTACCCTTTGCTTGCTAACGATGCTTGTCATCATTACTAGCATTCCTACTGCCCTTCCTAGCTAAGCTAGCTGTTACTGTAACTAACGCTAGCTAGCCAACGCGATCACGACTCACCACATTTGTAAGGTCCTGCACCGACTTAGGATCACTCTCAGCCATGTTGTAGTTTAAATGAGTATCAGTGCCTAAACAGTACTGAAGTTCAAAAAGCTGCCCAATGATTGTTTCACTATCAGGTATATTGCTATATTTAGATGTAAGCAACTTCGCAACATCCACCACACAATCAGCTATTCCGCCAACAGAAAGAGTCTCGCGAGAGCTAAGTCACTGCTAAGAAATGTGGGAGATTGAGTTTTGAATGGTGATCATCGCCAATACCTGTCATGGTTTCAGGAAGATCATAATAAACCGTATCCATTCAAAGTATTTTGTTTATCAGTCCCAGTCTTAATTCAAGTTGAATGCTGGAATGTGGTGAGCCTGCAAATAGCGTCATAACAGTGTAGGCTCTGTGTCTGTGTGCACACGTTTGTATGCGTATTTACTGGCGCGTGCACATTTCTCTTCCTCTCATGTGAACGAATTAGGATTTAAAAGTTGGAGCTGCCAGGGAACCCGGTGTGTTTTGACACTGGAACAGCCGTGTGGCTATGTGTGTGTGTGTGTTGGGGTTTTTAGAAAGCAGAGGAGTGCATGAAGACGACTGGTAAGTGAAACTAGAAGTTGTCTACGGTTCACCTAGCCAGTGCTGAATCTTAAATTCTGTCTCTTGGGCGAGCATTTAATCCTCAAAGGGGGCGATGACAGTGGGCATTGTGCGTGTCCCTATACGTGTAATCACTGTTTCTTTGTGCCCTATTAGCTACTGTAGTTGCTGTATCCCCAAACTCTGCAGATTATATTATAGGCTATATCGCTGTAATAGTTAATCCCAGTAATCCAAAACTGGTTTCTGAATGTTCAGGCATGTTGGCCCAACCCCATGAAGTCATGCTTTGCTTAAAGAACGCAGCTTGGTCTTGTTCTGGCCCAATACAACTATGCTACTGTAGTGCGATAGGTTACTCACTGCACCAGCAAAAGGGAGACTTATTGGATTGTTACATTCCTGAATAATGTTCAACTGTATAGGGGACCTGTAAAAACAGTTGTTTTTTTCCCTATTTTATTTTTTGGGAGTCACTTCAAGGCTGATCTGCAGGTTTGTAGTCTTAACTTTCTAAAATGTTCTATCCTAATGAGTAATCAGACTCCGTTCATTTTCTGGATAACTCTACCATGTCAGGCTGCAGCTGCTGTGTTGAAATAGCCTCAGTCATACCAGGACTGAGATTAAAAGTTACTACCAGAGAACCTAATGGAGAGATTTTTGTTATTTTGTCATGTCTAAATACATCTTAACATGTTGACTGGCTGCCAAACATGTATGGGACCACTGGAGTTTGTGTTTGTCTGTTTAAAGGAGACTATGTAAATAACACTGTTAAGTTAGACTGATGATCATAAAGCCACAAGTCACATGAGAGGCACAGCAAACCAACTTCCTGTACTTCTCACTACTTGCCTGTTTATGTCCCAAGAGCTGTTTGTAATAGAAAACACACTGAGTGAGCTGTAATAAACTTTCTATTTGCTCTGTAGGTTGCTCTGGAGAATGAAGGAATCCCTAACCTTGTCCCTGAAGTAACTGGTGTTATAATCCCCTCATGAATGCATGCTAACACTTGGAATAACACTATTAATTTAGGGGTTATTGTACTCGAGTGTCTGAACTACTCTGCTGTAGTGCAGCTGTAGTCTACTAGAAGTCAGTTAGTCAGAGGAGACAGACTTGCATTTTGACTTCTTATCTCCACATTGTGGCATCTAACACTGACACCTCCTGCCCAGGTGACCTCAGCAGTGCCCCTAGTAACTGCCTGTCCTCTCTGTCTGCTGGCATTTTACTTTTCCTTGCACTAAACTCTCTATGGGACACTTCCAGATCTTTGCCTACATTCCTCCACCTGTTATCTCCATTCTGCAGCTGTTAATTCATACAAAACATCTGGATCTGACTTCAAGTGTACCAGCCAATAAGCTTGTGTGTACTTGATTGATTAATTTGCCTGCTGTTCAAAGTTTGTATTTAAAACAAGTTGTCACTTTTGTGTGTGCTGCACAACCAATATATTGATGCACCATATTCACTTTAAATTATAATATCAGTATTATATTAATTTTTAATTATATGATTATTCAGTCCATCTATAACTACTCTGGTCTTCAGAATATGACAAACCATGATAAGAAGTCAGAATCAGTTTTTCATCTGGTGTGTTCTTCCTGTGTGATCACTTGAGCTGTTTGCTGTGAGCTTTTAGAAATGGTGTACTCTACAGAATGTGTAGCTAGTAAGTCGGTGTGAGTGCAGTGCTTGAGAAACCTTAGTACATACACGTTTTGTTTTTTGTGTTTACTTTTTGCACCAGTAGCCTTTGCATATCTTTTATCTTTAGGTGTGACCACTTCTGCCTGTGTCCTGTACAACATACACACTGCGTTTGGGCTATAACTAGAAATTGTTTTTAATTTTGTGATCACTTATTTAATAGCTTAAAACATTGTTTAATAAATTCAAAAAGCAAAGATGGAAAACAAGGTAATTGTTGAGACTTTGAAGGATTAATTGGCAAATAAATAATAAAAGTGTTAATCAAAAATGTAACAAATTACCGTACATGTGTTTAAACAGACTAATCAGTCAAGTAAGAAAAGTTTAGCTTTCTTGCTGATTTGCAATAATCTGGTAACCTTAGCAAAAACCAGGAAATACAGACACCCGCTAACTAAAAACAGACAGATGCTGTCTTAGAGAAATATGTACAATAACAACAGAGAAGTGTCTGAACTCATGTACTTGAACAGTTTGAAAAAACACAGGGTCTAGGATGAAACTTGTATATGGTATTGCTGGTGCTGCCCTGCATATTTAAGTCTTAAAAATTTAAACATTCTCATGTGGAATTTATAACCTCAACAATGAACCCAGGAGAAAGAATTTTTTTTTTACGATCTAACCAAACCGGTATTTTTCATAGCAGACATTCTGACTTGCAGCAGGAAAAGCACAGGTGTTACTTAAAACATTAACAGTGTTTCCATTCTAGGCAAGTGTCCCAGTAAACCATCACAGTGTGATAGTGAGCAGCACACAGGGCCCCGAATCAGCTAAATGGAATTCAGCCATGACCTGCTTTGCTATTTACAGTATGTCTGTGCTTTTCCTACTATGACATGTCAAAATGCCTTTCATTGAAAAGTTATAGGGATAATGTTTGATATACTGTATATTTACTATCTCCTGAAAGTATAGCGAGGAGGACAAAACAAGTTTGCACAGAAGTGAGGCATGTCGATGTGTTCAGCCTAATGGATTTCACTCCTGTTTGGCACTTATGGAATGTTCATTTCAGGCCCAGTTGGTGACATCTGGCTGCATCATGAACATCTACATGTGATAACTGATAAATCGTGTTACCTTGCTGTTTCTAAGGTGCAACCTCGAGATCCGCTGGACTCCCCTGAGCTTCTCTCTTAGCAATGGATGCAGAGGTGATTCTGCAGGAGGAGAAGATGGAGGGCTTGTGGACACTGCTGCCCTGGCTGGCATCCTGCCTCATGGTGTTTGGAGGAGCCCTGCCCTATTTGCCACAATACCAGGAGATTCATAGGAGCAGCAATGCAGAAGGTTTCTCCACCAAAGTCTGCCTGGTGCTGCTCATAGCCAACATCCTGCGCATCTTCTTCTGGTGAGCATGAGAAAGAAAGTATTTTGTCTGTTTTGCTGATTTTATTTTTTAAGTCATCTTTATTGCTTTCATCATTTTGCCCTTTTGGAATTCAGGCCATTTACAAGGTCGTTCCTCAGATCAGTCTCTCAGAAATTGATGGAACAAGAATGAAATCACAGAATAAAATGAGATTGAAGGATAGGAAGCTTCTTCCCAAATTGTTTTGCACAGGCCACTGTTCCGGTTCAAATGAGGAGATAAGGAAATTAATGGATAGTTTGTGGTAGCTAGTTAGGACCTGGCATGTTTAAAAATGTGGAGTAAATCCAATAATGACAGAATAAAATAGAAGTTATGTGTCTTGATGGGGGATGATTACATGCTCTGTTTATTTTTGTTATATTGATTCTATAATGGTTTTTTAAAATTATTTATTTTAGTTCTGTATTTTTAATGGTATTTCACAAACTGGTTGCTATAATAAAAACTTTTGCATGTAAACTCTGGAATGAGATATGTGTGTCCTTTTAGGTTAGGGAAGCAGTTTGAGCTGACCCTGCTGCTCCAGAGCGTGGTGATGATCCTCACCATGTTTGCCATGCTCCACCTCTGCTGCACGGTCAAAAACACCAACCGAATGAGCACCAAGCAGCAGCGACTTTCAGGTAACCAGCTTTGTGCCAGAACCACCTTGACTGACAACAGTCTTCACTAACCACACGACAACATAATAAAAATGTGTATATAGTAAACAAACTACACCTCTGTGTGAGCAGCTTAGATGCCAAGTGCTTCAGCATCTGCTTCTTGCCAAAAGAGGGGGCCATTGGAAAGGCTTATATGGCAAGCCTGCTGTTTTCAAAGCGCTTTATCTCTGATGGCAATTTTTCCCTCATCTGATTTTTATTCCCCTTATTCTGTATTGTGTAGTTACTTTAGGGTTTTTGTGTCTAGATGTTAAAACACATGCTACTGTACCTGATTAATAGTAAATACTTGGAGGAAGTGAAAGTAATGGTATCACAGATATGAAGACATAAAAACATCAGAGGGAAAGCACACATGTCTGATGGATATACAGTGTTAGTCGATGAGATTAGTCTGTTCTGAGCCCGACTGTGTATGTGTAAGGACGAAGTGGATGAGGGAGATTTGGAAACGGGATGAAGAGAATTAACATTATGTAGACCAGTATCAGCATCCACTCTGTGTGTGTGTGTGTGTGTGTGTGTGTGTGTGTGTGTGTGTGTGTGCAAATGCAGAGGGCAAGAGACTATCCAAGAATATTTACAGGATGCTGTCTTTTATGGGTAATTGTGTTTGTTTTAAAGATGCACCAGTTGATTACTAGGTGAACAAATTCAACCTGGATACAGTTTTTTATTGGATAACGGTGTGTGGTGTAAATTGAATGTTGGATTCTTGTAATACTTTGAACATGCAGAGCGGAATGTGTTATTAAAGGGATCAGTTATGCTGGATGTTTGATTTATGTGAGTGAAGAGAATATATTTCTTTATAAAGGAAAACATTAAGCATTTGTTCGCCGTCAGTGACAAATCTTCTGAAGTGAGGTCTGACCGAGAAACTAAAGATTGCCTGTGTGTGCACATGGGAGAAATGATCTTCTTTGTCATGGGCATCTGTGCTTGCCTTGTCTCAGCAAAAAGCTGGTGTATTACTCATCATCAGCCCTTTTTTATTAAGGCCCACGCTTAAACTTTTTTATCGCAAATAAAATCTGATATGACGACTAATGGTGATATTTCTGTTTTCTCTGAGGGTGGATGATTTTCATAGGCTGCATACACCGTCTGTGCTCAGCATAGTGGACAATCAGTCTGCCTGTAAGACACTTGAGCATTTAACTCTTTATATTAAACAGAGTGATGCAGCTCTGGATCAAAACGTCATATGCAGGTTTGCCCATTATAACCCCCATTACTCAGTATGACCAGCCTCTTACATAAAGCCCCCCGCCCCCGTGAAGGGCGAGCCTCAGGTTTGGTTTCACAGAACACGGGTACGCTGGGGGATGGTGGGGTCAGGACAAAAATAGGTCAGAAGCTCCCTTCGTCCCAACTGTCCGCTCCTCCCCCCATCATGGAGTCTTTCCAACAGCTCAGCGTCATGCCTACGTAAAGTAGTTGTCCTCTTTCCAAGTTGCGTGTTGGCATGAGTCCCAAATATGTAACTATTTTTGAGGATCTTTAATGCTGAGCTCTCTGTTGTCCTTTCTCAGCATGTCTCTCTGCTCTTTAACTTCCTCTTCTTTCACCTCCCTTTTTTCCCACCTTCCTCCACTGTTCTTCTTTTGTCCGCTCTCTTCTTCCTGTCCTTCTGTTGTTGTTTTATATGCTCCCACTTCATCTCCTCCTCTTCCTTCCTCTAACTTGTCCTTTCAGAAGGGCGATCTGAGACTACCAGAGTCCATGTGTGCCATACCAGGGTCATTTGTGATCCTGCTGCTTGCCTGCCGACACCTGTCCCTTACGTACTGACCTGATTTTCCACTTCCTAAAGACACACAAACACAAACTGACAGAGGAGGTGAAACAGTGGATCACTTATCACTTGTATTGCTTATGCTGCTAATTCCTAGCTGTTATACCGCCGTTTCATTTCACTGTGCTTTGATTCATGTAGGATCCAACCTTGCACTCAAAGCTTTTTTAGCAACATGCATTTGGTTGTGCAGTGTTGCAGTGAGCCTAAATGCTTTGACAGAAGTTGTATGCTTAAAAAAAAAATCATATTCATATATTATTTAAAATAGGTTTGTTTGCTTGAGTCCAAAACTGGATTTAATTCATCCCCTCTCCCCGAAATCTACTGGCCTGCTTTCATACTTGTCTGCAGTTGTTTCCATCCATGGTATATTTGTCTAATGCTCTCCTCAGCAGTGTGTAGGCAGTTATACTGTTGTTGCCAATAAACAATACTGACTCCTTTTCTGATGTGTCCTGGGAAGAGGGAGAACAATGTAAAGGTGGAGCCTTGTTAGTATGACTGAGAGGAGTGTGGTCCACAAAGACAAGCACCCCTTTTCACAGTTCCTCTAGGAAACAAGTATTGTGATTTGCTTGAATGTTACTGTACACACATGTATTGTGTTATTTTGCCGCTGTGGTTTTAGGGAATTTACTGCAAGAATGCCATGATGGTATCTTGACATTTGACCAAGTACCTATTGTGCTCTGACTAAGGTGGCCACGATTAGTTGATGTAATCGATGATGTCGACACTAAAGATTAGTCGACATCAGCATTTTTAAACCGACATATCTGTTTTTATGAATTTTTTAAGACTTTGTTATGAAGTCAGTGTCCGGCCAATTTGTAAAAAAGGTTCATTCTGTCAGGGTTGAAATGGTCAGAGAATAAAGAGGTGGTTTTTACACTGTGCTAAGATGTATTGGCTTCCCACAGCAGCACTAGCACTATGCAAGAGCACCTGAAGAGAAAACTTACAGACAGTCTTCTAGATGATGACCTGCCAGAAAAGGCAAAACCATTGTAAAGGTTGTCTATGACATCCAGTTTGTTGTCAAAATAAAATGAAGCTAAATTATCACACTCTGTGTGATACCCTTAAGCACATATGGTAAGAATACATTTTTTTGCAGCTATTTCAGTTGCAGTGTTTAAGCAGTAAATGATGCTTTTACCATAACCATTTTGTCTATCTTAACAAACAGAAACCAACATGAACACACTCCAAATGAAGATTTGTTTTCTGTTCATGTTTTCATTTAAAGAGGAGGCTGAGTGAGAAACAAAATTATAAGATTAATGGGTTTGAACAGGTATGGACTGGGTAAATTATATGTGAAAGTCCAAGGATCAGCAAAAACATAATTAGTTTTTATCTGCATCACCACTGTTACCCACTACAGTGTTACTCTTTATTAATCACCAATAGATGTAAAACTTAAAATATTGATAATGTGTTTGTTTCTAAATATGTTGAAAATGAAATTGCTATTAAAGCACATTCAAAATTAATCGGCCAAATGTATATGGTTTAATTTCTATGGGATGACATTTTTGGATCATGAACTACATTAGAACAAAAGTTTGGGTATTTATAGACTGAAGTTGTGCTACAGCTGCACAGTCTTTGTAATGGTCTGTACACTGAGCTGACTCAGAGTTACGACTTTGCAGTGACTTCCAGTGGCTGCCCCAGGGTGCCACATTAACAGTCCTGGCCTTTATGATACAGGGATTCGGAAGCTATTGTGGGGCGAGTGCAGAGAATATGTTCAAAGGCAAATGTGACGTCAGGCTACAGTGTCAGGCTTGCTGCAGTGGAAGTGGGGAGATACTCTGAGCAGGTATATAAAATAGGGCCGGGGAAACAGTAAAATAAAATGAAAAAATTGTTGTTCCACTACATGAATGTAAATTATTTAACTTTCAAACATTAATAGAATTTAGGAGTTGAGTTGACTGGATCCAATAAAAAGTTGAACAATATCTTCCTCTACTGGTTGGTGTAGGTAAAGCACATCGTACATAATATCGCACATTGATCTTAGCTTTTAAAACTCCTTTGTGAGAATGTCATGAATATGTGCAGATCCAGATGTATTTTATGCTTATTTTAAACTGTTTATAATTCCAAAGCCCTTTGTTGCATTTTTATTTTTATTTTTCTCTCCTTAGTCCTTGTCACGTTGCGCTTAGATAGGCGGTGCTGCTGGATGCCCAAGAGGTTTTAAAGAATGTTTTTGTATTTGACACACACCACACAGACTGGATAGCTCGGTGATTAACACAAGCAGAATTCCAGAGTTGTGGCAAAATGGCTTAAGGACAACAAAGTCCAGGTACTGGAGTGGTCATCACAAAGCCCTGACCTCAATCCAATAGATCATTTGTGGGCAGAACTGAAAAAGTGTGTGTGAGCAAGGAGGCCTACAAACCTGTCTCGGTTCCACCAGTTCTGTCATGAGGAATGGTATAAACCTCCAGTAGCCTATTGTAAGAAGCTTGTGGAAGATGTCCCACAACATTTGGCCCAAGTTAAACAATTTAAAGGCAATGCTACCAAATACTAACCGAGTGTATGTAAACCTCTGACCCATGTGATGAATGTGATGAAAGTCATAAAAGCTGAAATAAATCTTTTTCTCTACTATTACTGACATTTCACATTCTTCAAATAAAGAAGTGACTCTAACTGACCTAAGATAGGGAATGTTTATAGGATTAAATGTCAGGAGCTGTGAAAAACTGAGTTTAAATGTATTTGGCTTTTTGTTTTTGTTTTTTTTACATTTTCAAATCACTCTCTCATCATTCTCACCTACGATCTTACTTTGTGAGTCACTTAACAAGGAGCTGCAATTGCTATTTAACACCGTGTTATGTTGGAGCCAGCAGGGGAGCTTACCAGACCATAAACAGAGGAAGAGGACTCTTGATAGCTGGTGTTGACTATTTAGTCATCCTTAAAACTGTTAGTACTCAAGGTGTCAAAGCAAATTTCATTTGTTCTAGATAACCTTTTCAGGATAGATTAAATAGAGCAGATGTTGGAAGTGTGATAGGAATTGTTAAAGAATGTGGACTCAGTCAGCGGCTAATTCAGTGTCTGTGCTTTTGCAACATGAACAATAAGAAGTGAGCACACATTATTTTTCAGCAGCTTTATTATTGCCTCATAAATTCGCACTAGCTGTTCTATACAGCCACAGTTCTCTGAAGTTAAGCTCTGAGTAGAGCTAACGTCAGGCTGGATCACAGCTGAAAACTCATTGAGCATCAAGTTACTTGATTTGGAGTTTTCCTCTTAAATAAATTAGTGATGGATTAATAGACACATACCCACCACTGGAGGCTCAGTTTGATGGTGAGGGAGAGCTGAATATGGAACGTTTTCACTTCTACCTTGTATTTTTACATTTGAATGTCTAACTCAGTGGTAGCTTCAGTGGTGTTTATGGATTTTCAGTGCAGCAAAACAATAACTAACCTTGTAAACTGTTGTATTGTTTCTTCAGTGTTGAATGTTGAATGTTCTACTTAAGCTTGAAAACAGTTCAAGTTCAGAACATAACTTTTAAACTGTGCTCATTATCCCATTTTCAAAAGTATATCTGCTGCTGCTTGACTCTTGTTAGTTTGTTGTCGGTCATGATAATTTGTCATTGTGGTAACACCGATACTTGTAATGGGCCCATAATACATAGTTCACTTTGTGTGGTGGTTGGCGGGTCTTTTATTGGTAGCTTTTGTTTTACCAAAAAAAAGATGCATGACTTGACGTGACCCATTCATATGGTGGCAAGTTAACCTGCTGACCTCTTGATACAATTGAAGTTTATAACACCTCTCAGTCAAGTTGCAGTTCACATCTGTCCTATAAAAAATATAATGAAGACCTTGTATGAATTAAAAAAAAATAATTGGTGCATTTTTTTTTTTTGGTAAAATGGAAGTTACTACTCTACTGACATGTAGAACTGTAATGATTCATTTCCAGTGAGAAACAAGCTCTTTTCAGTTACAGACTGTTTTATACAGAGGACTGATTGACAGCTTTGTCACACTGTCTTTGCCAAATTTGAATAAATACCCTCAAGGCACTCCATGTTCACAAGAATGGAACGGACAGAGAGGTGTACATACAGACTGATGAACAACCCAAAAACCTAATGCCTCTGTGCTGGCGACAGCAACGCGGTGCTGCCTCCAGGTAGGGGGAAGATGTTCCTGCCATTGAAGTTTATGAGGCTACATGTAAATCTGACAGCTGCATGCTTCTCTCTCTGGGTTTCTTCTTTCCCTGCGGTTACAGCTAAGTACACAAGTGCCCACATTATACCGGGTACAAAACAGGGAGTCGTGATCCTGACTAAGTGTACCACTTTGCAGGTGAAGGTGTTTGAGTTTCCATATGTGTGTGTGAGACAAAATATAGCCTTTTTATACAAGAGCCTTTTCTCTATGTGTGAGCTTGGTTGGGTGGGGTCTGACAGGCCCAAATAGCACTTGCTACTTGGTCTTTAGCACTCGCTTATTGTACTTGTATGTTGCATTTGTTTCTAAATTTGAACCATTTATGCTGAATGGTGCAGTGCAGAGTATGACGACTGCCATTCACCCTTATCTGCACCACTCAGGCAGCACTGCAGCAGGGTGAATCAAGGTGTAACAAACAAAAGCATGCACACACACACACACACAAGGAAACAAAGACACTGTGCAACCCAACCAAATGCATTTACATATCCTACACACAGAAAAGTGGCCTGATTACTTTCAATGTCAAGTGTGTTTAATTAAACCCCTGATAAAAGCAAAGTTTAATTAGCAAGTCAGACGAAGTCAGCTAGCTGAGAGGTGCTTTCTCAAGCATATTGGATTATTTGGGCAGAATATTTATTTTTTTAAAAACAGCATGCCTCAGAGGGAGTATTTTTGGAGATAATATGTATGCTTTTCACAGAAGCTCACAGAGGTGTTGCAATGTGGAAACATTTTCCTAAACCACAGTTAAGTTTTGTAATTACTCTCTGGGTTGATCTCAGGGATTGTTTTGGACATTTGCAATAGAAGTGGTGGCAAAGTATTAACACAAGGAGGTGGAGGAGTGGCTGTCATTTTTATGTCATGGAGAAGGTGACCATGCAGCTGTCATGGGCTGTTTGTCTGGGGCAGGGGTGTCAAACTCAAAATCACCAACCGTGTTTCTGCTAAGGCTTACATTTACAAACGCCTGCTTTTTGTCTGGACACAAGACGTCGCACTCTTTCATCATGCAGCTCTTCAGAAAATCTCCCTCGGTAAATGTCCGGGCTGATTTTCTCCTCTCCACAATAAAACCTGCTTTCACAGCAGCCTGACTGTGTGATTTCACTTTGGTGAAAACGTCTGCTGTGATGTCAGATTCCTCTTCAACTCCTCTACCTTCTGTAGCTTCTGCTCTGCATTCACGTTTTTCAGCTTGTCCTGATGTTTTGTCTCGTAGTGCCGTCTTAGGTTATATTCCTTAATTACAGCCACATTAGCTCCACAAATAAGACACACGGGTTTACAGACAATGTCAGTAAACATATACTCAGCCTCCCACCGGTTTAGAAAGGCTCTGTTTTCAGAATCAACTCTTCTCTTGGCCATTGTTAGGGGCTAGCTTTGACTAGAAATTAGGGTTGTATACATCAATGATCGCAGATACCTTATCGTTTGGTAAGGCAGCTGTTGCGCTGCATTATGGGATTTGTAGTTTGCGTTACTTCATATCGCCGGGCCATTAAAAAAAAGGTATATAAAATGATCTCGCCGGCCGGATGTGGCCCGCGGGCCTTGAGTTTGACACGTGGTCTGGGGAATCTCAGCTCTGCTCCTTATGTTTAAATAATTCATTTCAGGTCATGCAAACCACAAAGTGTAAGTGTGTGTTCGTTGTGCATTATATAATACAAACATTTTGCAGTTGCACATAGAGTAGACCATTTTCACAGGATAGGTTTTGATGTCACAGTAGGAAAAGCACAGATGAGAGAATTCGAATCTGATGGATGAAATTCATTTAGCTGATTGATTTTCATTGTCCTGGTAGTGTATACAGCTCAGTGTCACACTGTCACGGTTCACTGGGACACTTGAATAGAACGGAGACATTGTTCATGTCTTTAAGTAACACTTTTGAAAGAACCGTGAATGCAAATGTTTCTCTGTTGTTACTGACCAGTGTGCAGACTGTGCTTGTCCCTCATCCTCTTCTTGGCTTTGTGGCATCTGATACTGTAGGTTGAGGCATGCCCCGCCCAACTTCAACATGCATCAGAGCTCTAATCAATTATTTTCACCGCAGTCATTTTGCGCTATCATAGTAGGAAATGCACCGGTGTAGTAATAACTTAGCTGATAGCTGAGTTCTATTAAGTGTCCCATTGACCAGTGTCACTCAGTGAGTTTGCACAGTCCTGGAAATGGCTCACGTTAATAGAGCGCAGCCATTGAGAATGTTATCAATTACACATGTGCCTTTCTATGACGTGTCAGAATGACTGCTGTCCAAAATGAACATACCCATGTGAGTGTGCAGGGACTGAAGGGCTGGTTGGTAGATAGGCGCCAATTATTTTGGAAATAATTGCATGCTTAAAACAATATGACAGGTTGTAAGGTTAAATATACTGTAGAATATGATGACATATGTGAAAACACTGGTGTCCTTTGGTCTTGTATTGACTCTTGAACTCAGTGGGTGAAATCTAATTTAAGAGATTATTCACCCCAAATCTCCCGATCAGTCAGTTTCATGGTCTACATATATTTTTCTGGTTTTAGACCATAATCTAATTAATACACATTATCAGTCTAAGGTTTGGACCCACTTTCACATTGGGTTGGATGGGAAACTGTGTCCAAACCTTTGACTGGTAGTGTACCTTTCATCAGGCATCTCATAGTAAGTGTGAATCTTATTTGCTCTTAATTCATGAGCCTGTTCCAGAAAAGGTCACATCAAACAGAATGGAAGCTCACTCTTGGTTTTCAAATGGAAAATTTAATATTGAGCATATTTCTCAAGTCTCTCTCTGAGGGTCTGCTCCGGTACCTTGAGGTTATTTATGGATGTGGGTTAGTAATTCATGAACTTGTCTTTGACCTTGTTGAACAGTTGTCAGTCAGAACATTGTGTTGCCTCATTAGACAAGCACTAGAGAGAAGAGCTGACAAATAGACAGCACCTATCATCATTCATCTCCGCCATATAACCCAGACAGGTGTGTGTGTGTGTGTCTGTGAATGATCCTTGCTTTCTGATACCCCTTCTATTCAGTTTTTCAAATCAGTTTTTTGTATAGTGCCAAATCACAACAAAAATCACATCAGGGCACTTTACGTAGAGGAAAACCCTCTTTGAGCAAACACTTGGGCTGCTCACAGGGCTGCCTGTGGGTTCAGACTTGATTTTAAATACAACATATTTGGGTTTGTATTTTCTAATAAGTATAACGAGGATGTAATAATTGTAATAATAATTTAAACATTTTTTGACCTTCCTTGTCAGGTCTCTTCTCACATATGGAGGGTAAAATGAAATAAGAGCAACATTAAATACAGATTTCCTAATTCCTAACTGTATTTTTTTCTATCAACTAAATTCTAATTGTGCTGTGGTCTCTCTGTAGGGGAGTGGCTTTAAGCAGACTCCAGCAGATTTATCTCCCCCTTTCCCTTTGTGCCATTTTTGGAAAATTAGTGAAGAAATCCTGAAAATCTTTAGTTTTAGAAGTTTCCACCTTTTCTGTGCGGCCAGCCGTTCAAACCAACTGTAACTATACAACAAACACAAAATATGACTAAGGCATAAATGCATTAAGTACTTTACAGCAAAACTGCTGATTATGGGCAACCCGACACCAGAGGGGAACAGCTATAAAATTCCTCCAGTGAAGCATGAAAGGCGAGCAGAATCATCTCATGCCGTGACTCATGCGATTTTTCAGAGTTAATGCACATTAGTTCTGGCCTCCACAATGTCAAATAGATGGCACGGTAAAACACAGATCCTTGTGAGGCTAAAGCTCATTGTTCCCTCGCTTAGTTGAACTGGAATAAGTTCGGCCTCAACTGTTCCTCCCTCACTCTGTCACAGCTTTATTGCTCAGTGTGTTGTGCTCTGATCTGACCCAGTCAACTTTAATAACCTTCTGGTTTGCTCATTAAGAGAGAGTCTCTCTCTCATATGCCTTTTCACACACACACATCACTGCTCTAAATGATATAGTTTTATTGTATCGCTGTTATGAACCTGATTTTTGATAAATATCTTTGTGTTTTGGTGAATAACTGGCTAAATATACACTGTTTATGCTGTTGGGGAATTGTGTGGCATGATTAAATCTGCTTGTGTCAGTTCCTGTAACCACCAACACCAACTTCCCCAAGTTACAACTGAAACTTACATAAAATCAGCACACATCCTTCCAGAAAGTTTTCAAACTCTAAACTAGACAAAAAATTCACAGTCTGTGTTGTAGACGAACAGGAATCTAAAGCCGTGTGTAAAGTAGAGGATGCAGGGTGCCTGCTTTCCTGCCATCCTAATTGGAGAGGTGATGCTGTGCCCTGGGCACTGTACCATCCATGAGAGACTGTACTTCACCAGACTCCTCTGACTCGTCTCCAACATGTCACACAGCACTTCCTGAAAACATCATTACCAGCAGGGCTACCCTCAAAACCAAACCCTCACACATACCACACAAAACTTTAAAAATGGGCCGAAACAAATAATCACATGATTTGTTTGTCTGTTGTTTGGATCTTACAAGATATTCTGAGTAATTCTGAAACTTCTCAGCTGGTGCTCTTTGTTTCTGCAGATCACATTGTGTTTGCTGTCACTGTAATCCTAACTGCATTCATTTACAGTCAGTCATTTAACACACTGTATTTTCCTGCACACCCCTCACTGCTTCCATGATTTTATGTTTGAAACGTTGATTTGTGCTAGCATTGACATCATGTTGGAAGCAAAATAAATGAAACCTTGCAGACCCTGCTGTCAGTCTGTTTTATGCCTTTATATAATAAATCTTTCAGTTCAGTTTCTTGCAGGCCAGGATAGAGGACCAGCTAAATTCTGTGTACAGATTTATTTGAGTCATATATTTAGCCTTTAAATAAACTGCAAACTCCCTTTGATAGGTTTCTTATTCTTGAACTTTATTCATTTACTTCCACTGATCTGTTTTTACCCGCTACAGTTCATTTACTTCCACTGATCTGTTTTTATTTAATACCCGCTACAGTGCCCAAGAAATCCTCATAAAAAACACTAGGCTATAAATTGTTCTTTATTTCTCATTGCTCCAAACTTGAAGGAAGAAAGTGAACACTGATGCAACTTCATAGCAACAGAATGTTTGCTGAGAGTCACAGCTTCTTATACATGCATTTTATTTAAATAAGCTCTGAAAACCAGTCAACTACAAAAAGTAAAAAGGCACCTAATTGCAGGTTATGAAGAGACTTATACAGGTGGTTATAAATAGATTCAGTCAGGCCCAGTCGCTGGTATTTAGATGTCTGTGATATGGTGCAACATCAAATGAAAATGCAAACACTGACTTTGCTGTGGAGTGTATTCCTGTTCCTAGCATTTATGCAGGACGTTATTGTGTTTGTCAACCAGTGTCCACTTACTAGGATTTTAATAATGCATTTTCTTTTATTGCATGGCAAAAATAAATAAATAAATAATCACTTTTATATAGTGTTTTTCAGAATGAGGGATCTATAATAGTCTAAATTTTATTTTATTTTGAAGTAAGGATTAGGTCTGTAGATATTTGTTGCTCATACTATAGTTAAAACCCACTTGATAAGAATTTGGCTTAATTTTTTTTTTAGATAAACCTGATGTAAATAACCCCAATCTAAGCAGCTAAGTGCACTCATTAAACCCACCCATCTGTTTGCGGATGTTTTCCACACACGATTTATAAGGATAATCTCCAGGTAAAAATGGAAGATTTTATTTGAAAATGTGTTCATCACTTGATTAATATTTTAAAATCTAAAATAAAGTTATTTTTCACACAAAAGTCAAAAATGTGCCATCTGCCTAATTGGTATCATGGCCCAATTTAAGTCCATGTGTGTTCCAGATAAGCCCACATCATGATTTACTGATAAAATATTTTTAAAAGTATTGTTTTCAAAGAATTTATAGCAACAACAGGTTTAATCTTGATCTCTTTGTGGTTTCTCAAGTAAAATGTTTGGGTCTGTATCCAAACATTTGATGACATGTCTCTCTTTCAGTTGATGCACAGTATTGAGCCTACTTCCTTCTCCTTGTGCGTCTTTTCTTCCTGCTTGTCCGAGTTGTTGGTTGCATTTCTTCTCTTCATTTTTTGTTTTTTGTGTTGTTGCCCTATTTGTTCCTTTTTGGTTTAGCCTTTCCACAGCCTGCTCCGCTGCAAAGGGCTCCCTATGTTTGACAGCACAGAAAATTATTTTATTGTGTTTCATTGTATCTTATTTTTCTCACTGAAAACAAAACATGCTGATGCATGTTCGCTCATGTTTTTGTTAAATACAGTATAATAAAAGTATGTATGTAAATGCACTACCTGTCATAAGTTTGGGGTTAACTCCTTTTTTCCACCTGTCATTACACATTTAGGCAGTTCAAGTCCAGTCAGTAAGCTTACATGGTGCAAAACGCTAAAATAAACTGCCAGTGGTAAAACT
>NW_018127939.1:868617-887790 GCF_001952655.1 Monopterus albus
TAAAAATGCTAAATTTCATATAAAACATGCCTTTTTCAGGGATTGAGTAATAGGTTAATTTGCCTCTTTTTTACAGCAGTGGGAATAAATGTGCCCCAACTTGATTTGATACATACAACAACTAATTCTGTCTGTGTCAAAGACAGTGCTGGAAAAGACTGTTACTGCACCCTCTGAAGTGTGTTTGGAAAGAGACTATTGTACCCTGAAGAAGAAGTATTTGTGGCTGTGCATGCCACTTGTGTGTGTGTGTGTGTGCATCAAATTGTGAAACACATGTGATCACAGTAGATACAGATATCCTCTGGTAAAAAAAAAACAAAACAATTTGCTATGATTCCTATGATCATCTATGTTTCTGTTATTGCATCACATTCTGTATTGTCCTGTGCTTTACTCAAGCAGAAAATTGAGCTGCTGTTACTGTGCACAAGTAGAGTCAGTGGCAGTTGTGCAGATTATAGAAAACTGATTATTTTGTTAAAATTAAAGGCTGAATATTTGGCAGAAGATCACGCTGTCAGCTACTTATTCAGACTATTATTTTACATCTGACACCATACTATGACACAAATATAGGTATTTTTAATATAAGTATTTAGATGTGTTTAATCTACGGTAGATGCAATTGTAATTTTCAAAGTCACAGACAGTTTTCCCTGTCATACCTCCAGCCCATTCACAGCACTGTCAATGTGAAGGACTGCTTAAAGATTTACAACAAGAACTAGACTCTGTCATGTTCCTAAATTTAACAGCTAGTTAGCCACAGCATGTTTATTCAAGCATAATTTATACAAATTTATGACAGGTCTTCCTGAATGTCAATGGTGAGTTGTTAAATCTCATATTGTATTGTATATGTCGCTCTGTTTCCAATGAGGTTCAGTGCTTTCTCATCTAAACATGTCCGACTGTGTTTATGAACACACTCATCCAGGGTTTAGAGCCTGCATGTTACTCATGTTATTATGGGCTGGTTCAGGAACCTGAGTGATGTGGTTGAAGGTGCTGATATAATTTATGAACACTACCAATTATGTGCACAAGACTGTGTTCCTTAATGTCCATAGCATTAAGAAATGTCAGCACGTGCCCTAATGTGCCCAATAATTACAGAATGTTATTTACGCAAGCTCTGGTCAGTCATTGCTTTAACAAAAAAACTGGCATCTCTATAGGACATGTGTATCTCAGACAGTGTTCACTTGTGCTTCTGTGTTGAAAATGAATGTTAATTTACATGTTCATATAGAAGCCTCACAGAACAGATGCCACATCACAAACTGTCAAACTATGTTTTAGAGAAAAGCTTTTCATATGCACAGTGTAATTCAGAAGCTAATAATGGTTACACTCCAACTGACTTTGTTTATCCAGCTGTGTTATCTTTGATTTACACCTGTTTATTTCTATAGGATGGAAGTCTCCTATTGATAATGTGTCTGCCCTGGTAGATCCTTTGGACCCTTTGGACCTTCGTGTTGCTGTGTCCTTATCTAGACGCCCCAACTCTTCCATCAGTTGATTATTATCAGACTAGATCACCTTCACACACACACACACAGTCAGGCTTAACTTTGTGTGTGTGTGTTTGTGTGTGTCTTAAATAGAATGAAAGCAGAGATACAAGTAAAACTGAGTCTGTGTACTGTCATCTGTAGATGCTGTACATCATAAAGCACTGTTCTGTATTTACACCCACATCACTGACATGTTTTTTGTCTGTCTGAGGAGACAGAACAAGGAAGAGAACAAGAGAGCTGAAGTGTAGTTGATTTCATCACCCACACCTCTGTCTCTGGCTTTCCCAGCATGTGTGACGAATAGATTGTGCAGCACGTAATTGATGCTGCACCTCCTCATTTCTGTCCCCTCCTTCATCCTCAGCACCAAGGTCATTGCAGCTCAGCACTTTGGTTTCACCGGTCTGTCCAGTTATCATCCATAATATATACACACACAGCTCCACGGCCCACTTCAACTTATCAGCCTGAATGTCTGCTATAATCACCGTAGCCACAAAATGTATTCAAGCAGTATTGGTAGAAATGAAAAGAGTATTGTGTTCACTATATCATTGTACATTGCCAATTTATTATACGTTGTTGGCAGATGTTGTAAAATAATTGAATTGTCAATGACTGGTTAAAATAACCATCTAAAAAGACAGGGTTTCCTGCTTCCTGTCAGCTCAGTGTCAGCTCTGTGCTCAGATGTCCAGCTATCAAATGAATATTCACAAGCCCAGCTCATTGTAGTTCGACAGCATGAGCTGCCAGCTTTAGGTAAAAGTGCTAGTTTGCAAAAGAAGAACTAAAAGTAAGGCCATGGATGTTTTGCCTCATCTGAATCTCCTGGTGTTGCATCAGCCATTATTCTACTGCTGGTGAAAAAGAGAGTCAGCTCAGTCTGTGGGTGTCTTTAAAGTTTCTGAGAACAAATATTTAATATGAAATAATTTACAATGAAGGATTTGGAGAAACTAGGTAATGTAATTGATGCCAGATATGAAAAGAGCCTCAGTGATCTGGATTAGCAGATTAGAACTCATTAACATATTTGCTCACTCACGGCACTGGATAGCCTTTGAAAAATGCATAAAATTGAAGAACTTTCTTTGAAATGTCAAACTTACATTTTGCTGCTGGCAGCAATTTCGAAACAAGCAATGAATTTCAAAGGGATCGCACTGAGGTTTCTTAAAGCCAGACCACCTGCACATGCACCCAATTTCATTTGAGACATATATAGGTTTAAGCTGGCATGCAAGGGAAGATACAGAGGCTTATATGATTACTATCAGGACAAATGAAGGACAATGGCAATCAGGGGCTTTTGTATCTCAGATTTTCTCTGCTTAATGGAACTTCAGTAACAGAAGAAGACTGTGGAAAAGGGAGGAAGTGCTGTGAGTGAGGGTGAGAGGGAGAATGGAGGAGATATCTTCATGGGTCCTCTCTGTCCTAATAACTAACAACTGACTAGGGTCCCAAGACCTGGTACATTACAATAATTAGAGGAGGAAAATGTGTGTTTTGCTGTGAGATGGTGAGTAAAGTATGAAGTGCATGGAAAATGACATGTAATGGCACTTTTTCAGTGTCACAATTTCAGATAATAGGGCCCAAAATGCAGGCACAACAGGTTGAGTAAAGTAAAGATTTTAATATGCAATAATGCCAACTACTCAAACCTGACCAAAACAAAAACAAACTCTACTAACCAGATGCAGGAACAGGTGAGACCAAAGTCCAGTAAGACCTGAGATGGGGCACATGGGGTTAAGTAATGGTGACAAAAGAACCAGCAACCAGACTCAGCGATTTAAGATGAAGGCTGACACGGAGCAGGTAACAAGACACCGGTGAAGGTGATCTAGGGCAATTAGAGATGGTGTGAAGCTGGGGCTGGTGAGATGAGGGGAAAACTGGAAATAACCACAAAATAAGAGGATAAAATAGGACGTCAGACTAAAACCCTGACAATCAGATTAAATCTTTTAAAATGAACAGTAGCACTTTTGGGTTTAGGTGACTTGGGTCAAAGGGACCTATCAGTTCTCATCGGTTTTAGAGTAAGTCAAAATAAAACCCATCACATCACTAACTTTGTGTAAACTTAAAAAGTCTGTCCGTGAAATAGGGGTGGAACGGTTCAGAGCTCATGGTTTGGATCGTAGCATGATTTTAGATTTTTCATTTTTCACATCAGCAAAAAATAAACAAATAAATTGCAAGTTTGTGTTCTCTTTGTTCAGCAGCTGCCTGCTAAACTGCTCGTACTGTCTCCCTGCCTGTCTAAATATGCTGCACCATGAAAAAGGAGCAATGTAAACACTGATTTCAGGGTCTCTGTTCACCTGTATATGTATAGGGACCATACATCCATCAACTACAATCTGTTACACCACTGCCATCAAAGAGGATGGCTGAAGTATTTTATCTGAGTAACTAACGTGTTCTGCCGAAATCCTCCCCCTGGCTATTCAGGGGACAAAAGTGAAAGTGAGACAAAAAAAAAATCTAATGTTATAGTATTGGAATACACTATTCCCATAAATTTCCATTAGGAAAGTGTGTCCAAACCTCAGACTGGTAGTGTAAGTATAGAGCTAGGTAATACAGTTGTAATCATTACTGTGTTATTGATGTTAAGAATGATTTTTCAACATAAATTTACTGTCTTCAGTTTACTGACATAATATAAATATTAACTATCTAACTAAATAAATACATAGATAGATTTGTGTGTGTATATATATATATATATATGAGGAACCAGGGCAACCTGATGAGAAGTGGGCTACTTGAACAAGACATTCATGGACAAGAGAGGAGAACAGGGAACTATTGGAATGCTACTATACAAGTAACCCCAGTGAGAGGGGTTACATACGGAGGATGTAAGACCTATGGATACTTTGAAACCCAACATCTAGACTAACATCAAAACAACTACTAGCCCAGTGCTCTAACATCAGCAAGAAGCACCTGCTATCACAACTAGATATTGACGAAGTGCAACACAAATGTTACAGCAAGGGGGAGCCAGGACGACAGGTCAGAGGGGAGATACATCATCATCACCCCCACAATTAGAGATTGGGTACCAAGCCCCAATAACAAGCCGATGAGCGTAATTCAAGAGCAGCTGACCTGAGATTGAAGATCACGAGCAAGATGGACACCAGGAACCTCCATGGCTGGTTACCAAGACTAAGTGAAGTGCCTTCTGATAGTTTACTAGAGGATGTGAATTCAGCACTAAGAAGAATCCCTACTACGACCATAACTGTAACCAACAAGCTCATATACACCACAGCAACTGTGATCCTTGAGATGCTTGGCTATAAGTTCAACAAAGACCATAAGGAGCAGTATCCTCCATGGAGGAGGAGGTTGGAGACCAAGATCAAGGCAACATGGAGAGAAGTTAGCCAGCTATTGGAATTACAGAAAGGCGTGATGAAGAAAGGGGTACCTAAAAAGTACAATTCACTGTCCATACCTGAGTCCTTAGAGACTGCCAAGCAAAGGCTCACAGCCCTGGCCACACGACTGAAGAGGTACACCAGGGAAGTTGAAGCCAGGAGAGTAAACCGAATGTTCTCCACTGAGCCATCCAAGGTGTACTCTCAGTGGCAGGGTAATAACATGAGAGCAGACCCACCAAGGCTGGAGACTGAACAATTCTGGAAGAGCATATGAGAGAAGGAGGCATAACATGATGCCCAGTGACTAGTGGACTTGAACAAGTTCCAGTAACCATCATAATGGCAGACATCAAAGAGAGGATCTCAACAATAAAAGTGGCCCTAACATGATCCACGCCTACTGGTTAAAGAAGCTAACTTTACTCCATGATCACCTTGAGGGGACAAATAAACCAGCTACTAATAGATGGAACCCACCCTGAGCGGTTAACTGAAGGCCAGACAGTCCAGATCCTGAAGGACCCTCAGAAGGGAGCAGTACCAATAACCTGCCTCTGCACAACATGGAAGCTCCTGTCAGGCATCATAGCAGCTAAGATGAGCAGGCACATGGCTCAAGACATGCGCAGCACCCAGAAAGGAATTGGTAGTAACACCAGAGGAGCAAAGCACCAGCTACTGGTTGATAAAGTAGTCACTTGAGACTGCAAGTCTAGGCACACCAACCTGTGCACTGCCTGGATTGACTACAAGAAAGCCTATGACTCAATGCCTCACACATGGATCCTTGAATGCTTGGAACTGTACAACATCAACAGGACTCTAAGAGCCTTCACCAAGAACTAAATGGGAATGTGGAAAACAACCCTAGAGGCCAACTTCAAGCCAATTACACAAGTCAACATCGAGTGCGGTATTTACCAAGGAGATGCTCTGTCCCCACTGCTGTTCTGCATAGGGCTGAACCCCCTCAGCCAGATCATCACCAAGAGTGGTTACGGATACCGACTACAGAATGGTGCAATGATCAGCCACCTCCTCTACATGGATGACAACAAGCTGTATGCCAGGAGTGAATGAGACATCGACTCACCGATCCACACCACTAGGATCTATTGCTCCAAAGTGGGGCAAGAGTGTGTGTGTGTGTATATGCATGCTAAAAGGTAGACTGGATGGTGGTGGTGGATGTGGGAGTCTGACAGTATGCCAGAATTGTCAGTGGACCTGAAGAAAAACAATTATTGTTTGTTTTGGTGTGGAGGTGTCATGTACTGGTTCTACTGTCTGATACATAGCATTCTGACAGGATGCACACATATAAGCATGAGTGGGCCATCAGTCTTTCTGCGATGAAGCTGCATGTCTTCACAATCATGTTTACAAAAATGAATTGACCTTTTCTCTCTGCCTCTGTCTTTCCATTAACAGGAGTATTTTACTCATTAGTTCAGCCTAGTCTAGGTCAGGAGGCTAGAAAGAACACACACACTGTAGACTACACTCAGTGAGAAAGCAATCAGTGGTAGAAAAAACAGCCATGGTTCACTAGCAAGGTCAAAGCTGCCCACTGTCAGAAGTGCTACTGCTGCAGAAGCTCAGAGGAAGAAGTGTTTTTGACAAAAACAATTTTCTACAGACTGTGAATAAAAGACATTTCTCTCTCCTGTCTCTTAAGTTCAGATTGTATGAATGTTAACAAGCTCTTCTTTATAATGCCATATAAAAAATCCAAAACTCTTAAGCCAAATTAGCTGGGTTGCTTGGTAGCTAGACAACATCTCTATTCAAGCACAGGCTACTGGGCCCTTTTGCAACTCTGATCTTTACTTACTTTAGCAGCTGGTTGGATGGTTTAGAATTACTTGGCATTTTTTTTGTCTGAGTTAACTTCATCTGGTTGACTAAATATGGTAGCAGCTGTGGGGCCATTTCAGAGGCATGTAATTGGTCTGAGCATGAGGATATAAGGATTAGTGATAATCACCGCTTAATAAGTAAAATTTAAAATTTAAAAATAATTCCTACCATTAAATAATGGTATTTAATGGGGGGCAAGAGTGTGTGTGTGTGTGTGTGTGTGTGTGTAATATTAAATACCATTACATAATGGTATTTAATGGTGGCAAGAGTTGAGGTGCTAGAAGAGAGATATTTCTTTTTATTGTGAGGCACTATTCCATCCCTATGCATGTGAGGAAACGTCTTAGTCATTGTCACTACTCTCCTCACTGACCCTGAATGTTTCTATCTGAACATCACTACACTATAAAAGATGAGGGACAAACTACACAACTCTTGTTCTGTAAAAACATGCACTCCAAAGTTCATCTGAGGCCCAAATGCAGCTTCAGCTGTCCCACTAAGCTAATTCGTGTTGCTATATTTCAAGTTACAGTCTATTTAAAACAAATTTCCCATTTACTTTTGCAAAATGGTTCCAACAAGTTTGCAGAGTTTGTTTTTGAGCTGCTTTAGTCCTGTTGTATACAGCTGTCTCCCTAAGCTTTTCATGCTCTTCATATTCTGTGTGGTGGTAAGATCACAGATGGTGAAACAAGGTGCCAGGTTGTCTTTAACAGTACTCGACATAGTTTGGAGATTGCCATCTTTTGATCAACATCTTTGATCAAACCAAAATACCTCTATGTGAGTGAGGATGAATCCACGTCTATCAATTAAATATAATGGCGTAGACTGGAAGTATCTGTATTTTCTCTTGGTGCTTTTTGTTCACCTGTTTGTTCACTGATTTTGAACATTGCTAATGCATTTTCAGGCAGCTACAGTACGCTAGCTTAACCTGTGGTACGGTCACCATGTACACAGTGCTTGAAGTCTCTAAGCATAGTAGTCTGTCCTGCTTGGCTACATGAGGCAGTGAATGTGTGGATTCTCAAAGCTTGTTTCTGATTTGTTTTTGTTTTTTTTTGTTTTGTTTCTTTTGTAAAGTAAGTGACACATGATAATTTCAACTCACATATTGTTAAAACAACAATTAAGATTATTATTGTAGACTGTGGGAGGGAGCCAGTGTACCCAGAGAAAACACAGCCATGGGGAGAACATGCGAACTGCCTTCTTTATAATGCCATATAAAAAATCCAAAACTCTTAAGCCAAATTAGCTGGGTTGCTTGGTAGCTAGACAACATCTCTATTCAAGCACAGGCTACTGGGCCCTTTTGCAACTCTGATCTTTACTTACTTTAGCAGCTGGTTGGATGGTTTAGAATTACTTGGCATTTTTTTTGTCTGAGTTAACTTCATCTGGTTGACTAAATATGGTAGCAGCTGTGGGGCCATTTCAGAGGCATGTAATTGGTCTGAGCATGAGGATATAAGGATTAGTGATAATCACCGCTTAATAAGTAAAATTTAAAATTTAAAAATAATTCCTACCATTAAATAATGGTATTTAATGGGGGGCAAGAGTGTGTGTGTGTGTGTGTGTGTGTGTGTTAAATATTAAATACCATTACATAATGGTATTTAATGGTGGCAAGAGTTGAGGTGCTAGAAGAGAGATATTTCTTTTTATTGTGAGGCGCTATTCCATCCCTATGCATGTGAGGAAACGTCTTAGTCATTGTCACTACTCTCCTCACTGACCCTGAATGTTTCTATCTGAACATCACTACACTATAAAAGATGAGGGACAAACTACACAACTCTTGTTCTGTAAAAACATGCACTCCAAAGTTCATCTGAGGCCCAAATGCAGCTTCAGCTGTCCCACTAAGCTAATTCGTGTTGCTATATTTCAAGTTACAGTCTATTTAAAACAAATTTCCCATTTACTTTTGCAAAATGGTTCCAACAAGTTTGCAGAGTTTGTTTTTGAGCTGCTTTAGTCCTGTTGTATACAGCTGTCTCCCTAAGCTTGTCATGCTCTTCATATTCTGTGTGGTGGTAAGATCACAGATGGTGAAACAAGGTGCCAGGTTGTCTTTAACAGTACTCGACATAGTTTGGAGATTGCCATCTTTTGATCAACATCTTTGATCAAACCAAAATACCTCTATGTGAGTGAGGATGAATCCACGTCTATCAATTAAATATAATGGCGTAGACTGGAAGTATCTGTATTTTCTCTTGGTGCTTTTTGTTCACCTGTTTGTTCACTGATTTTGAACATTGCTAATGCATTTTCAGGCAGCTACAGTACGCTAGCTTAACCTGTGGTACGGTCACCATGTACACAGTGCTTGAAGTCTCTAAGCATAGTAGTCTGTCCTGCTTGGCTACATGAGGCAGTGAATGTGTGGATTCTCAAAGCTTGTTTCTGATTTGTTTTTGTTTTTTTTTGTTTTGTTTCTTTTGTAAAGTAAGTGACACATGATAATTTCAACTCACATATTGTTAAAACAACAATTAAGATTATTATTGTAGACTGTGGGAGGGAGCCAGTGTACCCAGAGAAAACACAGCCATGGGGAGAACATGCGAACTGCACACAGCTATGAGGTTCAAACCTGTGGATTTCTTGCTGTGAGGCAACAGGGCTAACCACTACCACCGCTATGCCACCCAGAGCTCCTCATTATCTCGTAAAACCTGTCCAGTAATTGTGCTAAGCTGACATTCTTGTTATCACCATTCATCTCCCTTTTCAACCTTGTAGTTTATAGCATATTAATTGGAGCTGCCACTAGAGACCTCTATGAAAAGGAACACAATGCCTCCCCACTGGGCATTCAAGCGAGCAACTATAAACTATCAAGTTCTGATTGTATTATTTGGATGTTTCTGCATGAATGTCTTTTGTAATATGCAACATATTATGTAAACGTATGTGCCAGGTGTCCATTTGAATACTAAGCATGTTTTGGGAAACGTTACTAGATAGAACTTTGCATTGCTGCCAGGGGACTATAAAAACAATTTGACAATTGGTTACGACTTCATTTATGTTGTGTTATTTTACAGAAAAGATAAAAATGGAGGATGTACTTAGGACAACTTGGGCAGTGAAGCACCAAATCCAAAACTGGATTAACCATGAAAGCTTAAAAGATAATGTAACAGGAACAGATTAAATCTCAAATATACATTTTAATGTGTTGTACAATATGACAATATGCCTCATTCTCCTGTGGCAAACATACACATAGAAGCTTCTGGAAATCAGAAAGGTACAGTAATTGCACTGGACACTCTGATTCTCCTCTGTGTGTTTGCATGTGTTGTTGCATATGTATTATTATTCAGTAATGTGTGTGTGTGTGTGTGTGTGTTTGCCATCATGATCAGAAATTATAATTTCTCAACAAAGGATCAACCAAGTATATGGTGACACAAAGAAATGTCCTGTTTTATACACTGAAAATGAGCTTAACTGCATTTTCAAAACTTAGTTAGTTCATTGCTTGTCACTGCTTTGCATTTTATTCTGTTGTTATACGTATTTTCTGGTAAATGGGCCATTATTTTGTTTGTTAAGAGCTTTGTTTGTGAGGTTTTCTTAAACTCAGCCATGTCAGGTAGAACATGTTTAATTGCCGCTTTTTTGTTTTATACCTGGAGAGATCAATTAATAGTATAAGACTAGAAGTGAGTTCATGTATTGATTGACAGCCATGATCTCCCATCTCATGTGATTAGAAGTTGAAAGATCACTCAAAAAACCAGAAGGCTGGTCAATGAGTCAGAGAAGCTTGACAATACCTCTCCACATTATGATATGTTTTGGGTCTCATTTCCCATGTTCCTTGTCCTACTAGTGGACAAATACATTTTGAGTTGCTTCAAAAGTAGATACTACAGCTTTTATTGCTTAGATACAGTATTTGGTAGCTCAGTAGTCTTAGCACCTTTTACTGCTGAGATATAGTATTTGGTAGCTCAGTAGTCTTAGCAAAGTTTTTGAGAAAGTGTAGAAATAAACATTTGGCGCATAGCATTACTCATATTTGTATTAATAAATTAACTGTTGTATTAAAGAAGGCGGTAGTGTAATGAGGTTCCTCTATCCTAAAGTAAAAATAAACTAGTTCAAGAGAGTAATTTCACAGTGAAGGTAATTTGTTCTCGTGTGTGTGCCTGCGTGTGTTTAACATTCCCAGAGTAATTTAATGAGTCGGCATTATTCTAGAAGTCTTTGTATTATTCAGAGACCTGACGGAGAAAAACGTAGAGAGCAGTGCACTCTTTCATATTTGCCTTCACTCAGTCTGGTTCTGCTTATAAATCAAGCTGTGTTTCTGCTGCACAAACAAGCCAACCCCATTTTTTGGTGTTCAGTTTGTCTGAGAGTTCAGAACGGATCAGAGACTCTCTGTCCATCCAAACGACTGTAGAGAGCTTGTGTTATCACTATTAAAGCTAGTCAGGAATGTATTAGAGGATTTTTCTGGCCTGTCTGAGCTGTCAGTACTTCATGGAGCTGTGTTCATGTATTGAAAAAGCACAGGCAGTCTGCAGATTGAGCTCATAGATTTTATGAGATGACCAATTTCTGGATCTGGATATGGTAAGGAAGCCAGTCACTTGCACTGTCTGCTGTCTGTGGACAGACTAAAAAGAAAAGAGGTTTTTTACACATTACAATAAACTGAAAAGTCCATTACACCATGCGTGTCCTACAAGGTGCCTGACCTGTCCTCTGATTAGACCAGTGAGCTGCACACTAAGCAGACACCCTACAGGAGATATCAAACAGCACCTTGCACACATCCTAAACTACTGCAAGCACAGAGCTGAGTCGTTCACTCAGGCTGACAGTGCTGACGCAGCATATCTCAAACCTCTCTAACTGTCTCTGCCTTTGATCTCAGCTTCATATTTTTGCTCTCTGTGCCAGGCCTGCAGAGAAATACTGCAAGTTTGGCCTCCATATACTGTATCTACTTGAGTGACTCAAATGCTGAAAAAAATGTGAAGGTTCGAAGCTGGGTAACGACTCTCACCGATACCAGACCCTAATGACTCGGTTGTCACGGGACATTGTTGGCCACCAAAGGACTGGAGCTCCAACGATTCATTTGTTAGGAGACATTGTTGACCGATGGACTGAAACACCACCCAGTGGGATAAATACCTCCTGCTCACCACCAGTCAGACAGAACTGATGAAGCCTCTTGGATGAGATGTGAAACATCTTCAACCTAAAAACTATACCCAGATGCCTTCTGCTAAGTCTTTTCAGCATGCTACGATCTGGATCACTGAGAATTTGCATGGACATGGCTGACTCAAAGCTACTCTCCCTCTCCTCCTGACTCACTCACCCTCTATCTCTGCATCTCTTCTTCCATCTGTAATCATCTTCTCCCTCCTGTGCGCAGCTTGCATGGGACTGCTGCCAAAGTCTCTGAGTGCTGGGAAAAAGTCTCAATAATGCTACACCCTAGCTGCATCTGCAAACTGATTTACTTACTGCCTGAGCAACTTCATATCATCCTGGAGTTACTTCGTGTACAGGTAGTGACATCCTTGGGGCTACCTCCTTGCTTGTTTTAGAAATTTTATTGTTTGATCTTGGATGGACTTCGTGCAAAGTAAGAGCACCTCGCCTCCTCCTGGCACTACAGAGCCTCTGAGGCCTTTGAAGTGCAGCCCTGGCCTCAACACACACCAGTGTATTGCTTATGTAGGAAAATAGATTAAAGAGTGAAAGAGAAAAGTGTTTTGGGGGTCAGGGTTTGCATGTGAGTGTGCTGCAGAGAAGCAGGAGAGAGGGAGGAGAAGCTGAAATACAAATTGAAAGATGAAAATGTTTGCAGCTCAGTGGGAGGATTCATGCACTGAGAAGTTGACAGTAGTTTTGAAATACCACTACTCTCATTGTTGCTGTTGTCAGCATGTTTATGCTTCATTGACTTGACCTTATTCAAAAAGAACTGAAAGGGCTTTTATGATACCAGTAAAGGTCATTCTCTAAGCCTGTGTGGGAGACCAAGAAGGTTAAAGGATTAGACTAAGTTTTACACTCATGCTTGTAGTCTTTAGATGCGGTTAAGTTCATTTCAGTTATTCATTCATTCATTTTCTACCGCTTAGTCCCTGAATGGGGTCACGGGTGGGGCCGGAGCCAATCCCGGCCGGCAATCGGGCGAAGGCGGGGTACACCCTGGACAGGTCGCCAATCCATCGCAGGGCTAACACATAGACAAACAACCACACACACACTCCTATGGGCAATTTAGAGACACCAATCAACATAAGCTGCATGTCTTTGGACTGTGGGAGGAAGCCGGAGTACCCGGAGAGAACCCACGCAAGCACGGGGAGAACATGCAAACTCCACACAGAAAGGTCCCAGGTGGGGCCCGAACCCGGAACCTTCTCGCTGTGAGGCAACGGCGCTAACCACTGTGCCACCATGCTGCCGTTTTCAGTTATTATATTGCTATATGTTGCCTATGTCACCTATTATGTTTCTTGCTTATTTTATTTTCATTTAGACTTCTATTTTATTTTAGTCAATGGTAATGTTTATGTTATCTCGGTGTGATGCATTCATCAGTACTCGTTATACTCGCTCAGTAGTGCGGTGGATATGGATGACCGAGAGTGACTCTCTGTGTGCAGGAATGACCGAGAGATGACCATGGTGTCCCAAAGTATCCTGAGGGGGTTCACTAGCCTGTTATCCTCACAGCGGCCAATTTTGCAGTCCCAACTAATTGGCAGCATGAGGTCACCTATCACACCCCAGAGATAGAAGAAAAGAGCCTTTGATGTAAAGATTCAGTGTTTTTAAGATGCCATCTTATGACAGGTTGAGTCTCTCATGTTAAAATTTAATATTTCTAAGATGACACCTTATGACAGATTAATGTGCTTATGTATTATCATTTTAATACGTTTGGACATATTTACAAGACAAAGTGATATGTTCAATGTTATGTTTTGTCACCTTAATGGAGTTTGTGACATGTTTATGATGTTTGGAGGCATCATTAATCTGGGACATGTGTCAAGAAGTGATTGTTTGCACGTTAGTAGTGTCAGTCATCAGAATAACTACAGTCTTTATGTCACTTGCATGCTTATTTAACTTATTACTCTTGTTGTCATAATGTCTGGAGAGGTTCCTAAAGCTGACCCTTCTAGCTTCACATACAATGTTTATTGTGTTGGCAGTCAGAGGGAAAGGTGCAATAGAGCATGGGTGACATGAAGGTGCATGGAGAGGGCATAAAAGCTGCTGCAGAAGCTCTGTAAACTGTTCTGCTTCGCAAACCAGCAACAGAGATATTGCTTGTTGTAACTGCTTTGCAATAAATCCTATGCCTTGTTTCAGACTGAAGAGACTTTGAGTGTTTTTTGTTTTTTTTTCCAAAGATAAAGAAATCATCAGTGGTGTGTGTCTGACTTATACTGGCCCAGGTCAGGTTCCACAATACCTGTCTTGACCCCCTAGTGCACAACACCTGTCCTGACCCCCTAGTACACCTCTTGGCAGCCTCGAATGACTGCAGTGACTCAGGTTTGATGTTGAGTTGAGGTAAAGTGGCACCCCAAGTGAAGAGGGACTTGTGAATAAGAGCTGAAGTGTGCCTGGCTCTCCATCTCCAACTCCATGGCTTCTGTCAGCGTCATAGTTTGTGACGGCAGACATACTGTAAATCTTTGCCAGAGATTCAATATTAGTCACGTCACATACTGTATGTGAGAAAACGGATGTTTGTGTTGTGTTGCATCTCCCTCCTCTCCCACCTTGCACGTCTGTTATCAGCTGTGGGTGGCGTCTTTTGTGGCTCTCAATAATAAAGCTATTTATCACATTCGCTGTTTGAAACAAACATGCCATGCTGCACTCGCTGCTCAATGTCTCACTCTGTCTTTCCCAGGAAGAAAGAGTAGATGCAGCTCACTGGATCGGAATGGGAAACATCCCAGCATTGTGTTGGGGGTGTACTGGGTTGTATGTGTGCGCATACTAGTGTTAGCAAGAATATAGATTTTTTTGGATACATATCAATTCTGAAAATTTGGAAGTTTCAATACTTATTTTTTGTTGTACTGATACCAGGTGTGCTTTCTCACTCTCTCACAGTGCTTTCTGCCTCGTCACTAACAACAGGCCGTGCTATATTGTGGGTTTTGTCATTACAGATGATGCAGAGCATTGGTAACAATAGGTGCTGACAGAACTGCTAATACTAGTCCTGATACTGACCATGTGCCACACACAGTGTACACTCCAGTGCACAGAATTTGCACCTGCAAATATTTGCATTTGTCTAACAACACATTGATAATGGGGATGGTTCACAGCGGCACTGTTTAGTGTTGACTACAGACCCTGTTTGGAAAAGACAAATCAGAACAAAGCTCAGATCATCTAGACTGACAGACTAGGGCGTAATCTCTATGGGAGACTGTGGAGACAAACATCAGATGCAAGGATCAGCAGCAGAAACAGACTTTACATAAGTGATGCTGGGATTTAAACAGACTGTGTTACCTGTGTACCTGTGAGTGATCAGCTGTAGCCCTACATGACACAAGCAGGGCACATGATGCCAAACTTTGGCACATGCTGACCAGTTGCGAGCCCCATGCACAGCTGTGTTCACTCTTGCTGCCTGACATGTAAACCAGCATGAAGCAGGAGGAGCTCAGTGAACATTCAGTGTGTTTTGGAGTCAGTTTAGCACTTTTGAGCAGAGAACATCTAGTCTCATATACAGTAACTTTGGTAGGCATTTGAGTGCTGGTCATAATAAATATTGGGGGGACAGTTTCTTTTTTCTATATACAGTATTCAATCCTATATGTTCATCAGATGATACAAATGGGTAACAACCTTTAAACTGAAAACACACCCTGCGTTCAGTGAGAGGAAGTTGTGACTGACCACAGTGAAAAAGTAGGCAGGAGTATGTAATGCATTTCCCATGTTCCTTGTCCTACTGGTGGACAATTACATTTTGAGTTGCTTCAAAAGTAGATAAAACATTTTCACTTCCTGTGCCATTACAGCAAGCTTTCAATCGATCCCAGAGTCTCCAGACAAATGAGCAACTTCCATGTACAAACAAAGAACATGAGCTGCAGTTGAAGGCACTTGAAAAAGCTACAAAGTTATGTTAAAATGTTATGTATATACAGTGTTCTTATTATATTAATATTGCCATAGCTGTATGTATTTTTACCCATTACAGCCAAAACTTAAAGTTACAGTATGAGACTTAAGGTAGCCCTAGAATGAAATCAATGCACTCTGCTCCACCCAGCTCTCCCTCTCCCTGCCCCACTATGCTCTACTACATTCCACCACCCTCATTATTATTATAATTATAACAAATGAGAATGCAACAAACCTTAATGATCAAGCAGGAATAATTGAAAATCTCAGATTGAGAGAGGTCCATCCCACTCAAAACCTTTTAGAAGCTAATATCTCTGCACTGCTGCCAGTGCTGTTCAATGAGTCTGGGTCACAGGAGGCTTCAACAATGGGGATGGTTCACAGCGACACTGTTTAGTGTTGACTACAGACCCTGTTTGGAAAAGACAAATCAGAACAAAACTCAGATCATCTAGACTGACAGACTAGGGCGTAATCTCTATGGGAGACTGTGGAGACTACATTAAGGCAAGTTTTGGAGCAGATTTCTACAACAAAAATATTTGAAAAAAATTACATACTGTAGCTTTAACTTCTAGTATCTAATGTTTTTGTTGTAATGTTGTAATGATTTAAAGTGTCCATGCTCATTTCCAGTTATGTAATGTTTAATCTTGGGCACCTCTAGATTAGCTATGCATCCATCATAACTGCAAATAGTCTGTAATTATTTCAGAACGATAAAACCTGAGAGCCTCCTCCTGAAAACGAGAGGATAGTTTGTGAATGTGCACAACTCCTGCTGCCGGTGTTGTGTCGAAATCGGTTTCCCCATCAAGATGTTTCCTCTAACCTGAATCCTAACTTTATCCTAACAACAACCTCTGTGGGGGTGCTACATGAAAGCGATTTTTGAACAGGGGAAACACATCTCTATGGGGGTACACTTTTCGACACAAGACCGGCCAGGAAGCCTGGAGAATGCATAAACAAAAAATATTGACAAATAAGCTACATTTTCAACAATGACAATTCTCAGGTCCCTAAAAGTGATGCTTCATAAACAAGGGATAATATCCACATTTGAGAAGATTTTCCTGTCTGTGCTGACATTTTTCTTTCATCTAGGGACACGAACCCACATGCAAATGCACGCGAGCATAGTTTCACTCTTATACTTTAGGTGTAGCCTATATAATCACAGAGGCACATGGGGAAATATAAAACTTGAGTCTAGCTAATGTACTCTTATATAGCCATCAGTTCCTTTTAGCTGATGTCAGCTGGTTATCTACAGCTGATGGTCATATGTAAGTAATGAGGGATCGTTGATCATTATGGCCCATTGAGGAGATGATTGATGGCGATGAGAATGTAGATGTAGTAGGCCAAATGTTTCCCATTTAAAGGTTTCTTGGTAGCTCCTCAACACCCCTCCATGCTCTAAATTTGGTGATGCTGAAGCCAGTCGAACAGACGTTTTAGGGATTTTGACTGCAGTGACTATTTATACTTTCATTCAGTTTTAACTCAGGATTACACGCTGATCTTGTACTCAGCCACTGGTGCTGGCCACCTCTTTCAATCAAATTGAATAGGTGCTTTGGAGAAGAAACAGCAGCTTTAGTAAATTGTAAAAGCCACCCATGACATCTAGGGTTGTGCTGATGAAAAGACAGCTTTAGACCAAAGGTAATAAACCTGCTAAATCTTTGGCTTGGCCATATACAGACCATGTTATTCCAAAGTAATAAAAATATAAAAGCTTTCAAGTATCTCATTTATCTTTGTTGATTCACTTATAAATGTGCATAGTATTGATTTAGGTGTGCTTTCTTTGCAGAATTTCTATGTGTCGGTTAATGAAACACTCTCGCTCCTGCTTCTCTCCTCCTCCCTTTTTTATTCCTGCTATTACCCTTCCTGTTTATCACTATTGCTCTTCTGTTTCCATCTGAGCATACTGTAAGAACCTCTTAACCCTTTTAGCCCTGCACACACACATGCTCTCACTTTTATTCTGCTTTTATTCACACTTTTCCACACTTTTTCCCAGTCTTCATCCTGTTTTCTCTCTTCTCTACCTGACACATCAATTCAATTTAGTTTTGCCTGAATGTAAACAAAGCTGATTTTGAGTATAGTTTAACCTGCTTGTATGTATTCTTCTCCCCCTCCTCCAGACTTGGACTTTCGCTACTTCTGGAAGTGGAATGCATTTGAGGACTACCTGCTCTTCTGCTTTGGCTTCACTGTACTGTGTGCGGTGGTCACCCTGGTGTTGCTGGACTCTGCTATGTTTGTGGAGATGCTAGGCTACCTGGCTGTGATGTTTGAGGCCATGCTGGGCCTCCCGCAGCTGCTGCAAAACTTCCACAACCGCTCAACCAAAGGCATGAGGTAAAATATTCTGCAAGGTCAAGCAGAGCTTTTGCAGAAAGATTACAGCCCACACTGGCATACGGTGGCACATTCCCACAGGACTTCAATAGTGTTCATTTTCTCTCCACATGGAAGGTACTCTCACTAACCTTAATATCCAGGGAGTGCAACTCATTAACAAAATATGCTAATAAGGTAATTTATAATCATTAGAGGCTGCATAAAAAAAAATCTGAGTCAAGGTTTGGATAAACCCAAATACTGAGTCTTAAAAAAAGATCTAACAGTTACTTTCTGTATCTGTTTCACTGACAAGTAAAGGCATTATTAAGGATGAATGATTTAACTTTAAAATTAAACTTACATACTCCATCTCTTTTCAACCCACGTGTTTAAACTGCAGTAATGGCAAAAACCTAATTAGAAAAATGTGAAAACTTCTCTGTTCTAAAATCAGTTAAAAGAATCAACTGATTCTTTTCACAATCAGAATCATCTTTAATGGTCAGGTATGTTTGAACATGCAAGGAATTTGACTCCAAACATGCATAGAGTGTGTGTGTGTGTGTGTGTGTGTGTGTGTGTGTCTGTGCATTGAAATAGTGTAGTCACTCTGAAAATTCTCTGAAAATTGTCCATAAGGCAAAAAAGACTTTTCTTTTTTATCTCTCCCCAGGACACAGTCTCACTTGTTTTCAGTAGATATTCAGGATATATGGAAGTCAGACATACAATAAATCAGTATGTACAGTATATGAGGTTAATGTTAAAATGCTAAGATTAGGCTCTTGCAGTGATGCCTGTTGGGATTAGCTACTCTCCCTGGGATTTGGGAG
>NW_018127939.1:888333-905283 GCF_001952655.1 Monopterus albus
CTTTCCCTAATGTTCACTGACAGAATATGTGTTTTTAGGGATACAACAACTGATTAATTTCATTACTGAATTATCTGATTAAACTGATGTTAAGCAGGTATAATGTTTACCATGTTAACTGTAGTTATGAGTGTTAGCATTCTAATATTTGCACAACAAATGCACCTGAAAGCGGACAGACATTTTGACCTGTTGATGGCACTAAATGAAAAGTTAAGAGATCACCAAAGTTAATACAGTTCATCCTGAGCATGACATCAGCACCTGTACCAAATGCCATCCTCATGGTGATGCCAAATGTACTGTCTCACCAAAGTCATTAGACATGGATGTAGAAAATATGGCACGTACTGACACAGACTATACTGATGCTTTTCAACAAATTGATGGTTCAGCAATTCATTTCAGTTATGTTATGCACTTATGTTTTCATTTTGAAATGAAAAGTCAATTGTAATGTGCTTCATTCAGGGTTTGGGTTTTGAAGAACACCCGCTGCATTGATACCCTCCCCAGCTATGTTGCTTAGGCTGAAACATTACCGCAACCACCTGTTTGAGATTACAATTTATAGCAACTCTTTTGCAGACACATGGCTTATTATTCATATTACCAGCAGGTCAGACTCAAAACTAAAGAAGACTGTGCCTTTGAAGTCATGGCTCCTAAAAGCTGAGTCTCACACCCACTGATCTCAAGGTCTGTAGACACTGTGGACTCTTTAAAAAAGCAGCTCAAGACCCATCTGTACTAAGTGACATATTGTCTAGAAAGGTTCTATATAAATATATTTTGCTTACTAACTTACTTCCTTACTTTTTAATCTCTTGTGTGTTGTGTTTTCCAGTGTTGTTCTGTAGTTTTCTATATTTTTTTGTATTTCGTTAATTCACCAAAGCACATAAATGCCATGGAATTAGTGTATTCTGTGGAAACAAAATATGGGAAGATGTAGAAAGGAAAAAAAACCTAGTTGGAGGGAAATGTGGGACATGAAGGAGAAAGGATTAGATTCATTCTGAGTGCAATTTATGACCTGACATGTCCCTTGTGTTCACTTCAGTACATCCTCTCAGGGTGTAAAGCAAGTCTGGCTCAAGGATGATACACCTGGAGACATAATCAAGTTTTGAAATGTTTAGCAGCAGCTATTGAAAGTAGCGGTAGTAGAGGTAAACACAGTGATAGTTATCTGCTGAGCTATCTGAAATGTTTGGTGAGTTATTTTAAATGTTTGGTGGCTACAACAGCAGTTGAAATGTTTGCTAGTGACTGTTTGGTAACAGTTAACCGGAATTAGCCTGAATAAATGGTTAAGGGTTGTGCTGGGATTGTGGGTGCAGGCAAAGGGGGTGGCTCTGAAGATTTGTGACACTGACCAAATAATGGGTAAACTTCAGGTAACTTATATACTGAGCTTCCTTATGAATGCTCTCCCGTTCTTTGGCACATTTGATTGTGTAGTATTGACTGTCTTATACTGTATGACTTATTAATATCTTCTATGCTGTTTTCCCAGTGTTCTATAGTTTGATGTATTTTATTTGAATTTCGTTAAATCCCCAAAGGATATAAGTACCCTGGAAATAGTGTACTCTTGGGGAAAAAATATATATAAAGAGAAGGTGAGAAGTACTTTGATTCATGATGCTGCTGTTCATGTTTTTCCCTTGAGAGACAAGCAAGCGACTGAGGTGTATATATCTCCACATACTGCAGTCTTCACTGTACATCCACAGTTCTTCAAGTCCTCCTGCATGTTTTCTCTAGATTATATGTCATGCAGTATTAGCTTTTATACCGAAACAGGAAAAATCAGTTAGACCATGTATTAACACAACGAATAGACTCTAAATACATTTTGTCTTCAAGTAAAGTGGTAACTAATAGATCCTGCCCTGTAGGTGATTTATTGTCTGAATGGCAAGATGTTCTCTTTCAGTAATATACTCCATTTTATATAAAGTGTCCTCAGGGTGTATATGTGGGCTTTGCTTTCCTGTGAGGAGCCATTAAGCTCAGACTAAATATCACACAGAAGATTAAATATGCAATAACACCACATTATGTCTCTGAGATTCCAGATGAATAAGTTAGGATCATCATTTTATCAAATTCAGATCTATGGCAAAGTCCCTGCATGTTCAGTAATGTGATAATATACAGCAATATCCGCAGCCAAAAACTGCAAACATGGATGTTCCAGAATACTTCACAATACTAAACTCCTCCTCCCAGAAAATGTTCCTCCTCACTATCAATCTCAACAGCCTAATCATACAAATGAACCTGCTGGCTGGAAAGAACCAACTCAGCACTTCCGACTCTACAGTATGTGTGTGACATGTTACAGGTCTTATGGCCCTTGTCACATGTACTTAATGTAATTCTTTCTTGTGTTCATTTGAACAGAAGTTTTCTAGAAATGATGATGTAGCTTGTAGTTGGCATTTTCCTCCTCTCAGTGTTATCCCATGTGAAACAGTTACTAGTTGTATAGTCAGATTCCCATACTCCTATTACTGAAGTGTGATAGTGAGTGTATGAATCTTTTTCACCTACTAGAACTACTCACCTTGTTCAGGTTGCCTAAATGATGGCCTTCAAACAGATGCATGCTGTGGATAAGCAGAGAGGGACATGCACCGGCCTGCTGTTAATTTAGACTTGTGTAAGTGTTGTCATTCAGATTTTGGTGTAGACCAAACAGTGGCTTGAGACAGCTGAAATGGATGGATTTCAGTCGGTTCCAAATGAATGCTGGTTTGATTCAGTTGAAGTGTGAGTATGAATTTATTAATGATCATTAATGTATTCAAACTCTAACATTTTATAGAATTTTATAGAATCCATGTGCTGACTGTAGGAATTGTAAAGGAAACCAGGAGATCTGTGTAAAAATCTCAAATTATTTAAAAAAAAAAAAAAAAAAAAATCATTTGGTAACCATGGTAACACACATGTTGTCAGTGTGCAAGTGAAGGAACTTTTCCTGATACATCAAAAAGAGTTCAAACAGAGGTGTGTTGAGCTTGTGTCCTCCATGTAGGTCATGTCCAGTTTATACCTCCTTTTCATTAGTGATGGCATACTGTACAAGGTTAGAGATCCTGGCCTGTGACCAGAAGGTCATCTTGCTTGATCCCCAGACTGGCAGGATAAATTATGATAAGGAAAGTCAAAGAGCTCCATTTGTTCCTTCCTCATTACCACCGATGAGGTGGCCTTTAAGGAAAGACCCTACACCTGATTGGGTGAGCGTGGTCAGGGAATTTTTGCAAAAGAGAAAAGAGAATATTACTCTCAGTGAAGCAGGATAGAGTAAATAAAAGGATTTGAAAACTAAGCATGGTGTTACTCTATGGAGTAAACTTGGTTTTCATGTTATCATGATAAGGCTGACAGTCGCCATTATAAAACAGGCCAGATCTGCCTGGTGTTGACCAAATAAAGCAAACTACAGGTGTGAAAGAAACCTTAATTACTGCAAGAATGTATTATTCTGCACATGTAGCCCTCTGGGTTATTTTAATGACTGCATTATTTAAAAAAGATAAAAAATAATTTGAGCATGTAGCATTCTGAATTTTTCCAAATATAAAGCTGCTTCTAGTTATTAAAATGACTTATTGGGGATGCCAGGTATTAGTCTGACAGCATTTGGTTGCTGAGTAATGCTGTCACCTGCTTGGCATTTAAAGGTACTTGTTACAATTGAATGGTAAAGTTGTGGTGTGTTTATACAAACAACAGTGTGTGTGTGTGTGTGTGTGTGTGTGTGTGTGTGTGTGTGTGTCTGATTGCTCAGCACTCTCTGCTGGCTACCTGGGGAGCCCGTCTGATTTTTGCTTCCCTCTCATTAGACATTATTTTGCCTCTTCTTCCAGGTCTGCATCAGTGTTGCCAACCTTCACAATGTCACTCAGTGATAGTGGGGAGGACACTGACAGTGGCAGTCATTTGCTCTGACACAAATGTATGCAGCCAAGTAATGCACATTACTGCTTCCTTTCTGAATGGATATGTATCTCTGTTAGTTTGCTTTCTCTAGTCAATTCATTAAAGAGCCCATGGCATGTTCATTTTGTATGTTTCCAGTCATTTAATGTTTAATCTTGGGTACCTCTAGATTAGCTTGGCACCCATCATAACTTCAAATAGTTTGTAATTATTTCAGAACGATAAAACCAGAGAGCTTCTTCCTAAAAACGAGAGGATAGTTCGTGAATGCGCACACCTCCTGCTACCGGTGTTGTGTTGAAAGTGAATAGCAAAGTAAACTGCAACAGCATTAATTAATTTGAATTTCTCCTCCATACCCTTACAACAATTCTTTACCGAAACAAAGCATTAACAGACGTATGTTTCTTTTAAACTTATTGTTAAGTCCTACTGAGTAGTGGAAACATCACTCCCCTTCAAGTAGCTCCAAGGCCGGTAAATCCAACCAATGGTCACTGCATCTTCCCCCACATGACCACATACAGTCCCAAAGTAGTGAAATTAATTCCAACAGGTAGTGTAGTGCCAACAATAACATCATGAATTGTTAATCTGATGGTTAATCAGCATCACATCACATGCTGCAGACACACTGGCCTCAAGCAGTCAAAACAAGCAGGTACTGTCTTCCAGGGGAATCCAGCATTGATGATCTGATCAGTCACCCCCCCGTGGGGCTTCACAGGCTGACTGCTTGTAGGTTAGACCTGCTCAGGTAAAACAGCGAGTCCCTGTACAGGAACATTCCTGGACATGCAGTAACCTCAGTCCCTGTGTTTTTTCCATATCCTCTGGTCACAGTGCAACAGCAGGAGGGAAAATATATCCACAAAACCAGGCGCAGTCGAAAAATTCCACTTTAACAATGGCACTGTGGATGTCTTTTTTAAATATATAATATAAGCTTTATTGAAAATACACATAACAAACAAGGCAATGTAACATTTTGCTAATATGGTGGGGGCACCAGTGGATGTCAGGCAAGCTCACATAGATGCACAATGGCCTGGATTTTATGCCCATTCGAGGAAATCCTTAAACTATCACATAATACATTCTTTTGTTAGAAAAAAAATAGTTTGGAGTGAGAGTTTGTGAGATGTGTATAAACCTAGTTGCTTCTGCACAGAAATACTAGAACATATGTTCACCTCATTTTTTGAGCTTTAGGTCACATCTAAGAGGATAATTTACCGTTGTAACATTGTAGATAAGTCAAAAAACAAGGAAAAGCATGCCGTGGGCCCTTTAATAACTCTTCTTTGTTGTCATGAATGTGACACAAGTAGTCGATCTATAGTACAATACCTACACACAACTGAGTCCAGCAAAAAAAATATATACATCCACATTAGTGCTGCATGTTCAGCTCCCATGCCCTCTTTTGTTACACAATCTCTCCCACATCTTCACAGCTAGCAGCTTGTTTCTCACTCTCAGTTCTGGATATTGCCCTTCAAGCTTTAGTGGTCGTCCTCTTACCGTGTCCCCTCAATGGCAGCATAATGGTGGTTTCACGTTTCTCTTGAGGCGACCATTATCTTGAGACCATTTCAGACAAAGTACCAGCATCTTTACAGTCTGACCCTGGAGGATATGATGCAGGCACTGTGATGACCTCTAAGCACTTTGTGACCTGTGAATCAGAGCTGTGCTTTTCAAAAATGTGTATGTGTGGCCTGGTATTACTTTGTTGTAGGCACATGGGGACTCGATGTCCTTATGGGGAAGAAAAACAAGCCCCCAAAACATAAATCATTCAATTTTACAGTGATTTCTTGGTTTAAGATTAGGTTAGGGTGACTTTAGGGTTACTTTTAAAAAGTCTGAACAGAAGTAGGTCTATGTATAAAAAGTGGTGTTTCTATGCAGTAAGTGAATAGAAGCACTATTCATTATGTCAGTACAATTTGACACGTTATTGTGCATAAAGGAAACCGAGTCTTCATGGGTGCTGAGAACAGTTTTCTGCTCACAGTCTAGAGCTATTAGTATCTGTTCAGATATTAGCCCTGTTATTAGTGTCTTTGTGTATAATATCTGAATACATACATGCAGAAGACTGTGTTTGCCTACTATACTGTGTAAGCAAAGCAGGTCTAGTGCAGTACAGTACAGTAGTATTGATCAACTCCATTGTATTGAAAGTCAGTGCATTACGTCTCATTGTTAACTTAGTATCCTGTCTGTCCTGTGCAAAACTGTGCTGTTAGACCTCACATGTTCTTCTTTTTTTATAGTACATGGTAGGGATTTGGAGAAGTGCAATGTTCAATGTTTTGCTGGGTGTAGTCTTATCACTGTACTATATGAATGATTTTTTTTTTTGTGACGTAAACAAGTAAAGTATATCCCAGGAATCTGTGCTGTATTCTTTTTATATTTTAAATGTCAATATCATGTTGTATACAGCTTGAGATAAAACTGAAACACAGCTGTCATAAAGCCCCAGTCACACTTGTAACAGCCATGCCTGTTATTTTTTTATTTAGACCTCTGCAAGCTACAGACCAGGCTTTTTAAAGATAATTTAAAAAAAAAAAAAAAAAAAGCTGGCTCTTCAGTAGTGGAATCAAGTGAAGTAACACAGAAGCACCAGAAGTCAGAGCAGCACCGCTGAGTCTCTATACTTTATATTAGTCTTCTGTTGCTTCAGGGTTAGTTTTAAGGCAGAGAAATACAAGAGAGGGAACTATAACAGAGTACCGACTTTTGATGTAGTGTTGACATATTTTCCCAGGAATTAATCAGCTGGCAGGTTTGCTGCTAGCAATGTTACTGATGTTTCCAAGTTCATGAAAATACATACCACCTTGCACCTTGACTTCTCAGGATAAATTAATGATACAAAGATTTTGCTCTGAGCTCTTAGCATTCAAACAGGTCTGTACATTTCAGGTGTATAGTGTCAGCATCTCTTGAATGTCCCTGTAACTTAAGCAAATCACCCAGGTAATTGGATCAGCATGACTAAGCACCAACTAATTTAAAGACCGTATCATGTTAAGTCAAGTCTGTTGTTGCTCTTTATTTTAATGATTGTAAGCCAACTGAACTCTATGGATTTCTGCTGAATCTGAATTTTGGAGGAATATGCCCTTATTTAGTTTTCTACAAGTATTTACAGCTAATCTTTTATTTAACCAACAACTCACAAATAACCGCTGTTTTAGGGCAGAGACACATCAAGCGGCCAGTCGGCCATCGGCGAGCATATGTTCAGCCTGTTGCTGAACATATGCGTTACTATCCATGATTTCACCAATTTAGTGTGGTTTCTCCTTGTTTTTCACTTGCACAAGCTCCTTTCTTCTTCTTCCACTACCAAAAGACAAAGGCCCGAAACAGCAGGGTCATATGTAGTTCCTTATCAGACATATTCTTGATTACAAGCAGCTATAAACAGCAGTTGTTTTGAATGAGAGATGTTTTGTTTATAGCTTACATTTCACATTCTAGCTTATATTTCACATTCTGAATGGCAAATACAGATACTGCCACCTGCTGGTAGGGGGAGTTATTTTTGTCACCCATGTATAGAATGTGCGTGCTCCTTGGCTGTAGTCTGTGCCTTGTATTCAAATGTCACTTTTCAACCCAACTGTCCCAGACAAAGGCAATGTGAGGCAATGCAGAGGTAGGCCTGCTGGTTCTTTCATGTTGGCTTGGTGTGTCTCTGCCCTTAGAATACTTAAGATGGTAGGTGTAATAAATCTGCTGAAATAGCCAACAGCCAAGCTCATCTGTTCTGTCTTGTTTACCTTCTATGTAAAAGTACCTCAAATTTCCTTAGGTAAACTCAGTGTAGTACTCCTTCTTCCTCCCACTCCCCCTCATTTTATGTAGTTGAACCCATTGTTTTCTGTCAGATTGGGAAATTTTTCAGAATTTGCCTGTGTGCGATCGATCAACATGCATAACTCATAGTTGGTGAGTTGAGAACAGCTCGACTTATCTGTTGCTGGACCCTTTGATTTTCGTCTCTCTATCAGTCCCCCTCAGGGAGAGCTACAGCCCTGCTGCTAGATCACCTCACACACCCCCTCGTGTGGGCACATGCGTGCACACACATTAATCAGCAAGCATGGACACACATCATGCCAATGCACAAATACATGATTTATTTGAAAAAGAGATGGAAGAGGTGACTGAAGCTGTAAACATCAGGTCTTGCCACTCAAGTATGTGGTTTTCAGTGAGCTTTGTTCAGTATTAAGATCATCAAGCAGTCACGAGGACTGTTTACCCCCCTCTGGAGACTCCTTAATTCTCATATGCAAAGCCTGATTCCCTATTTAAAGCTTAAAGGATTAGTTTGGGATTTTTTAAGTTGGTGTTAAAACAATATTGATGCATCCCTGTATGTGAGAAAAGGCCTTGGTTGTTGTCACATTTCCTACTCTCCACACTGACCCTGAATGTTTCCACCTGAAATGTCATTATGCTGCATAAAATGAGGGACAAACTACACAATTCTTGTTCTGTAAAAACACCGATTCCAAAGTTTGTCCGAGGCTCAAATGGCAACAAAGTTAATTTGAGTTGGTATATTTCAAAGTTAGTCTATTTAAAACCATTTTCCCTCCTTTTTACCTGGACAGTACCTTGTTGCAGCAGAGGGATATGTTATAGTAGCAGCATATACTGTAAGTTCTGTTACTGCAACCGGCTTTTTACTAACATAAATGCATAATCAATGTTGCAATCTCTTGGTTATTGTTATATGGCCATGTGAGATATACTACCATACACTACCATTTGTTTCTATAAAGCTGAGTCAGTGTCACTGAGACATGGTAGGTGAACTGCTGACAGTCATCACTGTGGCCTTTTTAGGAACATTATCTAACACACAGGTATCTTTAGTTTGGTTGACTGATAAATAACATGTTATGTATTTATTTGCACTTACCCCCTCGTCAGCTGTTGTTGGCTCGACTGCTGATGGCACAGCTGTGCAGAGTTTCTCTCACAGCACCCCTCCTGCTGTGGAAATGGGCTCTCAGCTTTGCAAACAGTGTTATGTCCATTTTGACCATTTCAGGATCGCTCAGGTGAATAACCGTGAATAACTCTTTGGCTTTTGGTCATGGGAGGTTCATCATAAAATGCAGACAAACCCAGTTATTACAAAGTCATTGTTAGTGTTAAGCCAACAAACCAATGCTGCAGTTTGTCAACCTCAAATGGAAAAATGTCTCATTCTAGGGAGTTCAGTGTTGTAGAATTTAGTCCACATTGTTTCTGACATTTTTGTTGTTGACTTCACTATCAGTTTCACTTTCTGGACTGCAGTCACACAATTTATTTATTTACAAATGCAGCAGGAACATGATACCAGTCTGCACTGATGGGGAGAATTTGAGCTTTCAATTGGGTATTCTTTCATCCCATTCATCCATTCAGTGGTCCCCTGGGCAGTGAAAGGCAGCAGAGGAGTCTGGGACAAGAAGATAACGAGACAGCAGCTGACAGAAGTAGAGGAGGGAAGGGGGGCAAAGGATGAAGATTTAGAATCAGGTTGAAGGAAGGAAAGAAGTAATGGAGACAAAAAAACAAAGTGGAGGGTGTGAGGAATGAAAACAATAAGAAAGACAGATTGGTGCTAGGGCATGCTGTATACACCCGATTATTTTTAGTTAGCTGTCTGATTAATCAGCCTATTGTTTCATCACTGTTAATGGTTGCACCAGTTTGTTGAACTTTCTGGAGTCTCTCTTTGGTTGAGCAGGTTGAAGGTTCCAGTTGCATATGTTACCTGGATAGTCCTGTAGTAGACAGCTTGCTGTATATCCAGCAATAGCAACTGAAGTCAGTACAACAGTGCCTTTTCAGTGTAGTGAGGCAAAGAGGAACAATCTGAAGCATGGGGTGATAGGTTGCTGTGACAAAGACTAGAATATGCATCTTGCCTGCAACCAACAATCAAAGTGGCGGGGCTTCTGATTTGACAGTTATTAAAGAAAAACAGTTTTATTACCGTTTGGGTTTTATTTCCCAGGTAACAGCTTTTTCAATTACAATAATGTTCTCTTCAAATTTATAGCTGTGTTATGCCGCCCTAGGGGAAACCCTTTTGCAGCATGACATGAGACTCCCCTCCTCCCAGCTTCCAGGAACCACCATTAACAAGAACAGGGAGCTTTTGTTCATGCAAATGGGTCGGTTGTGAAAAATGAGATCCAGAACAGCACAAAATGTGTCCTAAAATCCTTGAATCAGATCGGATCCTGATAATCTTTTAGGGCATTGATAGGCAGCTATACTGTGCATCTTACCTGAACATTACAGGACAGAACATCATAGGCCAAGTTATGGCAGAAAATGTGTGTTAAATGGGGTTGTCAATGTTACCTTTAAATGGCTGTCAGATCCAGATGAAATTTGGTCTGGTGACAGACATTGTCACCCTACATGTGTAACAACAGCTTTACAGCCCATAGAAAAGTTTGCTACTCACAATTCTGTTGAGACAAGGGCGGCATGCTCTGCAACATGCTGAAAGACTAAGAAAGTGATGGCTTCTGGGTTGGTGGACTGGTGGACTGGTAGCATGAAGAGGAGAGGTTTAAAGCTTAGCAATTTGTAATGTGCAAAACCAAGTATGACCTGTCATGTAACAGCGGACATCTCAAAACACAGTGGCATTAATCAGACAAGTGTGGGAGCAAGCAAGAGTGGCCAGACAGGTAACAAACCCCCAGCTTTGTCAACTTTATTTAGAGCAGAAAACTAAGGCAAACAAGTAAAAAGTTACTTCATCAGGTGAAGATTTTCACCATTATTGTTTTATTTTTATCAAAACAAAAACTTAAGCCATCACCATAATTTGCAGGATGCTGCTGACACATAGAAACTCTATACATAGTAACTTTAACGTCACTGCTTTTTAACCATGACCTTGAGCTTTCTTGAGAATTTTAGTACTTTAAACTTAATAATATCTTAATCTTTGTGCCACTGCCATGCTTTGATATTGTAGGAATGCAAGAAAAACTTCCTAATATCACACACAACACTCATGTCCTTTTAATTCTCTCCCTCTCATCCTTGTCTCACTAAATGTCACACAGTGGTTTCCTGTAGGAGCGATCCACACTGTCCATTCCAGTTGCTTAGAGGAGCAAATAGCTGTCCTGACGGCACTTGTTAAGTGCACAGCTCAGTTACTGTCATCCCACATACAGTGCATCACATCACACCGTGCAGTCAGACCCCCGTTTGCTTTCTGCATTTTCCCCCCTGTGCTGTCACACTCCAACTATCAGGGTGGCTTCTCTAGATTTATTGCCCCCCTGCCAGGCTACACTGTCATCCATCTCTCATTACTTTCCTTTTACTTCCCCTCTCCCCCATCTATCTCTTTGCACCCATCATTTCATCTCCATTCCTATAGTACCCAGTTCACCCACTCTGTTTTCATTTCTTGCCACTTAGCTCAGCTGAAGGTGTAGTAATCAAAGTCCTATCCAAGGTTGAGCTGAATTAATAAGTCAGCATGTGTGTATATGTATTTGTTTGTGTTGTATACTTTGGTGAGAGCGTGAAGCAAATGTGTAGTTTCATGGTTTTCATTTCTGTGTTTTTGTGCAAAGTGCTGGTTGATGTCTGTGTGGATGTGTGTGTGTATATGGCACAGAGGTAGTCGGTCTTTTAGTATTCTCAACCAATACCATAATCACTACTCTTTACCCCATGGACACTCAAGGCCTCAATCAGGACCAAGTTCATTTGTTTGTCCTGTCAGCTGTCAAATGCCACGATTAATGTTGTTGCTGCCAGATAGAGCTACATGAGACTAGCATGACCAACAGAGTCTGAAAATATTTACAGTGTGTGGAAATGTGTATGTGTGTGTACTGTATGTAGGCACATGCGTGGGTGTGTGCCTGCAAGAGATGAATGACCTCAAACTTGTGTTTTATCTGCACTGCTGTAGAGAATGCTTTTGTACAGATGACCCGCTCTCCTTAATTACACTGTTAACGACTCGTTCACGATGTTTCCCGACCAAAGAGATTAGCTGAAGGGGGAGTGGAGAGTTTAGGAGGGTGAAGGGAGACAAGGTTGGGCAGCGTAAGACAGCTCCAGAAAGGAGGGTAAAGAATAAATGAAGGTTGCAAGGCTGTAGAGACAGACTGAGGAGCCACTGTTTAGGAATCAATCAAGAAAGTGTGAATTTTAAGTGTCATTTTTATGGTAGAAACAAAGAAAAGCATTCTACACTGAATTTAAATTCTCCCCAGATATTTGTAGCAGCAACATTTCAACCAGCAGGGTCTCTTATGGGTCAACTCAAGTTCTTTTTTGCTTCCTCCTCTTCCCTGTTATTCACGGATTTCATCCTGCACATATACCCAACTCATAAATTCAGCACACATATAAAAATATGATGATACTCTATATGTAATAGGATAGCTACTTCCTAAAAAGTTTTGTTCCCTAGTGCTACAAAAGAGTACATTGCTACTGTACATTCACTCAACTTCTCTCACAAGATTTGCTTTGCTTAAAAGTCAACCCAAAAATGGGCACTTTCAGAGTGCAAGTTTATTGCTTCACTAACGTGTGCTCTGTGCTGATTTTTAACTAAAAGTGCAGCTAGGTTGAACTTTGACCCCAAATACACAGCATGCCTGCATGACCCTTTAATGTACAGGCCAGTAAATATGTAGTAACTATGCAGTAATGTTAAGAAATTGCTAGGAAATATCCAGAATAACTAAATGGAATGAGTAGTTGTTGTTCATGAATGACCAGAAATTACTGAGAAGTACCATTTAAAAGCACAATAAAGAGGTTTGGCCAGTAATTCTGTTGCAATTTATTGTTATAATAACAGGTACAGTACATGGCCACAATGGGTGCTGGTTTTTCAGTAGAAATGACTTCATCGCTCGGTATAAGTGTACTTTGAAATGTACAGGTAATTTATGTATGACAAAGTACAAATGGTAGGTAATAACAAAGTAACTACCTGCAATAAAATGTCAACTGCACATTATTTACCTGCCAATTAAGTAAATAATACACTGTTTAACTGACTGGACTTTCTTTATTCTACTTACAGTGGGTACGGAAAGTATTCAGACCCCCTTAAATTGTTCACTCTTTGTTATATTGCAGCCATATGCTAAAATCATTTAAGTTCATAAGTTCCTCATTAATGTACACACAGCACCCCATATTGACAGAAAAACACAGGATTTTTGACATTTTTGCAGATTTATTAAAAAAGAAAAACTGATAGCTTACTGTGCCATAAAATGCAGCTGTATTATTTGACCTTATCATTGGTCACAGTAGAAAATGATAGAAGTCAAACTTTATTCTCTTTTATAGAGAAAAGCGGAGCATCAATGCGGTGACAGGGCTATAAAACTAAAGGGTGAGTGGTACAGTGGAGGCAAAAAGAAGTGATGCAGTGTAGAGGGGGATACAAATTAAATCATGCTCAGTGGGTTCAACAGAGGGTATTATCTGATGGGGAAAAAAACTTGTGGAAGAAAAACCAAGTGTTTCCTCTGAGGAGTACTGGCTACCAAGAGGGAGAGAAGCCTAATGTGTTCAAATTTGTTTGCACATTTATTTTTGAACAGTTCAGTTGAATCCTGGAGAGTTTACCCCCAAAAGTTTAAACTGTTCGGGGAGCAGAACACATCAGTGAGACTCAGTTGTGTTCTAAACAAGTTTGTCAGCCTTTGGGAGAGCTAGAAAAAGCTTTTAGCAAGTAGAGCCTGAGGTGGTTAAATTGGAGGTGGGAGGATCAGTTGGACCAAACATTGCCTGAAGCAGACTGGCTCCATGTTGTTGGCTTTTTTTTTTTTTTTATTTCACATACAGGTAAGACCTGTTCAATCTTTGGATTGAAATAGTGAATCAATTCAAAGCAAGCGTATACTGTATAACTTCTGCAAAACAAAGGAAAATAGCAAAGATGACAGGAGCACAAATCTAAGTAACCAAGTAAGGTGTAGTGACAAATCCTGTATGTTGATCAAAAATGAATTTTATTACTTATTAATTCAACATCTCTTTGACAGAAGAATGTCTGCTTCCTTTTTCAAAAATTGTGTGTTTTTTTTTTTAAGTTGAAATCAAATCCGAATGTAATAATGTTTGGAGTCACAGAATAGTGTGCTCAAATCATAGTTGGGACTAATCCACAGCCAGCAGTGACAGTCCTGATACTGGTATGACAATTTTTTTGTGCCCATGCACAGAGATTGGACTAAATTAACAGTACTGACACTGTTGGGGAACAAAAATCCAACAGAAAATTAAAACTTTTTTTGTTACTTGCAATTTTGTTAGAAACAAACCGTTCAGAAATACATGTAGAGGCTGACTTCTTAGTAAAACTGAATTTTAATTTTTGACAGTCAGTCCATTTTGTGGCAGTTAATGACTGAACTTATGAGTGCACATTTGCAAATGTGATGGGATATGAAAGTCCAGACCTGCAGACTGACTGTCCTATATATTGTAACAGCTGTGAGTTCAACTTCGATCATTACACTCCAAGCTGCCAGTATTTTCAGCCTGTATCAGTCTGGATTGTCACATTTCTATACCACATGCAGTGTCTAGGTTGGGTACATTCTCAGACATGTTGAATAATGATGTCCTAATCTCCATGCCAGGGCAGGATTGCTTGCTGCTAAAATTTTGGTTCCACATCGGGGCCTGCAGGGATGCCAGAGGAGAGATGGGTGCTTCATGTGATTCTGCAAGGAGAGCTCAAGGATAGTACAGGACAACTATCCCCATAGTCATTATGCTGACTCTACCACCATACACACACATGATCCATATCACAGAGGTCTGCTCCCCATTCAAAGAGGTCCTTCTCTTTCTTTTTTGGTGGTTTTGATGTCTTACTCGTGTCTGTCTTAATGCATGCTAGATAAATGCTGTCCTCTGCAGGCTCTGTTTCTCTCTTTTCCTTTGTCTGTCATCCATCTGACCCTTACCGGTGCGTTTCAGTGTTGGCTGATTGTCCTGATTTGTTTCCAGGCCCAGTCAGCCCCAGTAAAAAGAATAACTTCACATTACATTCATACTTAGGAGACATTGTGTCCTGAGAGCAAGAGTAGAGGAGTGAGCAAAGAGTAGGTGGAGCTGGAGTGAGGGCAAAAACTGTGAAGGGTAAGAGTTTAAGAAACATGACAGTAAATGAGTCGAGATGATAGAAAATTTAATTAGAAAGATGGGAAAGCACAAGAGAGGAATACCGCAGAAAGACAAACAGTAAAAGGATAAAGACAAGATTGAAAGTGATGACTAGAAGAGTATAAGCAATGCGCAAAGTGAGGAGTATCCTTTCTGTACTCTCTCTGGTACTTTCTGAAGTTTCAGAGGATTCCTTCAGGGTATTGTGTTGGAATCAGGCCACCAATACAGTACATAATTGCTGTCTTCTTCTGGATCTTTCTTCTCAGGCTCCATGTCTCAGGCAGTCTTTGTGCCTTTCTTTCCTTCCCTTTCATGATCAACAGTTTAGCCCAAATCTCATGGTGTTTGTTAATTTTTCATTGTTGTTGTTGTTTTTTTTTGCTTCTTGTTTTTATATAGCAAGTGTTCAGAGACAGAACAACTTTCAAATATGAATTAAGTTTTCTTAGTTAAATTTAGAAAGTGAGAAACTACTTGTTTTAGCTAATGAACTGCTGATATCTTGCTTGTACTATACTTCTTTTAGTTTGGGGGTGGAGTGGGTGGTGGAGTGCCATCAACTAGAAACCTTTTTAAGAATAGTTCAACATGTGTTTTAAATGAGAAGATCAATGCCACTCATGTTTTTAGAATAAGAGTAAGTGCATTGACATACAGTATATACAAGGGATATGGTGTCACCACTTCCCTCCACTAAGCAAAAGTGAGGCCAAAATACTGTGAATACAGCAGCTGCCATCTTGCTTTTTTTGGTAACCAGATTCTGCACAGCAAGGGCCAGAGGTGGAGTGACAACATCTGACCACCAATCAAAGCTATCTGATCATCCCAAATACACCCCTTTTTATATCATAAAATACCTTATTAAAAACTAACATACCAGAAAAATGGCCACTTGTACACACATCAGCATGATAATATCTACCAAAAACCACAGAAATCACCTTTGGGAAAAATGTGTCTGATTTGTACTTTGAGTTTTTAGTTCAGCTCATCTGCCATCCGCTAACATAGAGGAGGCAGGATTTATGACCTACACTGCAATCAACCACTATGGGGCGATTGCATTGGCTTCACTTCTGGGAGCTGTCATGATGGCCATGTTTTCAGAATCAGAATCTGCTTTATTGGCCAGGTGTGTCGGACACACGAGGAATTTGACGAGTACATCGGCTCTCAATGTTCATGTACATATCCCCATGCAAGGGGCAAGTAAACAGTAAAACAACATAAGGCTGTGTAGTATACCAAAATAAACAGTATTAACAAGCAGCAAACAATGCAAAATAAACAGTATAAACAGACAGTAAGCAATGCAGACAAACAAAGGAATGCTCATTGTGAAATGAGATAAATAGGAATAAAAATAGAGTACTTAAAACTAGAGACCTGTACGAATCTGTATAATCTGTACAATGTATATTTACAGGTATTGCACTGAGGGTTATTGTCCAGTCATACTGTCGTGGGTCAAGTGTTCATGAAACCGACAGCCTGGGGGAAGAAACTGTCCCTGTGCCTGGTTGTCTTAGTGCATAGTGAACCATCCAGAGGTCCAGAGGGGAGGAGTTCAAACAGATTGTGTCCAGGGTGTGAGGGGTCTGCAGTGATCCTCTCTGCCCTCCTTTTGACCTGTGAGGTGTTCAGGTCCTCCATGGAGGGCAGGCTCACACCAGTGACCTTTTCTACAGTCCTGACTGTCTGCTGGAATCTGTACTTGTCCTGTTTGGTTGCTGAGCCAAACCAGACAGTGATGGAGGTGCAGAGAACAGA
>NW_018127939.1:905578-929180 GCF_001952655.1 Monopterus albus
AAACAGCAGATGGGAGGGACCGCTCCTCGGGGGGCGCCGCCTGTGTTTATTGTCCGGGTACTGGTTGTGGTTTTCCGCAGCCTCACCTGCTGCTTCCTGTCAGAAAGCTAGTGGCAGGTTTTCTACAGTTGACGAGCTGAAACCAGAAAATGCTTAGCTTAACTTAGCGTAAAGATAAAAGGGGGAAGCAAATACCCTAGTTGCATCATATGGCAATAAAATCCACCTCCCAGCTCCTCTAACAGTCAACATGTTATATTTAACATGATGTGTACATAAAAAATTGCAAAAATGACAAGTGATTTTATGAGGAGTTTTATGGCCAAGGCACAGTCTGTCTCATAACCCCCCCACCATAAACAGAACTGGCACTTTTAAACTATATTTTTGGAAACAATAATAATAATAATAAACAAATAAGATTTGCAGTGCTACTTTGTCTAGCTGTTTCAAGTTTAACCAGGTTAGGCTAAGCAAACAGACTGCTAGCTCCTACAACCTGTAGTATTTACCATACAGACATGAGTGGTATTGACCTTCTCATCTACCATTAGGCAAGACAGCACATGTGCATTTTCTAGTGTACTGAACTGTTCCTAAAAAATTCTAACACCTTCAATATGTCTTTTTCCTCCAGTGTCAAGATGGTACTGCTGTGGACAGCTGGTGACATCTTAAAGACCACCTACTTTGTAATTAACGAAAGCCCAACTCAGTTTTTGGTATGTGGTTCAGTCCAGATCCTGATTGACACGGTCATCCTGCTCCAGGTCCTGTTCTACAGCCAAGACACACAGATCAAGCGAGGCTGAACCCTGCTGTACCTACAGTTGTCTTTTTTTTTAATAAACAGCTGAAATATTGACAGAATTATCAGGGAAAACATTACAGTAAATACCAGCACATGGAGAAAACCAAAGTTGGCACCAATGTTTTTAGTGTTTAGCCTTGATTCAGGATATTATACATGTAGAGCCCGCCAATTTACCTCTAAGTGCCATATAGTCACTTTTAACCTTTTCATAATTAATTTAAACTTTTAGCAAATTTAGCCTTGAACAAACACTATAGCATCCTCAACCAAGCACTGATAACAAATCGCCTTTGCCTTAGATAAGATAAGGCAGTATTTAGGTTCATTTTTGGCATTTATACTATTTATTACTGTAGCTCTCTGTGGAATATTACATGGACTCTTGAAGTATATAGTGGACATGGAAACTGTAAGCTGGAAACATTGCTCATGTTGGCAGCTCTCTGACATCTGTGCTGCTGTATTGGCAGCTGTAACAACCATTGCTGTGCTGGTAACCTCAAAGGCGAAGTTTCCGCTTCACACTCCACACTTCAATGAATTGTTCTCATGTTATTTAATGTGAGTTATGTCTGCTTCTCTGTGCATGCATGTGTGTGAGTGTGTTGGCATGCTTGCTGGTGCGTCTGTGCAGACTAAAATCAATTTTTGCCGCTGGCATCCAGCGCCAAGCCAAGGCCACAGAATGTACAACAAGTAATGGTAAGAAATGTAAATAGACCTGCATTGTGGTTTGATGGACAAGAAACGCAGGTCAGCTGTACAGTACAGAAAGAAAAGAAAGAAAGAACAATGCAAAAACGTGATCATGCCACAATGATTTACACTGTACCTCAGTCACCAAATCTTTTATAGATACCAAATAACATATAACTTTTGTTATCCCTAATGAATCCTTACTACTCGTGGCATTATCTGTTGCATCACATACAGCATATTGTCATGTGTTAGTTTTCCATCGGTTGCTGATTCTGTTGTCTGACCAAAGCACAGTGGATTGACAGTCATATACACCATGGGTAATGTTTAAATCACTATGATTGCCAGTATCATACATTCTTTACCTGGATTTTTTTATTGAACTCATTTATTGTTAACACCCATCACCTGCTGGTGGTTCTTTGATTCCTTAAGCAAGAAAAGCTCAAGAAAATGTATGAGTAAAATGCCCCCCTTTTTATGCTAACCCAGTAAGAATTGAATTATTTCCAAAATGAATTTACCTTTAGGGACTGTATGGAAATTACTAGTCAGACCAGGGACTAAATCATAAGTCTTCACTTTTATTTCTTTGGACCCTGTCCTTGACTTAAATAAAACTGCATCACCATTCTTCTAATATGTCAAAATATTATTCAGCAGTTTTGAATTTGTACAACTTGTTATTCTGTGTACCTGAGTGTAAACCTTAATATCTTTATGTAACAGAACCTAACCCACTAATGCACACATTAGAAGTGAATTAGACTTGACACTGTTTTTGGTAAATGGCACAAAATGTTTCAGCCACTTTATTTTTAATAGCTAGTAATAAATAATTAATAATTACTGCCACTAAATGAACATGGTACAGGAGGAAGCTCTGGGTTTACTGAGGGACCTGAGCTGTATTATTTTTACCCTGCCCCATATTCTAAATTTAGGAAATAAATATTAATGAGATCCAGTGACTTTGTGTCCAGTTGAAAAACAGTTATACCACCTCCTGCTCTCCCAGAAAGCCAAACACTCCTACCTTTAGCCAAAAGAAAACTTTTCTGAAACCCCCTAATCATAAAATAATGCTCATACAGTCCCTTAGTCTAGTTTCCCTTTCATAGTGTGTTCAGTAAATCCTAGAGGACAAGTCTGAAGAAGTAATGGACCTTTGAATCATAATCATTCACCCAGAAAGACCCCATTAAACAAAGGACAGTTTATGTAATGCCTGGACAGCGTGCTAATGTTCTTTGTTTAATTCCTTCATGCTGCTGCATGCAAAGCTAGCAGCTGAGCTGTGGAGAGAACAAAGTTATTTTGCTCAGATCACCTTATTAGCCTACCTACCACTTCATTTTATGTGTCGTGTTTCATACAGCATAGTCCACTTTTACTCCTTTTATCTGGACTGCAGGTGGACACCTTCTCTCTCTTATTAGATGTTGGAGAAACATTACCATTACAGAAAAGCTGAAGTCTCCATTCCAACCTTTCTAAATACAGAACTGTACACAGATATTTTATTCCAAAGCTCTGTTTATAATTGAAACACTAATTTAGCAGTACAGCCTCAAGCAGGCCTGTGGTTCTTTTACCTGTTTCCTCATACAAAAGGACTGCAGGATAAAATAAATCAGAAGCAGCAGCTGATCAGTATTCAGTGCAGGTTTCTTTTTTACTTTCCCCGCGGCATGATTTAATTAAGAAATAAAGCACACTGCTTATTAATTCTTCCAGTCACCTTTTAAACTCAACAGTTTGTGTCCATTTGTTAATTTATGCCTGTCTCTCTTTATTTGTTTTTTTTTTTACTACAGTAGACACCATGTTTAAATTTCATGCTTTAGTGGTTATGGTTTGCATCATGCAGACAAACGCTGCCTGTGGCTACGTACATATTACATTTGTAGATATTGGTGGCATTGCATGTGTATGTTAGTAACAGCCTCTGGTTAGTGTCCTAAAATCCAGTATTGAGTTTTAATAATCTGGAAAATGTAGCAGGGCTCCAGACTGCAAGTGATCACTCACATTTTGCAACCAAATTTATTTAAGATGCAAATGACTTTTTTCAAAGGTCGCACTGGGTGTAACTGCTAAATAAGCAGCTTATGCACCAATGCTGCAACTGTAAAAATAGTGGACAGATGTAACAGTCTTCGCAATACTGTAGCGTTTATCTGCAGGTCTGTCACTCCCACGTCTCATGAGGCAGACTCCCAGTCTATCAAATGTGTGGATCCATACTGACTCTGAGACACACACGTCATCCCTGGACCCTTTTTTATACTTCAAATTAATTTTTTCTTTGGTGCAGTTGAAGTGTAATCGCCACAGACAGCTGCTTAAATCAGATAGATCATCTGCTAGCCTGTTTAAGTGTTGGAAACTTTTTACTTAAATTCACTAGTTTATACTTCAGTTGAAATATGATAGTCTAATCATCATCATGATCACTGCCATTATTATCATCATATTGACTGCTAGGCTATAGAGCATTACAGTGACTATTTAAAAAGGAAACTTGTTCCAGAAGTGATTTTCCCATTGACTGTGTTCCATGTCTCCCTCTCTCTGAAGTTCATTATGAATACAGGCTATGCACTTTGGATGGTGAGATTATTTAAAAGAATCCATGAAAAACATAGATTCTTTTGCATTACATTGTAAAACAGAGGTGATACCACCACCAAAGGGACTTAGTGGCTCCAGTGCCACTGTTATGAAATGTTAGTCTGCAGCCCTGTGTACGACTGTTTTGAGAGTGGACAATGCACAGGTTCCCTCTAGATATAACACTGACTGATCACCTTCTCAGGTTTTGCCTTTGCTTTGGTACAATATCAGGTTTTTGAGGATTTACAGTAATTGTATTAAAGCAAGAGTTCAATATTTTGTGAAATATTGGCTTTCTTGCCAAGAATTAGATAAGAAGAGCATGACCACTCCTACAAACTGTATGTCTGAATGGTAAATATTAAGCTATAGCCGGCAGCCTTTTAACTTAGCTTATCTTAGAATAAATCCAAAAAAATTGGAAAAAAACATCTAGCCTGGCTCTGTCCACTGGTAACAAAATCCACCCACCCCCTGTAAAAAAAGGTTTTGAAAGTTTTATTATCAATCATTTAAAGAATTTACAGGGTCACAGACCAAAGGAAAATCTAACACAGTGTAAAAGGGAAAGGGCTCTTTTTTGTTTTTATATTTCTGTATCAATGATGGCATCTGTAAGTGTTTATATGTGTACATACAGTATGTATACATGAATGATTCTTTGCATCCATAAATGCTTTTTACTGGTGCTGTAATACATGTCAGATATTTATAGGCCCACTTTATGTGGGTGTGTTTATGTGCTCAGATTCTGTGCTGTGTTACATCTGTTAGCCATACTGGAAGCTGTACATGTCTTATCTTCTTTGCCCTGCACACCACAGCCGTACTGCAATTGCATTATTTCAATATTCTGTTTGCTCTGATGTGTATCTCTATATTATTTTTCAATTCATCAGAGGCTCAGAATCCAGGCTTAGTTTAACATCTGGGCTCTGTCCTTTTTTCTTCTCAAGGGCAGTAGGACACAATAGCATACACACACACACACACTACCCAGTTGTGATAATCCCTCATCCAACGCTGATACAACATAGGTGGTTTGTCATTTCTGAGGATGGAGAGGATTCGACTGTTACTTACACCACATGTAATGACGTATTTGAGCAGTTTTGGATCACTGACAAATTTAAAGGCAACATATATGTCTGTATTTAATATATGTATGATTTAGAGTTAAAAACACTGTATTACTGATGCAACGCCACCATCAAGGCACCACAGACATAACACAGTGAAAAAGTATGACACTTTGGATGTCTACGTCTGTTTATAAATTCAAACTGCTCAATTATACGTCAGATAACTCTGATGATTACCATAAGCTGTAAAAGTCTGTACATACACATTAATGACATCACATATGGAAACAAATACTGAAATATTATTGTACTAATAGTTGCAACTATCACACTGAAATTGTATGTATGAGAAATATTTGGAATTTTCTGAAACATAAATGATTTACAGTATATACCTGCCTTGTATTGTTTCTGACAGTACATTTGTAAATTAATGAATGTGTTGGAGCATTGTAAAATGCAGTAGAAACAAAATCTTATCTGACCTGAACCCAGCAGGCTGCTCCTGTAACTAACAGCTGGATTTAGACAAAATTTACACAAATGAATGTGAAGGCTCATCCTTGAATTGCATATGGATAAAAATATGCAATTATACACCTTTATACGAATCCTTCTATGTACATTAGCAATTCCCACTGCAGCTATACAGTACATACACCATATCTTTGCTTGATATTGAACGCATATCTTTTGCATGAATCAATATTTTTAGAAGCCACTGTGAAGACATTTTAGCCAGTCTTCCAACCTTCAAAGGGCTGTTTGAGGGTAAGGGTTAGACATTTATTGTGATGGCTGAGGTTAGGGCACGGGATTAAGGAATACATTATGTCAGTGAGTTTCCTAACAACTTTCGTAAAACATGACTGTGCGTTGTCCTGGGAAAGCCTTGAATTCTGCTGTTTGGAAGGATTGACAACTGCACTGACTAAATCATGTCAAAGTTTGAGGCTGAGATCAGACTGCGTCTGCTTCCGGACACACAAGGGGGAAATTGTGTGGGGGTTAATTAAGATGTGTATGCCTTCATCACACACAGATGCACACAGCATCACTACAGTAGGTACAACCCAACTGTCAGTAGTGATGAGGAGCCCAGTAGTGTGAATGGTAAAATATTAAAGTGGATACAGTAGATAATGGGAGTCTCTCTATGATTAATAGATGAGTTGCATGAGGACAGACTGTGTGCTGCACTGGTTAGTGCCTTTGCTGTACTCGTCTCCTGACGTGGCCCATGCATCTGTTAATAATAACCTGACTGCAAGTCAGTCTGGAACCTGTCTGTGTACCTGATGGTAATCTACCGTACTTCTAGCTGTTTCATACAGTCTGCCTTAATGTTAACACATTTCACAAAGAGACATGACTTTGGCTATGATGTATTAATGATATTTTATAGTATATTTTGTTCAAAGTGGGCTTGCCTGACTGCCTGCCATCACCTGCCTTCCGGACTTTCTGTCCACCCATCCATCATTTGATCATCTGGCATGTCTGTCTATACCGTGGCTTGTTTTAATGATAGATGAGGTGGCCTAAAATAGTCCACCTGCACTCTTCATCTGTGATATGCTGCTCTGCCCTGTCCCACTCCATTTACTAATGATAGTGTCGGTTTTTCGTGACATGAATGTACACTTTTTATCCCCAGCAAGAGTTCCAAGAATTTAAAATAGGAGTGCCAAGTGCAATCTTCCTTCTGTAAGCATTTCTCTTTTCCTGGCAGAGATCAGATTTTACTTGTGTAAACAACAGATTTTCAGATCTTAAAGGCCCTGAAAAGAACTTTGGAGTATGAGGAAATAAGACCTACATTTATTTTTTTTCTTTACCAAAGTTGACAAGACTTTGTGTATTTCTGTTTTTATCTTCACTGGTTTTGAAGTATGCAGGTCTCAGCTGGAAACAGGTGACGTCACATATTTCTGTGCACCAATCAGGCGTCAGTAATATTTTAATAATACTTAGAGCAGATCAGCTGGGTTTTTGAGAACAGGGGTCTTTTTTAGAAACATTCAAACTAAAGGGGACTGGGCGTTTGTAGTCATGGCCCCAAAGCTCTTGAATGCCGTGTTCAAGGAAACAAGGTCAGTCAATTCTGTAACTGCTTTTAAATGTCTTCTTAAAACATACTTTTATCGAAGAGCCTTTCCTGATTTTATTTTTCTTTTAAATCCATTTTTATTGCTGCAATTAAAATTTGTAATGTAGATTTTGAAAAGTGCTCTATAAATAAAGATGATTATTTTTATTTTATTTTATTTTTATTATATGCATAACTGTGTTTAAAATTGTATGTTTTCTGTGACACATCAATTTATTTTAATCCCTATAAGGGCAACTTGTAAAATGCAATTAAGCAAACAAAAGTTTATTGATATAGGACCTTTCTAAACCAAGATTACAAAGTACTTCACAATAAAATGGACATCATTCATCTCTTACTGCACAGTATCCGGGTTTTACACTGGTAGTCTTCTTAAAAAGTCAATCTTTGGCAGATTATCCGCAAATAAGAGGAAAAATGAGCAGGGCAGAAGGAGAGAAAGAGAGATCAAACTCATTTCATTTTTGGGAATTTGAGGCCAGAGCAGGCAGATGCTCTGTTGCCCAGGTAAGTAGCGGAGCCACTCTAAAAGCTCTTCAGCTGGAGAATGTGAGAAAAATTGGTCTCTTATCTCATCACCAAGACTAATAAAAGCCTTTCACTGTTCATTTCTAGTATAGGAACTGCTTCTGAAATTAACCTTGGACACCTTTTTTCACAGAATGGACGAAAGGACACAGTGAAGGAGAAGCTCTGATGGCAGACAGATGGACAGACAAACGTACAGAGAGACAGACAGCGAAAAAAAGACCTTGGTATTATGAGATTTCAATAACCAGATGGTCTTGAAATCCAGTGATGCTCCAGAGCCTTGCAGGTTAAAGATGGAGAACTAAAATGAAGAGAGAGAAAACAGGAGACAGGGTAGAGTACTACAGGTAGGAAAGTGAAAACAAGGTACAGAACTGAATACACAATTACAGAAAATGTAGAAGAGAGATGATGGGTTTAATAGTTAAAGCACAAGCACGGCGGGAAACAAGCAAACTCTCAAGATGGAGAAGTTTTTTCTAGTCACAGACTTCAGAGACAACAGAGGTGCAGGGATGAAGAGAAGGACCAAGTACCCAAAGAGACAAAGTGTACCGAAGACTCGGCTAGCTTTAGAAATGAAGATGTCGGGGACAAGAAGGACTTCTTGTCACCTGGAACACTATGCACTTTGAAATACCTTTATTGCGTCATTGAATTTGATTTGGTTGGTGAACCACTTTACATGTACGAGCAGAGACGTGTAGAAAAACAGATTTTTGAATCACATCATTGTACATAAATGTGAAGTCAGTGACACGTAACAGTAGTTTATATTACAATTCTAAGGCTTCTCTATGTAGAGGCCTTGTGTATGTATGTGTATATAGGGACTAGAGAACAGATGTCATTATATGGAGCAAGGGAATTGCCTGTTTAAAAAGAAAGCAGAAAATCCATCATTCTGCCAACCTCTGCAGAATAATCCTACCTTTGATATATCTTACACTTGGAGGTTCATGACCTCCGCTGCACCTCACACAGAAGAGACAGTGATGTGAGTGGCATGCTGATTAAACAGCAGTACTTCTTCCAGTTTCTCTTGATTTAAGTTTCAAGCATGCACTATTTTTAAAGCTGTACTAATAACTATTTTTATCTTAACAATGGCTCTAATGTCTGTAATGTGATGGGGGCATCCATAGTAACAAATCCACACAGATGTTTTATCAGTTTTAGTCAATAAAATCTAAAGATATTTGAGTTTAGTTTTCATCAATGAGATTTTAGCATCATTACCTTCTAAGCATTTCGAGGCTACAGCTGTCACCAACTTTGTTGTGTACATTGAAAATGGTTATCACAGTGTCGACAGCCACTTTAATAAATGCTAAATGAGCCTACGTTTCATAAATCCAACCTGCATTTATGATCTAGTGGATTCTCAGATAAATTTAGTAGTAAACCTGTTTCATCCAACAACTATCAAAGTCAGATGAATATGCTTCTTATTAACAGTACTGCAAGAGGGCAAACTGATTTCAATCAACTTTTGAACAAGAGCTACATATTCAGAAATTTCCCCACTGTGGGATCAATAAAGTACCTACTCATATAATGGGCATTAACTGTTCTAATCAGGAAGTGCAGAAAGTGATTCCACAGGTGCATGAAGTTTAATTTCTTCAAATCCATTTGTTATTCTTTGACAAAAAGCGTACAGTAAAACATTTTGAATGGTGCTCGTTTTCAAAGGACTCTTTTTAGTAACCATTTTGTTGTGAAAAATATGTTGTGAGCAGATATTTTCATCATGGATTTCATAAGGAAATAAACACTGCTGTGGAAGATGCAAACCTGAAGGAGCCAGATGGTGTTGAGGACCACTGCAGCTCTACGTAGCATGAAGAAGAGGGAATGACCCAGAAGGACGAGACCGAAACTGCCCTGATGGATGGTCTCATCTGGTCCGCCGTCAGAACCACGACGGAGATCAGAAATGAGCAGAGCAGCTCATTCGGTATGTCACATGAGAGACAAAATGTACATAACATGCATAACAGACTGATTCAAACATAAATCTATATGAGTTATTGTACAGATGTCCTGCTACTGCAGGATGTCTTATCAAGGGGTTTAGTCACTGTAAGAGGAACATTTTCTAAGTCTCTAAGTCTCTTTCACTGCCCTTACTTCACCAACTGCTCCCCTGTGGAGTGCATGTTTTCCTCTGCTTTCACTGACATTTCTCCATCTGAAGATCAAGTCCACAGATGGCCAGATCCCTCCTTTTTTAACATCATCTTGTGTCTGTGTATTTTCTGCCAGTTTTTCTGCCTCATATGGTGTTTGGAGTTTGTGTGACTGTGAGCCACACATTGTGTGTGTGCATGCTCATGTCAACGGCTGCGTATACTGTACCTGTGGGTGTGTACATGCTGTCTGTCATCACAGAGAACGCAGAACAGCAGGTGTCATGTTACGTAGAACGAGGACATTAGCTGCCGTGGAGCCAGACGAGTTGTCAGCCGGTAAACAGATAAGTAACGACAAAGTCTCAAACTCCAGGGCAGGGAAGGCAACAGAAGGCATTTAAACTAGGAAGTGCTGTAACTTGCACAGAAGATCACATCAGTAGGGTTTACTGTAGAAGGAATATAGACAATGTCAAATAGATAAGTCATTTTTCAGAATAAAAATTGCCATTTTGATATTTGTCAAGAGTTATCTAATTTTACCGTTTGGGAAATTTCACACATCCCACAAAACAGTGATTCAGGCACTGAAACAGAGCGGAGACAGCTCAAAACAACAAAACCTAACATAAAGCTCAGAGACACAAGGAAAGGGGCTAATGTACTAGTGATGCAGAATCAGTGGAAGAGGATGGGTGAGGATATTTACTGAAGGATATTTATTTCTTGTTAGTTTTTAAAGCCCTTTTAGAGGCTGAGAGCTATTTTGTATAGATAGATGGGTAGTGTTTTAGGTACCATCTAATCGTAACCTAACCACAGTTTATTTACCACAGCCTTAAAGGTACCGCTGGGGATCCTGGAAAAACCAGCAAGAGGAAGCTTGATTTTGAAAGTAGACAAGACAAGAAAATCCCACTCAGCTAACTCTGTTCAAAACACAGGCTTTATTCCGTCTTTGTAACACAAACACTGCGTGTGGCCTGTGATGCCCAGTTAATAATAAATGTAAGTAATTTTAATAATCAAGGTGCCACACATTTGCTGTTTCTGGTTCTCAGAATGTGAATTCTCTGCTTCCCTGTTTGTTTGGCAAAACAAGAAATTTAAGAGAAGATGAGTTGCACAGTTTTCATAATTTTCTGACATTTTATAGATCAATCAGTGAAAATGCATCAAAAACATTTATAATTAAAAATAATCATTAGTTCAGCTGTTGCCTTGACATCAGGTATCTACTGTACAAGTCAGTTGAAGAGCTGCCCAGGGATCATACACTCCAAACACTCACTGTGGCTGCTGCCTCTCACTTTTCATCTTTTTCTCTTTCTTTTCTTTTTTATTTCCTTCCCTTTTTCTAGTTCTCTCTCCAATCCCCTCAGTGATGTTAAATGATTCCCTAAGTTAGTCTGACAGAGTTAGTGCAGTCCAAGTGTGACGTATCCACCTTGTTGCCATGCCACAGCTGGCCCCCAGTTCGAAACACAATGGCCACCATTTTATGTTACTTGCCCATATGTTCTCTGGCTCGGAGGTGTGTGTGTGTGTGATTGTGCATCTAAGTGTTTGCAGTTTAACTGCTTCAGCAGCACTGCTATACATTCTGTATAAGGTCACACCACACCCACCAGCTGTTTCCTCTCTACCCAGACAAATATTTTCTGTATAATCAACAGACATGTTAGCCTCAGTGAAAATCTCAGTGGCGTTTTTATTTGTCCTTACATAGTCATTCATTGTTTTGGATTACATTAAGACTGCAAGACTTTGCCACTGTTGTTTTCACAAAACACACCCCCACACACACTCAGTTCCTCCCTTCCCCAAACTGTTAGTTCAGAATTAGATTGAGGTCAGAAACCTCAACTCCATTACACTGCCAGTTTGTGTAACATTTTTATCAATTCCAGTTGAATTCCCTCCAAAACATGTTTCTTTTTCACCTTTCTCTGCCTGCTAGTCCACTTCAGTCCAGATTCTAATTAAACCACTGGCACTTAAACCAAACATTGGGTCTGTATTGTCACTGCTCACACATTTAATCTGGTGGAAGCAGTTTTTCTGCTTTCAGGTGAAGTAATTTATTAATTCATTTTGTTTTAATTTTATTTTTCATTGATACTTGCTTAATATCAGACTGCATAGAGTTAGATACACCCACACTACACACCTTCACACACACAAACTAGAAGTAAAAATCCCTTTGGCTCTTTTGTAAATGTTTGTTGACTTATTTTATCTGTAAATGTGTTATTTCATGTTGCAATTAAAAAAAGAAGTTGAGGTAATTACAACGTCTTTTTATGTGGAGAGAAGTTTATGACACAAAGGAACTGCACATACCACTAAGCACCATCTCCAGCTCCTAGACCATCTATTGGACAGGCGATGTAAGCATGAAGGGCTAAGTATGATAATGATGATGAAGAGGAGGTGAACAATGATAAAACACCATCATGATGTAGAAGATAACATGGGTCATAACCTACAGTGCCATCAGTGTGAAGTGATTTCCTCCCACAGTTACAGCTGCAAGAGTAGAAGGCAGAGCATCCATCTGCAATATTTGAGGGCTCATGCATCATTACTGCCTATCTGACATGTATTTTTCTCTGGCTCATTTGATTGTTACAGTCCTTCTCTAGCACATCTCAGAGCATGTGGATGATGGGCATTTAATCAGTGGTCATCTACTGTATGCCAAGAAAACCTCAACTTCTAAAGCTCTTCCTGGCAGTAAGTCTTGAACCATCATCAGTTACAAGCTGCCAATGAGGATCATTAAACTAATCTTGGAATTATAAGGTTCTCACTGGATAATGAGGAAACAGATACTGTTAAGCTTATAAATTGTTCAGTGCAAAATATCAAATCCTCACACATGTGCCAGTGACAAAGTCTTTAATTCTGTGAGGTCATGAAGATTGGTTCTAAATGCTTTGCTGCTCCTGACCATTGACTTCCGTTTCAGGTAACTCAGGTAGTTTAAACCCATTAATGGTGCCATTCATTGTCACTTGAATATTCATTCCTCATCTGATGAGCTCAGTCGCTGTGTCACAGCATTTCAGGTAGACAAACCAACCACTGAAAAGATGCTTGATAAGGAGAAATATGTTACAGTGCACAAATTATAGGTTGGACAAAACTGCCTTCCTCTGTAGGAAAGTAAAAATTTCTGTACAGATCTTGGCAGCATTTTTGAACTCCAAGGGCACTGATGTCCTCCTTTGACTCACCTGAGGGAGATAACTAATGGCTTGAGGGTGAGAGGACAGAGGAGGAGATGAGACAGGAGGAGGAGGACATGAGGTCAAGAGGATGGGAGAAAGGGCGAATCTGACCATGAAAAATAAATTCTTTGTAAGGAGAGGCTGCATGATAAAGATGAGAGGATGTAAGAGATGGAAAATACAGTATGTCAAAAAGTAAAGGAGTTAAAAGGCTACAGACAGGAGAATAAGGATGTTTCACTTGCCTCCTTGTACATTTCTGTCTCGTCATTATTCCTCAGGGAGAGCTGCAAAGTAAAAAGGGTGATGAAAGTCTTCTGGTGATAATGACCTGCCCATCAACAAAAATGTCTATTCTGGCAATATGAGGATGGAATAACAAATGCCTTGTATATGGCAGCTGTGCAGGCTGTGATGTCTTTAATAATGTTGTTTCATGTGCAATCACACCTTTCTTTCATAGTATCTGCAGCTGTCACACTTTATGTTGGCTGTCAGGAAATTATTCTAACTACCTCAGTGTGTAATGCTGTACAATGATGTAAATGTATATGTAAGAGAGTATGTGTAGATTATTTCTCATTAGTGCTACTAAAAAGTTATTAGTATTAGCTTATTCTTTGCTGAGGACTTATGAATGACTGCAGAAGATCCTATTTCTGAGAAGTTCAGCTCAGCCAGACCGCTCAGGGTGTTTTGTGTGACCCACATCCAATCCAGATTGCTCACCGATTGACCTTGGGTGCGCCGCAGAGATAAAAGATAGTTCCAAGGAAGGAATGAGGAAGAGGGGAAAAGCTCAATAAATCAGCTTCTTTCTGTGAGCAGTGGGCTTACTGCAGTTTTGGTTATTTATAATTCATGGACACCTTCTCATACCAGAGGCATTTCTAATTAGCAGGTCCTGTTAAGACTAATGGAACAGTTGCACAGTCATAGTGGTTGGACAACTGAGCAGGTAAGTAGATTTAGGACAGCACAACCTGATACCCACTGCAGGGCCTAGTGATGGGTCACATTAACACTGAGCTTCTCATTGCTCACCCACCTTTGTCATATTTTACTGTGAATTTATCTCACATCTCAAATTGTCAACGACTTACTTGAGGTTCTTGAGATGTTTCACCTCTCATTTGAGAAGCTTCAGTTCTGACTGACTGGTGTAGAGTCCCAGGTATTTAACTTCTGTGGAGGTGTTAATACCTTCAGGGCCAATGAATGGACCACTGAGTCTTGTCCTGAGGAGTTGAGTCTCCTGTGTCGTGCCATGCGCTCGTGCAGTCGATGCTTTGATTTGCTCAGCATACAAATCATGGCATTCCTCGTTGCACCGAACAGCATATTGCGTTGCTGGGTTTTGAAAAGCACATGTATGTGGTGTTTGTTGAAGATCTCTTTTTTTCAGGTACTCCAGCAGTGTATGGAATGACAGTGTTGTGTTGTAGCCTTCACAGGTTGACGCAGGCTGTCTTGTTTCGCTTTTCCACTGTATTTTTTGTTCCACCGGTCTCCGTTCAGACGTAGGGAGGGGCGGAACTCCTCACACGCACTCACACTGAGCAGAGGGAGAACAAAGGATGTGAAGGATCACTCCATAGTGCAGCAGTCAGCCAGTAATGGAGACTGTTTATCAAACAGCTGTTGAACAAGCAAAGCACAGATTTGCAGAAATGTGGTCTTCACCCTTCACCTGCAGTTCGCTCACCTAAGTCCCTGTTTCACCCCTAAACCAACAAGTGAAGTCCTTTTTTTTAAACTTTTAAACCAGTATAAGTGCTAATGATTGAGGTGTGAAGAGTGGACATTTAACCAGTCATGGGTGACTGCTCTGTGCACCCCCTCCCCCCACACACCCCCACCCCTCATTGGTGCATAAATTTAGCTCCCAGAACGCACCTTTAAAGCCGGTGCATGGCAGTGGAAACAAAGGCAAAACCCATGACAAGTGTTACTCGGTTCGACACATTTCGGTAGCTATAATATAAAATCCCCACTTGTTCCTTTGTCAAAACCAGGCTCATCCCTAACAGCTTATGCCTGGCTTCCCCAGTGAAAGGCCACAGAGCAGAGGATTTTGCAAAAGGCTCAGAACTAGCTCAATGGCAGAGTGAGACAGGTTCATTTCAGACAAACAGAAGACTTTCCTGGAATTAGTCCTAAATCAATTTGCCTTTTACATTTGCCTCTCATCATGCTTTTAGCCATACAAACAACCAGAGACAATGAGTCGGAGTTGGCATCAAAGGTTCATTTAAGTTTTTAACAACTAATGTTAAAGTTAATGCCCTTACCTTACTATACACTGAAAAAAATAAATAAAAATAAAAAGTCTTAGAGTTTGTCACTTTACATTGGGAATTTCTATAAATCCTCCATCTTTGTAAATATAAAACAAAAATACTGAACATTGTTCAGCTTATAGCAACCAGGATGTCACTTACGTCACTGTTATTTGGGTGGGGCTGCCTAAAAGGATCTAGTCTTCACTAAATCCAACACTATATTTCCACCCCATTAGATGCCTTCTCTAAGGTATAACAGTGAATGGCAAGGAAAACAGATAATGCTTCTTTTTTAATGGCAATATTAGAGTTGAAAATGAGCCAAGGACTGAGAGAAAGATGGACAAGTGAGTGAAAACATACAGTAGACAGGTGAAGAGAAAATGGTAAGAAGAGACTGGAAAAATCCCTTCACTTAAGCTGACAGTTTTGTTGCACAGGATAGCATATAGATAATAGTAGGATAGCAAGAAAGTATAGCATTTATGTTAGTACAAGTATTTAACAAAAGCAAGATTCATAATAGATAAAACCAAAATGGAGAGATATCAATTACACCATTTACTATATATAGACCTACAGCCTGAGCAGCAGTGAATTTCACATTTTCACTTTTGTTATCACTATCAAGTGCATCTTTTTAAAACAGTTAAACTCACTGTGGTACAAAAACTTGTACTGAGCAGCGACTGGCAGCAGCCACTGAAAATATGACTAGAATGAACAGCTGTCAGCAAGGTTTCGTTCTCCACTGACCATCACCTTGATTTACTGTAGGTACTGAACACAACAAAGTGGCTTCTCGCTGTTGCTAACCACAATGTTGTCACGAGTTAGAACAGTAGGAAAGAAAGAAGAATTGGTCAAGGTAAAGCGCATGTCATTCTCACATTCTCATCACAACCATTACAATATATGCATAGATTATCACCTTTTTTTCTGCACTATAAACTTTCATTTTACCAGTTCCCCTAAAATAGTGACTATGCCATTGTCTTTTTACTCAAGTACTATACTTAAGTATAGGTTTGGGTGGTTGATGTGTGTGTTTGCTTTTCATGCAGGAGACCAGACTTTGTGTCTTGTCACACCCCCTGGTTACTGTATGCACATCTTTTTATAAACTAAAACCCTGATCTTTAACCTTAAACTGTAATTTCATACTGTATGTGGCAAACTGTTGCACTTTTGTTCCATCCTATTCACTAATTAGCAACAGGTGCCTAGTCTCTAAGTCTTCTGGGAGGTTTTTCCCCTAACCTTAATTATATCATCGTTGCCATGCACAGATGGTGTAGAAACACCGTTTTCTCAAATAGACCCAGATGCCAGTCACAGAGACAGGATTCACTTGTAGGTAAAACTTTAACGACACAAACCACTTAATGTAAAAGAGGCTGCAAAAAAAAAAAACATCACTGAACATGATTGTTGCTGTTCATGTCTTGCAATAGTGTTACCTTATACTGATTTTCACCTGTATTTTCTCTCCAGTTTTTCAAAAATTGTTGTGTTTTCTGCTGCATAAATGCACAATAGATATAAAAAAAAGTCTTCTTCACACAGGGGATGCCCACTGCATCTCATCTCTGCTGGTAAACAACTCCTCTACCTTTTTCCACTCTCACATCCTCTATGTCCTCCCATGTGGAGAGCTTATATGATTGCATCCCACATGCACACACACACACAAACTCTTACTCTGTTTTCTCTTGCTCACTGTCTCTGTTGCTTTCAGAAATAAAACACAGGGAGAGAAAGAAAGGCTGAGCGAGCTGGAGACAGTACACTTCTCTCCTCCCACACATCTAGCTTTCTAAAACAGGCTCCACTCCTTGTCTCTTCTCTGCTGTATCATTGCAAACCTTTATGGACCTTTTGTTCCCAGTGTGAATTATTAACTATCACTTTACAAGCCCAGACAGGCTGGTGGAGAGGAGACCATCTCTCAGCAACACTCAGCTCAAATGAAGAGAACTTAACTTTTGTTGTTCCTCCCTCTCACTTTCCAGCCAGCCATTCAAACACTTGTGGAAAATCTGTGGGGTGTATTATTGAGGTGGCAGATTCCTCCTGCTCCATTATTGTCTGCTCTCAAACTACAGAATTTGCATGTGCAGAACTAGTTCTTGTGTATTTCTTGAAGTCAGCAATGAATAATGTGTGACAAGGAACCTTGTGATAGGAGAGACTAAAATCAATAAGAATTATGCCAAGTGTGTGTGTGCTCTTGTGTTTGTGTATGAGTGCAGTAGTAGGGATAATCCTGTTACTGTTACAGTGCTTTTTAAGCATCAGACTCTGATTTGATTAAGTTTCTTCAGCCACAGAGTCTCAGCATATCGAGGAATAGGCTGAATGGATTTCTGATCTTTATTGCTTTCTTTCATGCTGTTTTATCTCCGATTGCCAAGTGCTTAATGGTAGAAAACCCAGCGAAGTGTTCACTGTGATCACAGCAAATGATGTGTGACCCAGAATCACTGAAACAACTGTGAAAGGCCAGTTTCAAGCAAAGAGACAAAATGCAGGTTCACCCGAGTGACCAACAGACACACTGATGAGGTTTCACATAGTTCCCATACAATAGTAATAGTAATATGCATAATTTTTCAAAAAATCTGATGATTGGGTCTGTGACTGTGATGTGATGATTAATACATGAAAGGCACAAAATGGGGCTTGCAACTACAGCTGGACTGGCATTAATTTAAACAGCTTATGTCAGTGGAGTTGTCTGAGATTCACCAGTTTTTTCTTTGAGAGTTTATTTGGAACTAAGAGGTAGAGCAGGTCGTTTCCTAACCAGAGGATTAGCGGTTCAATTCCCGGCTTGTCCAGTCAACATGTCGAAGTGTCCTTGAGCAAGACACTGAACCCCTAGTTGATGTCACCGGTGTGTGAATGTGTGAGTGCTTGGGAGTGCAAATGGGTGAATGGCCGAATAATGTGAAAGCGCTTTGAGTGTGCTGTAAAAGCATAGAAAGGCGCTATACAAATATAAGACCATTTAATTAAATAGGGCCATGTAAGGTCAGTTTATATTTAGATGAGGCTGCACATGCAGTCTGAGAACTTTACTCTTTAAAGTGATTTTGTCAACTCAATTAAACTCAACCTGTATTGGCATTTCAACCATATTCAAGGCATATAGTGAAACGAAACACTGTTACTTCAGGTATTCCAGCAAGAATAAAAACAATAGTAAACCCAACAAAGATAAAAGAATAGATGCTGTTCATAAAAACAGACAAATACTGCCTAGAAAAAAGTTATAAAACCATAAAACGTGTATCTGAACAATTCATGGCATCTAGGCTGTATTGTTTGTAATTCAGTGTGCCTCAGTGTTTAAAAGCCTGACAGCTTGTGGAAAAAGCTGTTACCTAGTCTGAATGAGCGGGCTCTGATAATGCAGTATCTTTTTCCCGATGGAAGGGCGACAAAGAGATGATGTGAAGGATGTGAGGGCTTTCCAGTAATGCTTAGTACCTTCTGTCAGCTACGTGTGTTATTTGAAGATGGAACAGTGGAGCTGATAATCTGTGTAGGTTTTGGTATTGTTCATGCTAACCTGGACAGAACAGAGGCATTGCTAATGTTACACCTGTGCTTTTCCTGCTATGACAAGTCAAAATGTGTGGTGTTCCACATTTTGGTGACTCAGCATTTCTTTTAATTTTCTGTATGGCTTTTTACATATAAGAAAATTAACAGTTTACATGTTTTTATGCCCACCTAAATCATGTTTGCCAGAAAGTGACAATTTTCTGTGATGTTTCTCTGACGTTAATGCTGATATAAATCATTTGAGGTAGACATGGTTAAAGATGTAGGAGACAAGACCTGCTCAAACCCACAGTGAGCATCTGCTTCTTCTTCTTTTTAAACAATTACTCATTCCCTGTGTTTGTGCTTTGTTTCTTCTGTTGTTCCCATGGGATGTGGGTTACTTCTGCCTCAGGATAGATGCTTATCTGACGTAGTCAGCTCATCATGATGAGTGACAAACGCTGGGGCAGATATCGGGCCATCTGAGGGGGAGGAGGGCAGGACTAAATATATCTCCATCCTCAAAGTGAAAAGTTGCAAATTGCACATTGAAGGGACTTGACTGGCATACAGACATGGCCTGTAGCCAGCTGGTTTGTGATTTATATAATATCCTCAAAATAACAGCTGAGAAAAATGAAGAGGAAGCCTGAAGATTAAACTAGAGCAACGCTACATATTAATTAGTATTTGCATCTTTGGATTGGCTGTATGATGATAGCTACTGTATTCCAGAGGTTTACAGACCACACAAAAGAGATGTTCCCAATATTCTGACCCTCTCATGTATGTACCTGTGGAAGAAGAAAAATATAGACACCTCTGAATGCAATGTAGTCCAGTAGAACACCAGCTTTAACTATGACCTCAGTAATAAACATATAATTGAATTTATATATTTATGACAATTTCACCAAAAACTGAAACATTATGAGCTTCATAAACACAGATGTTAAGGTAGAAGTATTGCATTGTATTGCATAAAACTGTGCAGGTGTACCTAATAAAATGGCTGGTGAGTGTATGTTTTAATGTAATATATCGTTTACTTTATGTGTTAAGATGAGGATCAAGAGCAAAATGTTTTCTGAACAAGAATGAAGAGATTAGAAATGATAAAAGTGGATGAAAATGGCTGAAATGTGGTGACCGTAGAAAACTTATTAAAATTGTGTTTCCTATCTTTCATTCTTGATGTTGGAAAGGAAACCTAGAAGGCAAGAAAGAAAAAATGATAGTGATGGAGTGTGTGATAAAAGGACAAAGAGAGAAAGGAAGACTGGTGAAAGGGTTGTGTGTGAGCTCAACACCTATATTTCTGGCCTTCCATAAAAGAAATTCAAGAGAATTCAAGTCATGTTTCATGTACCTCTCTCTTTCTCTCTCTCTCACACACACACAAACACAAATAGCTCTCGGACTAGCTTTGAACATTGTTCTGTTTTTTTCCAGTGCCTGAGGTTGACAGAGCACACATAAAAAAAAGAATCATCCCCGTTCTAGTACAAGCTAATGTGACTGATGCTAAATAGAGCGAGCAGCTGTTTACCTTTGGTTAGAACAAATCTAAATCTTTCCACATTTCCATTTGTGCTAAGTTAAACTAACCGGTTGTACAGTCACAAGAGTGGTGTTGGTCTTCTAACCTGTCTCTCTGCAAACATGTACACGTTTATAGACATACACCGATCAGCCATAACATTATGACCACCTGCCTAATACTGTGTACACAGGCATCAATGCAGCAGTTGGTTGGTACTCATGTCACTGCAGCTCACTCTCCATCTTCTGTGAATTGATTTGCTTCCATAGTTCTTCCATAGTTCTTCTTTTCATGCCCTTCTTCAGGAAGGGCATGAAAAAATGATTTTAAACACATTTTAAAAGCAGTATAAACTGTGGTGTTGACAATAAGTTAGAGATGATTTTTAGACCAATTCAACAGCCTCCCCACTCTAGGTGTGATATCTCTACTATAGCCACTGAATGTTTCTCTTCATAGAGACCAATGCACCGTGTTTTTCATTTTCAACCATTTTAATGAAGGTTCAAACAAAGTGGAATCTTCTGAAAAGGATGTGACATTTAAAAGTTTAATCTATCTGTCAAGTGAGCCTTGGACGTCCATGACCCTGTCGCTGGTTCACTGTTTTTTCTTCCTTGGATCACTGTTGGTAGGTACTAACCACTGCAGACCTAGAACACCCAACAAGACCTGCAGTGTGTGAGATGCTCTGACCCAGTCATCTGGACATCACTTTGGCCCTTGCCAAAGTCACTGAGATTCTTACACTTGCCCTTTCTTCCTGTTTCCAACACATCAAGGACTGAATGTTAATTTGCTGCCTAATATACCCCACACAATGACAGGTGCCATCGATAATCAGTGTTATTCACTTCACCTGTCAGTGGTCATGATGTTATGGCCGATTGGTGTATATCCCATAATGTTATATGAATTGATGTTTCTCCATAACAGGCAAATCTGTAAATGCTTCTTTGCGTTGTGATCACAAGCCAAATTCGCATTTGGCATCCGGTCAAGATTTAAAAGCCACACATGGAAACATATAAGTAGATTGCAGTGAACAGCAGAGTGCGCTAGCTGAGGAACATATCAATAATGTGCTTGCTTTCACAGATTCTGTATATACAAATCTTTCTGCTCTCTGGTTTCAGCTTCACTGTTTTCTGTTTGCTCCATTGGTCTGAATGACTTGAAAAACAGAGCTATACTGTAGATGCAACACATTGTGATACATTATTGATGGCTAGACCTCTTAGATCACTCAAACAATAGTGCACTGTGATGTGTACTGTACAGTAGGCTACATTGCAGCCATGGTTAGTTGTGTTTCATGTTGTTGTTGAGGCAGCAGTTGATCAGACTGAGGACAAGCCACTTGTCCCCCCCCCAACTTCTTGCTTCTCTTAATCTGCTCGCAGCTGACATGGCTCCCCCTGCTTGCTTTACTCCACTCTCCACATCATGTTCTGGGGCAGGAATTAATTGCTGCTATGGCTTAAACTTGGACTGGGAGTGAGGATGGAGTGAGGATGGAGGTGGGAACACAGAGAAGGATTTGATGAAAATGTGTGGATGTGGATGCATGTACTGTATGTGTGTGTCATTGTTTATCTCTGAACACACAGACCTCTGAGCCCTACCCTGGGTCAAACGCTTAATGACATGATCACTAAGTTGCTCCTTATCTTTCCTCTTGTCTTTTTTAGTCACCTTGACCCTAAAGGGATAGTGCAACATTTTGGGAAATAGGCTTATCTTGTTGTTCACATCTGTAAGACAAATATGAAGCTGGATTTAGTAGCCCAAATGCTTTGCATAAAGACTAAAGTTTAGTACTAAATCAACAAGTTTTAATTTTTACACTGCAGTTTTGGATAAATGAGATATAAGGTTTCAAGACAGTGAGCTTTATAAGTGTTGCTGAGTAGACTTTGTTACCTATGGACAGAGCCAAGAAAGCTGTTTCCCCCATTTCCAGTCTTTATGCTAGGCTAACCAGCTACTCATTCATGCAGGGCAGCAGCTAATGTAGCAGTAGGAAATAAATTGTGACACTTAGTGTAATTTTCCTCTCTTACTGAGTTCTCTGTAGATATTTTGTATTCCCAGCTTCACTGATTTCTGCCATTTTGTACACTTGGCTGGCTAGCTGGCCCCATCATTTGAGAGCTGCTATAGTCTGATAGTCGTTCACAGCACTGAGCCCTTGTGATGCTTCATGAGGTTGAGTTCTTACAATTTGCCTGAGGTATAGAGAGAATTTTAAGTGTCTTTACTTTTCTTTTTTCACAACCTCCCATCTGGGGGCTTTCAGTCACCCTGCTGAGGGTCCACATGTTTCTGTTGTTATCCAAGTCTGTGTCACAGACTATAACAAGCAGACCAGGTTGAGTCCAAATGACCAATGACTGTACAAGATACAACACTGCCATATGAGAGGAAATTGCATCTGTGGAAATATCTCTCCCCCTCTGTTTCCTTATTATTGCAATTTTACACAACACCAAGATCCTGAAACACTCCAAAATCATAAGAATGAATTGCAGGTAGATTTGACATAGTGACTGAAAATGACTATCATCCCCTTCATCATGATAATGCTGGTGCATGTGTTTCTGATGATTCATCCAATTATTTTATCTTTGTTGCATCCACGACTGATGTAGGTGTTTAACACTATTAAATGAAAAATTTGATTAGAACAAAATACTTGATTTTTTTCTTTTAAGTATTGTACTAGGACAAATGAGAGAGAAATGAGCAGCAGTAGAGGAACAGACTGATAAACTGGACAACATAATGGCGGAGTTATTGTTGTCATAGTGAGCCAGACTGTAGGCCAACTAATCCATTTCAGTGGTGACAAAAGCCTCAAATGAGTGAGAACAAACAGGCCAGTGTGTACGATCAGTCTCATACTAACCAGCCGTGGGCATATGCTCTCCTGTGGGCCACTGTGCAGTGATGGAAAGATTCAATAAATCCAAACTGTCTGTGTCCTCACCTTCTGTTAACAC
>NW_018127939.1:929238-930976 GCF_001952655.1 Monopterus albus
CAGTGAAAGCAAGGTTGTAATCCCTCAACCCTCCAAAAACCTTGGGGCAGCTAGGATAAAAAATGACCACTTGACATGCGTTATGACATGCTCACATGTTTGGAGGGAATGCTTTGATTAATAGTGAGTGTGGCTAATTCTTGCACCACAGACTACCCAGATTAAATAGGGAAAACTGTTAACACACCACTGGCAAGACAGTGGCACCACAGCTGCCGGCCAACATGACTGTACAGTAGCATTATGCAACATGTGCAGACAGATAAATGTTTATGCATGAATATGTATGTAATATTTGTCCGTAGCAAAAAAAATTAAAAAAGAAACCCAAACAAATCAGCAATGAACAATAAATTAGCCAATAAGAACAAGAGTCAGAGATCTGCCTATTGATCCAAAGTCTCTCTCTGTCTCTGTGCATGCCAAAGCCTCTGTGTCCACCCTTCTCCTGCTAGCTGCTGCCTTTCCTAGTCACATACCTGATTCTAGCCAGTGTTTCCAGATTGCAACTGAACTTTTTTTTATTAAGTTAGGCACAACTTGAAGCAGAACTGTGAAACCAACTAAACACAAGCCAGTCACTCAAGAAAATCAATACCTATTCAATTAACGTAATGCTTATGAATAGGTGGCTGTAGCTGATCAGCATCCTAGATTAGGTTCTTCTTCTTGCCACCACTGTTATCAGTCTAACAACAGTGCTATTTAGATCCCAGGTCACGATACGGTGGATACTGTTACCTGTAATGAGATGGAAAATGAGAAGAGCATACCTGAGTGAGAACTTGAGAGTGTAATCAGAATCAGCATGGATCATGTTTCCAAACGTCCGGCTAGTGTTCCCTTTGTCTCCTTATAGAAAGAAACCTCTATGATCAAATCAGGGCAGCGAGAAGTGAAAAACGCCACTGGAAACCTCGGAACAATCCTCTAATGAAGAACACCTCACCTTGAGACTTGGATACTGTATATAGTCCCACCCATACAGTAGGTTCCTGGATTAAAAGCACTGACAGAAATTTCACTTACCTCCAATATTTTAGCTTCTTACTTCTAAACTCTGACAAAACTGAAGTTATTGTGCTTGGGCCTGAGAACCTTAGAAATCTGCTGTCTAATCATATAGTTACTTTAGATGACATAGCTCTTGCCTCCAGTACTACTGTGAGGAACCTTGGAGTCATCTTTGATCAGAATATGTCCTTTAAATCACAAATAAACCAAGTCTCTAGATCTGCCTTCTTTCACCTGCGCAATATTGCAAAAATCAGGAGCATCCTGTCTCAAAGTGATGCTGAAAAACTGGTCCATGCATTTGTTACTTCCAGGCTGGACTACTGTAACTCTTTACTATAAGTATATCCCAATAATTCCCTAAAAAGCCTCCAGCTAATCCAAAATGCTGCAGCCAGAGTAATGTTAATGACAAGGCTCCATCGTATCTTAAAGACCTCGTAGAGCCTTATCATCCTAACAGAGCACTTTGCTCTCAGAGTGCAGGTTTACTTGTGGTTCCTAGAGTCCACAGAAGCAGAATGGGAGGCTGAGCCTTTAGCTATCAAGCTCCTCTCCTATGGAACCAACTCCCAGTCTCAGTTCGGGAGGCGGACACCCTCTCTACCTTTAAGATTAGACTTAAGACGTTCCTTTTTGATAAAGCTTATAGTTAGGGCTGGACCAGGTGACCCTGAGCCTTCCCTTAGTTATGCTGCTATAGGCCTAGGCTGCTGGGGGGCCC
>NW_018127939.1:931247-942629 GCF_001952655.1 Monopterus albus
CCCACCAAGAGCCGGGGTCTGTTGGAGGTTTCTTCCGTTAAAGGGAGTTTTTCCTCCCCACTGTCGCCAAGTGCTTGCTCAAGGGGGGTTTGTTGGGTTTTCCCTATGTAATAATATTGATAACAGTAAGGTCTAGACCTTACTTTGTAAAGTGTCCTGAGATGACTTTTGTTGTGATTTGGCGCTATACAAATAAAATTTGATTTGGTTTGGTTTGATTTGATTTTGGCTATAGGGCTTTAAATATCAAGAGTTTTGAATGCTGCAGAGTATAGTAGAAATCACATTTACACCACCATCACAAATAAAAGACAAGGATTTTCAAACCTTTTCATGTGATTTGTTATGAACTAAACAGCCTGGAATCAAGAATGAGGACTGTATGTATTACTGATCCAAGATTTGACGAACAGGTCAAGAGTATTTTCTCAGCTTTTCCATCTTTAGCTGAGAAATCTCTCCAGAATGAGCACATTTATCTCACTTGTCAAAGCACAGAAGTTTCTTTACATTTTTAAATCTCTTCATTTGGCTGATTGCAGCTCCCCTTATTCCTACAACAGGAAAGAGCTCCTCATATCTTTACTGTAGCCAAAAACTGAAACACAGATTGATTGTTGAGTGTTTTTCCAGTGGTTGTTTGATAGTTTTGGAACAGTCTTCCTAAAGATACCTGGTCCCTGAAAAGGAAAGAGAGGGAGGTGGAGGGTTGCTTAATTTATTTCGATTTATTTCTTTTAGTGAATTGGAACAGGCCTGTCAGCACCGCTCTGCAGTTCATGAAGGTTGAATCAGAATACTTTCACAAAGCAAATTATTTTAATCAGTTAATGTATTTGTGCATGATATGGGACTATACTCCAGTAAGAACATAAGTACTGTATGTAATCTTGAAATGGATAAGACCAAGCTAGGATGAAAATAAGAAATTTAAATTAATGACAGACACAAACACACTAACTGAGACAGCAGTTAGTATTCCCCACCTGATAGCCTACTGCTGTATAGGATTCCCTTTTATGCTGAAAGGGATTTCGTAGTCAGTGCAGAGCATTCTTGATAAGCTGTGAACCTGCTTTGAATATGAATGATTTCACCTTGAGCAGCTTTTCAATACTGGCTCTGATTTACAGAGTGTGTAGATCTGAATATAGATAGCACAGCTGGGCAAAAATGCTATGTTTAGTATTCAGGGACTGGCCCTTTAGTGGTTGAGAGATCAGCTGCTGTCAACACTGATAACATATCCTCTTCAACTGTATTTATGTCTTGTGGCATACCACAAGGCTCCATATTAGGATCTATTTTATTTTCTTTATAAAATGTATGCTTTCTTTGAGACCTATTTTTAGAAAATACAAAATATAATAAAAGAATATTATGCAGTCATCTGGACAACTTCATGGGCCTTACATGATGGGTTCTGATGACTAATCCTCTAACAGCTCCATGAGGTAAAAAGTTTAATTTGTCCTTGATAAAAAAATCTTCATCCTTCAGTCTTACTTTTGTTCTATTTAACACATAAGAAGACACCATGGCTTAAACAATAATATAATGCAAGTTTAAATGATATATACCATTACTCATAAAAGAAAATATCAGAAGGACATTGAAATTTAATAAGTATAGCCTTTCCTTTCCTAATGTGTTTCTACTGGAAGTGATGGGGAGCCCTATTAGAAAGGCAGTACTTACAATGCCTTTGAATTGGATATGACAGTGTAAACTATAAAGCACATTAACACAACAAAATAACAACAACAAAAACCTATCAGACAATGATTAGATTTTCCTAAATTTACTCCTCTATCCCAGATGAACAGTTTTAGCAGTCAAAGCTTTGGTTTTGTAAAATAATGGTTAGATTTAGATAAATAAATAAAATAAAATAAAACCCCTCTCTGACCATGACCGGGTTAACATAGACATGCATACACCCAGACCTACCACTCTCTGCGCATTGTCTATGCACCCTTTTCAATCTAAGTTCCCATTAAGTCCAATACAAACAATATTCTTATGCTGGAACACTGCTTAAATTGGGACTTTTTGCAAACTGAAAATGCACATAACCACTCATGGATGGAACCCTACCTTGTATTGACTGAAAATGTCAGAATGACACATTTGTTGATTTGAATACATTTTCAATAAATGACCTTAATTCTCTTTACCTTGAATTCCAGCAGCCTGATGGAAGTGTATAACAAGCTCCACTGTAAGGGCACATTTAGTTTATATCAGCTTCCAAGCTTCCTGCCACACCATCTAAACCCTGAGCCTGGAGGATGATGTGGTGTGGTTGGGTGCACAGATATGAAACTTGATCTAGGGGAGTGCAGCAGTGTACAAGGATGGGATCACTATACCTCGCTTTATTGCTTTACCTTTTGGAATATCAGATTATACTGAACATAAACCAGGAACTAACTCATCATTACAACTCACCCTTCACTTTCAATTCACACTGAAATAACTACAAAAACAACCTGTATATATAAAGTTACATGGGTATGCAGCCCTAAAGGGAGTACTAAAGACAACACCAACTCATATTTTAACATTCTATCTTAAAAATCAACAGATAAATAACATGCAATAGCATGACCTGTCCTAGAATAAGACACAGTGAAACATACTTTTCCTCATTTATTCACAGTAAAGTGCCTACATGTAAAAGCATGTGGAACCCATTTATCTCAGTATCATCTGAACTCTGTTGACAGAGACAAGAATTGAAAGAGAGCTGATGTCTTGTTGTATCAGCCTGGTGTTCCATCAACTTGTCCTGTCCTTTTAATTTCACTCCTGTTTCCACTCATTTCCTCACCTTTTCTTTTCCTGCCCTCTGAACAATATTCCCTTTCAACATTTCCCTTTCTTTTCCCCTATCAAATGCTTTCACTGGTCTTCTTTACCTCCTCCTTTCCATTATCCTGACTATTCCTTTTTGCCTTCCACTACTTCTTCTCTATTCTCTTAGCCCATTCTCCTTCCTGATGATTCCATCCAACAGTGGTAATCTGTCTTTTCACACTGTCTGCTGAGTGAGCAATTAACCTGATCAAAACTTGATACCTCAGAGATCAAACAAAATCCAGCAGTGGTATGCTGTAAGAGAATCACAGAAAGACTAAGAAATCAGAGGACGAGTAGCAAAGAGAGTTGGTTCTGAGCTAAAAGGGTAGAAAACCTGGACAAGACCGGGCGTGAGACCTTCCTGCGGCCATCAGTGGGAAAATGTGTGTTCAAACAAGTAAAGTGCCTACATGTAAAAGCATGTGGAACCCATTTATCTCAGTATCATCTGAACTCTGTTGACAGAGACAAGAATTGAAAGAGAGCTGATGTCTTGTTGTATCAGCCTGGTGTTCCATCAACTTGTCCTGTCCTTTTAATTTCACTCCTGTTTCCACTCATTTCCTCACCTTTTCTTTTCCTGCCCTCTGAACAATATTCCCTTTCAACATTTCCCTTTCTTTTCCCCTATCAAATGCTTTCACTGGTCTTCTTTACCTCCTCCTTTCCATTATCCTGACTATTCCTTTTTGCCTTCCACTACTTCTTCTCTATTCTCTTAGCCCATTCTCCTTCCTGATGATTCCATCCAACAGTGGTAATCTGTCTTTTCACACTGTCTGCTGAGTGAGCAATTAACCTGATCAAAACTTGATACCTCAGAGATCAAACAAAATCCAGCAGTGGTATGCTGTAAGAGAATCACAGAAAGACTAAGAAATCAGAGGACGAGTAGCAAAGAGAGTTGGTTCTGAGCTAAAAGGGTAGAAAACCTGGACAAGACCGGGCGTGAGACCTTCCTGCGGCCATCAGTGGGAAAATGTGTGTTCAAACAGTTTCTAAATAGGTAAGTGAATCATTGCTGTTCTCACGCACACACCTTCCACCACTGCCCATCAGACCCCAGCATGTCACTGGCTGCTGCGATCTCATCTCAGCCCCCTCTTGCCTGTGAGGGATTAAACACTTAATCTGCCAGAGTGAAGCTTGCTATTAGTACTGACAGGACTACAGCTATCTTTATGTTTTTTGTGTGTGTGTGTGTGTGTGTGTGTGTGTGTGTGTGTGTGTGCTGGCTTTTAGTGCAATGCACTGAGGTGTGTGTGAAATGAATGGTATGAGCAAAATTAATAACAAAACAGTAAGGCAGGGGAGCACAGAGGGGACTGGGGGTGGTGCAACACATAAACAAGTTAGCTGATTTAATGCTGGAGGACTCGGGTGTTCCCTATCTACCACCTGTGCCAAATCCACTCCTCTCTGTTGGTGTGTGAGTGTTTCTTTCTCTCTAAGAAAATTATGGCTGTGACTGAAACATCATCTCCTTCATGAAAAAAGCTCCCTGAGAACTAATGACACAGCATGTGATCAGTCTGATGTTCCATAGACTTACCAGCCTTGGGCATATGCTGCACTGTAGATTAATGTATAGTGATGGAGGGATTCAATAAGCTGAACATTTCTGCTCTCTGCACACAAACACGCACACACACAGACACCCACCTCTTCACTTTCCATCTCTACCCTCACTAATGTGTTGTCTGCTCTGTTAGCAGCCATAAGGGCCTGGACAAAGTGTTTGCTTGTTTTAGCAGTTCCCTCAGGTGCATGGAACCTAATGAGCTGCCTCTCAAGAATAAAGTGAGGGTGGGTGAGGCCGGTGATGCAGACAAATCTGCAAGCATAATGTTTTTTTTTTCTTGTTTGTTTGTTTTTCTGAATAATGTACAAATTTGGTGTCAGTGGGTGCAAAGGCTGGTGTAAACATGTGTTGATCTGAAATAAAGTCAGATACCTGAACCAAGCATGATGGGACTGTTGGTATCTGAAGGTTTGAACAGAAATGTAGAAAACATGTTTAGGTCCAGGTTGAGTTCAGACACATAGGTCAAAGTTTAGGCTAAGACGGCTGGAGCGCATTAAATGTTTGCTTCGTTTAATCATAAGGAGGAAAAACCACCATAAAAACGCAACTGCTCAGGTCAGGTACATACATTAATACCATAAGCTAGTTGGGTCTGGGTGGAGTTTGAATAAAAATATGTGACCTGATCCATGCACTAATTTGGAATAGAGTTTTCAATGTAGGACTGAGCACTGAGGTGTGTTTAGGCTACAGAGTCAGAGGTTTGGCCAGCTGTTCAGTGTCACTGTAGATATATGACCTCCCTACCTACTTTGTACAGAGATCTCTCTTTTATGTGGCATTCAAAATGTTTGTGGTTTTATTACTGTGTCATGGCAAACATTTGCCCAGTCCCTCATGAAATTACAAGATCAATATTTTGCATAACATGAATTTAATTGTAAAAGAAGAATATGCTTTCATCACCAGTTGACTCGACTATTGCAACTGCAGCTTCTCCTGAGCAATGCTGCTAGAGTTTTAACTAGAACTAAAAGGACTGAACACATCACCCCAGTACTGAAGTCACTGCAATGGCTGCAAGTTTCCTGTCAAACAGATTATGAAGTCTTTTTGTTAGTTTAAAAATCTCTTAATGGTCTGGCACCAAACTATATCTCTGACCTCCTTAAAAAACACCAACCAAGCAGAGCCCTTAGATCAGCTGAAAACTACCAGCTCATTTAATTTCAGGTCAGGACTAAACAGGGAGGAGCTGTGTTCAGCTATTATGCTGCGCAGAGGTAGAACAAACTGCTCCGCATGGAGTTAACAAGAGTCCCTCATCTGGCTACATTAGGCTGAACTCAAAACACTGCTGTTCTCTCATGCTTTTGAGTAAATCTAGTTGTCTTTTTTATTGTTTTACTTGTCTTTTTATGTTTGTATTTTATGTTATAGTTTTACCTTATGTGATATGTCTGATTGTCTGATTCTATTTTAGTATGTAAAGCACCGTGTACATAAACTGATGTTGACACTGACACTGTAAGTGTTGATATATGTTCAAATAACATTTATGTGGAGAAGTTCCTCATGAATTGTACTTAATCTACTAGCTCCAAGTGACTGACTAATTTAAATGTTTCACTTGTGAGCAGCTGTTGGTGCATCGTTCATATATTCACACATATTTCTATTTTTTATCAGAACGTAAAAATGACAACAAAAAAGAAAACTGGTCTCATTTTGGATTCTGTATCATTCAGATAGGACACTGAACAAAATCTTTTTCTGTTCACCCAGACTGACACAAGTTACCATTGAGTTTCAAAATATCAGATCTTAAATGAATTTTTGCTCAATGATAATATCCTGGTGATTTCTTTAATGTCACGGTTTCACTATTTTTATTGAGTTTCAAAATATCACATCTTAACTGGACACATGGATTTTTGCTCAGTGATAATATCCTGGTGATTTCTTTAATGTCACGGTTTCACTATTTTTCTTTCGTTTTCTTGACGTGACTGTGAATTTCGACAGTGTTATGATGTCAAACTCAAACTGTATGAGTTTGTGCTTCACTGCAGATTTATACCCAACCTTTAGTGAAGGTAATTTGAGAGGGAAACACGCCCCCTGTGGCGAGCGAAGTGATCAGGCTGGAATACATGGTTGAGAGCATCTCCTCCAGTGTCCTTGGAATTCATATAATTTAAAAAGCAAAGCTAGAGGACACGAGGAGCCACGCGTCCCCTGCAGTTCTGTTCAAATGCCTCCTTTCTCTTATCGGGATCCGGCACACTCCCGATCACCACTGCGCCTCACGTCACCTTTACACAAACTTGAACTTGGGTAGCCGGGGTCTCCTCTGATGCGCACCACAGCTCCGACTCCCCCTCCCCTGCTCCTCCTCCTGCAGCACCACTAACAAGAGCTGTAACGGGACACTTTCGGCGTAAGAAACCTCTGCTCTCCCATCTCTGGTATGTTCAGACTGTCTGCGCGCCATCCACCGGGTTGGATGATGCGGCTGCCAGAGAGGTATCCCTGCCGGTATGATAACGCAGCGGGTCGGTGACTCTGATTTGGGGTTGAATGATCCAGAGGAGCTGCGAGGCGACACGGGGGTTTCACACGGAGCTGGTTTGGACGTCTTGGGAGCGCGGAGCTCAGGGTGGTAAGCTGCGCCTCATAAGTTGTACTAATTTCTGCGGGGGGTGTGTGTTTGAAGCTTCGTATTTGTCTGAAGTTACAATGTGCTGTCACACTACTTTCACCTCCTCAACGTGCAATGTAGGATAAAAGAAACTATGACACCCTGACTATTTGATTTAGAGGTAGGTGCATCCGGAATTTGAAAGCAAATTAGCAGATTGAATTAATTGTAAGCAATGTAAAATACCCCGTCGTTTGAGTTTCACTTACGCGTTCCTTTGCACTTTCCTAATATGATCAAAACACATTACTGTTAAGATGTCTTAATAAAACGCACAGTTTAACCGAATTTAATAAATGTCTAGTTCAAAGTTGTTCCGCGGTTCCCATGAAGTGCGCGCCTTAGCGAGAGAGTGTTCCTACGGCGCATTCAAACGTCCTGATCCGTATGAGAGGCTGGTCTCTCCACCTATAAATATACTATAAGCTCTCTAACTGAATGCTGAATGACCTCAACATTAAAAAGTCGTAGAAAAAAGACAATATCACAAAATTAAATTAAGAGAAAGTATTGATTTATTTTTATATCATGTACAACTTTCAAATAAGTTTGATTTGGTTCGGTAGTACACTCAATGTGTTTAAAATAAACTCATCTTTCAAAAATACCAACCTTCACATGTAATTAAACTTGGCCTAAAAAGAGAACAAGCTGTGTTACCTCTGACATTCTTCCTCTATTGCCTGTCCTTTGTGTCCAGTGGAGATTAGAACCAAATGAGGCTGGGCAAAGCTGATAACACCAGTATGCTGCTTCCAACACCTTCCACTTGAAAAAGTTCACAGGGAATAAAAATCAATTAATAAATAGTTTATCATGCTCTCCTTCCTGTGTGAGATGAGAATGAAACACCTGCATAGTGACAGAAGTTATTTATTGGTGCCTCCATTACAGTATATCCTGTCATCCTGGTTCTGAATTACAGACACATACATGTTGGTGTTGCCAAATGCTTCAAACTGTCAGCACTAACCAGCCAAACATTCAATAAGCCTGTGAGTATTGAAGACGGATACTGAACAATACAACAACTGTTGATAACATTCTTCTTTTAATGAGCAGTGTTCACATAGAGCTGACAAACTCACAGGTCTGGATTAGTCTTACAGGACACCGTGCTGTGCTCATTGTCAGGGCTGTGAGTCACGACCAGTCAGTGACAGATGAGTATTGTATTTGTGCAAAGGGTACTCACGTCTACAGTAGGTGGAGAAGTAGGGATTTGTCCTTAGAAATGCTGGCTTACAGTACCATTGTGCTGTGGTGTGTGTAAAAAGGCTGTAACATTTTATTCACAACAAAAGCTGGCAGGAGAAGAGTGTCAAAAAAGTCAAATAATGTTGGCCCTGGAAAAGGTCTTTTTGGTATCCACCTTTTGTTAGCTGCCAGTCTTCATGTATGGGGCATGATATGAAAATAGATGAGCTGTAAGTTAGTCACTGTTAACAAATGATAATGTGATAATCAGATCTTATCTGAAATTAGCTAAAACTACCATATTTAAGGCTTTGATGCACAGCGAGCCATTCTGGGCAACTGTAACAAGTAATAGTGCCAATAAGTATTACCAAGAAAAACATTTTGGACCCTGTGTTTTAGTGTCTGTTGCTAGGCTTGCTGCCCATCTACGACAGCCAATAACTGACTATGTGTGAATAACGCTGCACAACCTGAATGTTCTTTTTTACTGCTATTCCTTAAAAGTTCTAGCAGCTGTGCCAAGTAAACCAGCTAGAACAACCTCAATGGGATTTGATTACTGCAAATTCCTTTGCTATCTGTTCAAGTCCAGCACTGACCACAGTGACTGCCCATTTATAGCAGCAGAGCTGGTGTGTCTGTCTTGTTTCTCACTGAAAGGAAGTGAAAGAGGGGGGTGGATCCTACAGCACTGCAGACTGATCGAGGTGTGCTTTTAGCATCTTCTTCACCTTTTTCACCTCATCAGTTTTTCTAATTATTTGCCCATTGTTGTCTGTCTCTTTCAGTGCCTGCACGAGGCCACCATGTGTCTAGGCCTTCCCTAACCCTGCTGCAGTGACACAGAGATCCCCCTCAGTCCCCGGACACCTCAGCACTACACATTTGGCTCTGTGACTCATCCAGCCCCTCCCCTGCAGCTATCAGCCACTGATCAATCCTAACCCAGCCTCTAAATTCAAGCTTTCCTTTTCCATACTCTTACTTCAAACTGGGATTACCCAGTAATCTGATGCTGAATCCTATTACACCAGCTGAGTCAATTTTGGACCTCTGATGGCAACGTCAAAAGACACACATATTCAAATGTGACAACAGGTTTCCTGACATTCTTCATTTTCCTTTCTTGGTTTTTGCTCTGTGGATTGGAAGCCAAAGCCATAGCTCATCTGCCATTTGGAAAAAGTCATTGTTTTCAGGGGCCCTGTTTCCAAAAAGACTGAAAACTACAGCCGTTTTTTTTTTGCTCAGCTCATCTACAGTAAACCTGAGCAGGGGCAGGAAAGATTATGGAAAGTTAAGGAAAAGACTGCTGTGCCCTCAGACTAAAAAAGTTGAGCCTGGTGCATGTCTTTTTCTACCATCATTACCCGATCTAAGCTGCCCAGTCCAGAGCAGTGTGTTTTCCAGATGCTGCCATGCCCATCATCAGCAATGCCAACCATGACTTCAGCAATCTGTCCATCAGTGATGACAGCAGTATTGACCGAATCTTTACTGAGATCCCGGAAACAGAGACCATTAAGGTATGAAACAGATCATCACTAAAGTAAAATAAAAAATATAAATGAATAAAATGATTAAATCACATAACTGACTGATTTTGTTGTGGGTAACTAGTCAAAAATATGTCTCATGCAGCTGCTCATGCATTGAAGCGTTTCATATGTCATGCTACAGGGTGTGTACTACCAGAGGGCTCAGTTCATCCACCGGCCAGAGGACCTGGTGTCCATTGACCACGGCCTGCTAGCGGTAATCAACGTTGGGGGAAACCGCTACACCTTCCCCTGGAGCACCTTAGAGCAATTTCCCCTCACCCGACTTGGGCGACTATGTGGCTGCCGGTCACCTGAGGACATTGCCAGCGTCTGCGACGACTATGATGAAGCCCGCAAAGAGTTCTTCTTTGACCGCTCACCATCCGCCTTCAGGGTCATCCTCAACTTCCTGGCTGCAGGGAAACTGCGCCTGCTGCGGGAGATGTGTGTCCTCTCCCTGCATGATGAGCTGACCTACTGGGGTGTAGAGATGGCATACATGGAGCGCTGCTGTAAGAGGAAGATGTACACACACCTCGAGGAGGTACATGAGCAGGAGCGGCGCGAGGAGGAGCACAGGCAGAGGAATGCCATGCAACGGGTGACGGTGGAAGAGACAAAATACCGAACAGTGATGAACTGGCTTAGAGATACGATCGAGAATCCGCAATCAGGCTTACCGGGGAAGATCTTCGCCTGCTTGTCCGTGATCATGGTTGCTGTGACTGTTGTCAGCCTGTGTATCAGCACCATGCCAGACCTCAGAGAGGAAGAGGACAGGGTGAGTGAGTCAGAGTGTGTTGGCATGTTGTGAATCCAGCTGACAGCAGCATGGGGCCCTGACCCCAACTCGAATTAATACTAAATATAATCAATAACACTTGAATAGGGCCCATAAATTCAAGTTTTGTAGTAAGAAAACTACCGTGAATGTGTCTGTCATTGAGATGTATGATGAGTGGTGTGAGTGACTACAGCTGTCTCTCCTCACAATTCTTCCCTTCTCAAAGACACTGTGATCATGAAGTAATCAGCTCATAACCTAACATGACAAAGTGGATGGTCAGTTTGGCATTATCTCCACCAACAACTTTGTTTCCTGGAAATGAACAGTGAATTTTATCACCAGGGTGTGTCTGCAGTGTTTATTTCAGATTGAGGGAGGTATTGTAATGCTGCATAAGGTCAGGCTTCAAAATTCAGAAATATATAAATTCCCTGTATTCACACACACTTCTAAATATCCCTGCGGGATGGCGCCGCTGAGCGTGTGGTTGGCCGTGCATGCCCAGTGATCTGTGTTTGCCTGTAACAGTGTGGGATAATGAAGCCTGTGCTGCTCACTGACGCCTGTCCAGTATATGTCAGTAAACACTGGGGAAAAATGAAGTGGGCTTACTGTATCTCAAACAGTATGCAAACATAGAAATGTGTGTATCAGTCAACACACATATGCATAAGCAAAACACACATGTACTGGGAGTCACATGCCTATACACACACTCACATGGAAACACGCACATAGAATAGTAATAAACTAGGTATGTAGGTAG
>NW_018127939.1:942875-946781 GCF_001952655.1 Monopterus albus
AGCCTCCACTGTGTGGTGCAGGGGATGGGAGGGGTCATGCATGATGGATGTTAGTTTTACCAGCATCCTTCTGTCCGCCACCTCCTCGATGGAATCCAGGGGGCAGTCCAGGACAGACCCAGCTCTCTTAACCAGCTTGTTGAGTCTCTTTCTGCCCCTGTCCCTGCTACCTCCTGCCCAGCCCACAACAGTGTAAAAAACAGCAGATGCTACTACAGTATCATAAAAAGTCTGAAGGAGTGTCCCCCACACACCAAAGAACCTCAGTCTCCTCAACTAAACTAATCCACTATAACTGATTCCACTCTGACTTTTTCACACATTTACTCTTTTTCTGTTTCTTTCTTAACTAAAACTGTGCTGCAACATATTTGTTTTTCAGGTATGATCAGTTTTCAGAAACTTAAATCAAATTACATACACAATTTCTCCTGCAGGCAAACATTTTGATTTGTATTTAAATCTCTGCTTTCTGATGCATCAGGAAAAGGTTGTTAATCTTTGCTCAAGGTGCCCTTAAATAACAATTAGTATGTATAGATAGGTCCCATGTGTGCACAGTTTAGCACTGCAGGAAAACTCTACACACCTGTTCACCAGAGGTTCCCTGAGAAGTTGTCAGCAGCGGCCCCTATGTATTGATTTTGATATGAGCAGTCACAGGCAGTCAATGGATCAAGTGCAAGAGGGTGTGATACTAGAGAATGCAGGGAGGCAGAGGAGAGTGCTGGCTGCAGAATACTTGATGAGTTATAAAGACTGAAGAGAGGGTTTCGAGAGCCCTGCCAGGAGGAGGTGAGCGGTCTATTACAGTCATTGAAACATTGTGAATAGCTTGAGCGCACAGTTGGATGGAGTCCCTGGGTCTGGTTCAGTGGGTGCTTTTAAACCCGGAGTGATGCCTTTGATATGGACCTTTTTTCAGTACATGATCTTTAAAATTAAGTCAACAGGCAAAAAAAGCAGAGAGGAGTCAGGTTGTGTTGTACAGTAGTTTACTTCTGGTTTACTGACAACAGTGAGAAGGTTCACAACAAAAGAATAAGATACACCGCAGGATTCACCAGCAAGCAGATATTCAGGTAGCAAAAGCAAAGACACACAACAAGTGTTGAATGTGAAGAGATTGCACTTCCTGATGTACATATAGTATCAGAGCTGCATTTCTGATGCAAACATGAAATTAGATTTTACATTAGCCATGCTGCTAACGTAACCTACTTTAGCTTAGCACTAATTTCTACCACCAGTGTGTCAACACTGATATATAAGAACTTTATTTACTAGCCAGTACATTAACTAATGAAAATGCATAGCATGTTGTTATGGTGTATTAACTGTGGTTCAGATTAGAGAGTAAATAGCAGTGAATGCTTTTGCTAACAAGGTAAAAAAAAAAGTCTTCTTCCCATGGGTGTCCATGTTCCAACCATCACCCGTACATGATTGGTCATTGCCGGCCTTTGCCAGATGACGTCCCCTTCCAGTGTGGTGAAAGTTGAACTAGATCCAACTTTTTTTGCCACACAGGGCTGCAGTGTTTTGCTGGAGCCCCCTGCTGTGCTGGTGCCAGCTGCAGTGAATGCAGTCCCTCAGAAATGAATGGGGAGAGCTGTGTTTTTTCACACCTTTGAAACTCAGTCTGAACGTGGCCTAACCCTTGCACACACATGCTCTCTCTCTTGCCATTATCACACTATCTATATTTTTGGCCTGAGTGTTTCAGAAAGGTTTTGTGAAACTTGTTACCGCTGTGCCTGTTTGTGTGTGTGCACAGTTGTTGTAAGGACACTGTGAGTTATAAGGATGTTTTAAGACCTACTACATCTTGTTGCTGTCCAAACATGTGTATGTATGTGTTTTAATGCCTTGTGAAAGGACAGTGTGCACGTACTGTATTGTTATGTCTGACGACTCACTGCCTTGTGAGGATATTATGGCTTGTAAGGACATTTAGGTACATGTGTGTTTGTCCAAGGCTTTCTTTCCACATCTGTGCTCATTCTTGGAAAGAAGATGGCTGCTCCCTCCAAACGTAAACAAACCCATCTGCTGCTTTTATGTTTTTCTCACTGTACATGCCTGCATTTCACTGTTCTCCCAGTTGTTCAGCTACTAAACTCCATCTGCAGTCTCTGGCTTACCTGCTCAGGCAGGAGCAACTGGACTCCTGTCATCTTCAATTCACATGGTCCTGCTGTTTGTCTCTGTCTCTGGTCTGCTTTGCACTGGACTGGGCCAAAATTCTCTTGTCCACTTGTCATTCATACTGCTTCTCTGCCTGCATTTGTTTAGATAAGCAATCGGGATGGGACGATGTCACTTGTTCTCGATATGAGTCGGTGCACGATACAGTGTATATGATTCAATTCAATCACAATATATCATTAAAAGTTCAGTGACAACAATGTATGACTAGCTGTGGAATACTTGTACTTTATTCCTCTTTTTCCCCTTTTCTGGCACTGGTGTGATTATGTAAAGAACAACAAGATATATTGACTTAGGTTCTGTTTGGCTAATAAAGGAAGAGGAAGAGGAGGACAAATAGAGGCTAGGACTGAGAGACAGCGAGAGATGGAAAGAAAGAATATGCTATGGAGAGAATTAAAAAGGGATGAGAGTGAGATGGAAAGAAAACAAGAGATAAACACTCCCTCTTTTTCCCCTTCCCTCTTTCTCTGTGTAATACGTTTCTGCCTGTCCTCAGCTGATCCCTTCTATCAAACAGTGCATCACTATGAGCTAAATGCTTTGGGAGGGGCCTTTTTCTTACAGCTCAGTTTTAAGCCTACCGATAACAAACAGTCATTCCTCCATCTCCTGCTGTGTGTTTTTGCACGGTATAAGCACTCTGTGTTTTATGCAAAAACACTCCATGTACATTAATTCAGGCACCACTATTATTCCTCCAGGCTGTCTACACCCCTAATGTGTTTCAAAAACGCAAATAGATGCATGAAATATTGATGTAAAATTAGACTCAGTGTTTTTTTAGATCCAGCTGATAGCAAGGTTGAACTGCCAGGGGAATGGAATATGTCAAGCTAAAATGTAGACTGTGATTGTAATGGACATTAGCATGACATGGCATAACATGATTACCTCAGAATAAGCAACTGAACTGAATGGCTGGTGTACAAAATGTATTTTCTTACCAAAACTAAAAGTTCAAGATCATAGTAATACAAAGTGTTAAGTGAAACAAATAGTCCTGATCTTGTACTTATTGACAGTGGACCAATCAGAGCTTTGTTGGTGAGATAAAGACATTGAAACATCCTCTTCCTGCGAAGCTAGGTAGTTACTTGGCTATATTTGGGAAAAATAGTAACAGGAGCATTGCATCAAATGTGTATAGAATAACTTTTAATTCAACATAGACATATATGTATATACAGTATGTTTATGTTGACTGCATATTATTATTTTTTTTTATCAATGTGGATAAACGAACTGTTCTTCTGTCGTGACTAAAAATGATGCCTGCGAAATGCCAATGTCACTTACCACCATTGGTTAGGACAAAACATAACAACCACCCCTCCCAACAAGGAATCAGCTATCAAAAACACAGTGCCAGGCTAAATGAATGAAGTGAAACTAAATGGTAACTGATTATCAAGCTTGGTTAGGCAACAACTATTAAGTTAAGTTCAGGTGTAGGCTGCGGAAACAAGATCAGTCCTGTACTTCTTTGGTTAATATTTTACAAATACCAAAACCTTGAAAACAATGTAAGCAAATTCCTATTGTATCAGAGTCATCGTAGACTAGACTATTCTCTTTCTGGTTGCAGTTTGGTAATCTAATGTTTCTAGTTGATGAATATGTTTTCATGTCATCTGAAGAACCTTGCTACGGTGGCCTCCATATTTGATTTTTTGATTTGATTTATTCTTTCAA
>NW_018127939.1:950354-958963 GCF_001952655.1 Monopterus albus
AGTCTCTTGTTATTTGTCTCCATAAGTAGTTGCACAAAACCTTTGAAGTTGTCTTGTTGTTGGCTCAACAGTGCGGTGTACATCTGCTTCTGCTGACTCAACATCTCTGTTACTTGCGCCGCTGAAATATAATCCTCTTCTGCTTCAATATCCTCGTTTGCTTCTGATTTATTAGCTCTTTTCCCTCTTGGAGGCATTTTAATAGTTGTAGAATTTGTTCAAAGATTTGAAAAAAAGTAGTACTACAGTAGTTCATGAGACTACTGTCCAAACCCAGGGCTGACCTGGGTTTGGTAACTTGACTGGTAAATTTCACCAACTCAGATCTTTTGCAGGATAGCAGCAGTGTTGAGATTGGAAAGAACAATGCATATGCAATTTGTACTGCATCTCTCTCTGGAGTGCAGCAGGTCTCAGTGTACACTGACAGCCTGCCTGTGTTTCCATGATTTTGTTGTTCAGTTGTCAAACATTCACTAAAGACTTTCTTCATACATAGTTTTCAGCACAACTTTGAAGCAAAGCAGCAACTTTCTCTGTGTTTGTTTTCATCCATTTACTGTATATACATGAAAGAGCTTTACTCTCAGCAAGCGTTACTTGAATTCATGTCTTTGACATTCTCGCTGGGGACAGAGTATTTTCAGGCAGCCTCTTAAGATAATTCAGTCGTATTCTGGCTTGGGGAGTAATAGAATTGGCCGTGTTATGTCCTAAATGCCATAAACTGAAGTGGGATGTGCTGTTCAATATTTATGTCCCAGGGCAAGTCGCTGGAGAGAGGAAGACAGAGAACATTCTGGAGAGAGACAGAAGCAGCAGTGTAGCAGACCTATGCTTCAGGCTGTGAGTGTTGACATGCTTTGTGATTGACCATTTACTTGCTCTCAAGCAAAAACTAGTCAATAATGTTATTGAACCAAAGAACAATAATGTTATTGAACCAAAAAACAATAATGTTATTGAACCAAAGAACAATAATGTTATTGAACCATGGCAGTGATTATTGAGAGAGCAGATGGGTGTTTGACTTTTCATTCAATTAAAAGACAAAAAAGGAAAAGAAGGAGCACCAAAGACAGAGAAAATGTGATGGAGATAATGTGTCTTGTGACATCTCAAGGGAGAATAGGCCATTCTTTATGTGTTAAAGGGAGGAAAGAGTCTGGGTCGAAGAGTAGACAGTAACAACAACAGAGAAGACGGGGAGGTTGTAAACACTAACCATGAAGTCTCCTTCCCTCCCAGAGGAGCTTTTCAAAGTTATGTGAGCTATAGAGGTGGGGATACACACATTACCAAAGCATACCCTCACTCTCTGTCAAGACATGCACATACAGTGGATGCAGAATGTACTCAGACCATTTTATTATTTAATTACTGAATTTAATTAGGCGCAGGTGGACTCTAATTAGGCTTCACCTGAGGCTGTCATTGCTGCCAAAGATGCTTTAATCAAGTGCTAATTGAAGGGTCTGAATATTTATAGTATGTAAATAGAATATTTCACTCTTTTATTTTTATTACATTTACAATCCACAATTCATTTTGTTTTTGGGAAGTATTGTGTGTAGAGTGATAAGAAGAAAAAAGAATAAAATCCATTTTAAGATTTTAAGATGAGTCTGAAACAACAAAATGTGGAAAACTTGAAAGGGTCTGAATATTTTCTGAATCCACTGTACATTCATGGCTTACTTTAGTACACATTAATACTGGATTTAAAAGATACATGGCATGACCTAGAAACTGTTAAGTGGACATGAAAAAATATATTTATAACACAATGTAACATTTGTGATATCTGGAGAAGAGCAAGTGATTAGAGGCTGCTATAGTCACACAATCATCTTTAATAATAAATGGAAAACATGGTATGTCATGTCAGTATCAAACAAAGCATGAGAAACAACATGTGTGTCATCTGCAGCTGTTTATACTACATGAACCTTAAAGAGTGTTCAAACAAAGTTGTGGCTGTGACAGTGCAGAGGCTAGATGTGATTTTTAGAGATGAATTGCCTCCAGTGTAGCATACTACATTTGGCATTTCAGATTCTAATGTCATTAAGATAAAATCAGTTTATGTAATGTGTTTAATCACAGCAAGTCTTTTAAAAGACCTCCCATTCTTAATACAAGATACATGCAGCACAAAAGGTTATTTATTAATAACCTGTTCTCCTAGGTTCCTTTAAAAATTAAGAGCCCTTTCTTAGACAGTCAATAGGCTCAGAAGAAAAGCTGTTGTATATTTTATCATTAGTTTTACCTGGTCCGGAGCAGGGCAGCCATCACACCACAGTAATCTACCCCAGTTAAGCACAGTATTACCTCGGTGACACATTCATTTGTAAGACAGGTTGTATAGCTTTTTAATAATTAAGGTAACTTAGTGATCGCAGGGGATTACAGGGGATACAATAAATACAAATAAATGAAACAGTAGAAATAAGTGAAAAAAAGAAATGATCATGTACTATGATACAGTACGTATGTCTGCTTGTTGTGTCTCCAGTTTGTTCTCTCTGTTATTTTACACCAATGTCCAGCTCCACTAAGAATTGTATGGAAAAGATGAAAGCATTGGCAGTGATAAAACTTTTAGAAATATTTCTTGTTATCCATGTCCTGTATATCTCTTGCCTCTAAACTATGCAGAATTGCATTATATGAATCAACAAAGCTGGTTTCCGAAATTAGTCTCTGAAGGCGAGTAGAGATTTGGTGTCCAACATTTTTGACTGTGTGGAATTGGAAACATGAATGAATTTCCCCTGCGGCTCAGAGCAGCACAGCCAACAGTATGATCTGGCTAAAAAAAATAAAAAGTGGGGTTTCTTTTAGCATAAAGGGCTTCCCTGCATATAAATTTATAATTTAAATAAATAATTCACTTCCACGCCTGAGATGTGCAACACATACAGTAACAGGAGATGCAAAGCACTAATGGTAAGGCTTCAAAATCAGCTTGTGTGTGTGAGGTCCCTTTATCTTTCTGCACACTGAGTGGACTTGCTACGTCGGCCCAGCCATGAAGACAGGACACCATCATCAATCATGAGCTTAGTTTGAGTGTATAGCAACAGGGGCACAAAATTAAGAACACATGCTTCATGTGATACATTTATATTGCCCCTTTTCTCATAACTCTAGCCTCTGTTAAATGAACACAAAGGAGGTGTTAGGTGTGCGTGTCTGTAAACTTTGTTGGCTCAGCAGGACGAGACTGAGGCTGGCAGTCAGTCAGAGCGACAACAAGTCAGGGAAGTAAATAAGACTGTAGGCAGGCTCATGACTGGAGAGAGAAGGAGTATCACAGAGAAGAAAGATACCACTGGGCTATTTGTCATGTCTCTCACACATGCACAGATGCAGAAAGATATGACCTTAAAGTAGCTGCATGTGACCTTATCATCAGAGCTGAGATCATGTGAAATAGAAGGTGTTACAGAACAATAAAAACAGTGTATGTGTGTGTGTGTACCACACCTTTAAATTACTCTCAGGTCCAGCTATAACAAGTTGCTATTTATAGCTGTGTTGCAGATATGTCTTTTTCAGCCTTACACAACCTGAAACCACCAGAAGATCTGAAAAGATTTGCATGAAAGACCTATATGCTAATTATCAAAGTCCATTAAAGCATTCAAAATTATATGTCTGTGAGTGTATATGCACTAATAATTAGCATGCACGTGCATGGCTTGTCTGTTTATGTTTGTGGGCATGTACACGCTGTCCTTTGAATGTATCAGTGAACAGCAGATTCCATGCCTATTTTGGCCCATCTGGGAATGAGCTGTAGTCCCTCCCTCTGATGTGCTGCATGGCTGCCAAGGAGGATTATGGGAGAGAACAGCAAAGTATGAGGTGTTTATCCTGTCCATGCCAGGATGCTGTTGCGCAGCATAGACAAGTACAATGCAGTGGAGTAGTGCTTGTTAGATCTGAATTTGTTAGCACTGGAGCTTTTTGAAGACTGTTCACGGACAACGGTTAGACCTTTGGTAGTTTGACATTGACGTAAAAGTTATGATTTTTTTTTAAATCTAAATTGATCTATTGAGACATTCACAATATGTGGTGATATTTTCACATTTGCATAAGATATTTAACAAGGACACACAGTGCCATAAATGTAAAGCAGCCTGTAGGCCTGGGAAACACCAAGCTGATCGTCTCTTATGGGAACCGAAAACAGAATATTTGGGTGCCAACATGGTTTAAGGTTAAGGTCAGGGTTAGGCAAATAGTGGTTATGGTTAAGGTTAGGATAGGTCTACAGGAAATGAATGTAAGTCAATGTAAAGTCCCCACAAGGAATAAGCCTCTTTTGAGATGTGTGAAAAATCTAGTGAGGTCTTTCTCCAAAGGCGTCCCATGTCAGACCAAAACAAATGGTGTGTGCTTCAAAAAGACCATTATACATTGCAACAGCCAACAAGATGGCAAATACCGGAACCAAAATTTATGAAAGGCTGGTTATACTGTATCTTGGGTGGTGTGGTGGAGCAGTTGGCACTGCTGACTCACAGCAAGAAGGTTCTGGGTTCAAGCCCCAGCCTGCATGGGGTTTGCATGTTCTCCCTGTGCCTGCGTGGGTTCTCTCCAGCTTCCTCCCACAGTCCAAAGACATTCAGCTTAGGCTGATTGCCGACTCTAAATTGCCCCTAGGAGTGAGTTTTCATGTGTGTGGTTGTTTGTCTCTTAGTGTCAGACTGGTGATCTGTCCAGGATGTACCCCGCCTCTCGCCCGATGTCAGCAGGGATAGGCTCCAGCCCCACTGCCAACCCTTTTCAGGATAAGCGGTATAGATGATGGATGGATGAACACCTGAATGCATCATGAAACTGATGACTGATGTGCACTGGTCTGTGGAAAAGCACAAACACTGCTTGTGTCATCCAAATTTTGTGCAAAAGAAATCTGCATTTCTTGGCCTCTTTGGAGAAGCCTATAGATTGGGACAGGTTTGTGACCTTATTATAATGTATTATAATTGGTGCAAATGCAAATACTGAAAAAGAGGTGCTGTCTGAATTGTGATGCATCATGTCTGATCCCAGTTTGGTTTGTTGTATCTTTAAGACATTGCATGCTTCTTAAAGGTGTAAAATTAATGAGCCAAACATAAATTATTCTGAGGATGAATTATTGTCTGATGCTGTATATCAAGAATGCAGGAAAACTTTTGTCAAACATCAAATCTTTGATGCTCAAAACCTCCAACGGGAGTTTAAACCTCATAATTCAAAACTATTTTCTTCAAATACACATATACAGCACTATTCCATTTTTTAAATTCTATTTCACACCCCAGTGATCACAGCAAGAGCCATTCTGTTTTAAGGTGACCTCTCCTGACAAAGAGGTATGCCTGCACTTCCTGCATTCTTTTAAATGATAATTTGACAATGAAAGAAGTGGAAATAATGGTGACCCGGGGCTTTTCTTCACAATGACGCGACACACAATTTAGAGGTAGATAGTTGGACTCAAAATCACAGACATGGCTGGTTAGATAACTTACTTGAAAGGAGGGAACCTACAGTTTGAAGCAGGTTTGAAGTTACAATACTTCAGCTGAGCAACAGACAATCTCACAACCAACATACAAAGTAGGTCTCTGTTTATACACACTGACACTGAGTGTTGATCTGAAGCAGCTGTGGAGGGTGTGTTAGATCATGCCTGAGTAGGGGATGAGCCACAGGTGTGTGGGACAGGAGAGCACACCGAGGACACCTGCGGGACACATGAGGAATGACAAAGGCAGTCAACTCTCATGGAACACACCCACAGCTCTCATGCCTGAGGTTTTATGTTCACTGAAGCAGGTGTCCACCCCTGCAGGTTTGCCCTCTCTGGTCACTGAAGCACAACAGAATTTTATTCCTCCCAGAGCCACTGCAAATTCAAACACCCCCTGCACACTACTGCTCTACCCCACCATAGCTGAAGTCAAACACACCTTTTGTACCTTGCCTACACATTCCCACACACAACCAGCAGCAAACATGCACACCCTGCACCAGAAGTGTCTGCACATGTGCATTCTCTTTTCAGTGTTCTTTTTGATGGAACACATCCATGGAAAATTCTGCCAATAGATAAAATATAACATTGTGCTTTGTGTATTTGTGTGCATTTGATGTATTAAAATCTTGAATTTAATGGCACAATAAACACTGCAATATTGGGTGATAAGCTATCAATGTGCTTTTACAGCAGTTTGTACAGAAAACTGGAGGCTTCTTTCAAATTGTACTGTAAATGTGCGTGGATTGTGACAGTGTGTGGGGGGGATTCATAATTTATTTTGCAATATCATTTCTGAGATTTTTCATCCTGTATTTGATGACACAATCCTGGAAGATAGGCCCTAACAAACTGCAAAGTGAAAACCCCTTTGCTGCTTAGGTGCATGCCTCACTCTGACTCTCCTGCAGATTCTCCTGACAGAATGAGAATGGAGACATATGGGGTGTATACGGGATGCCTATGCTTCATGTGTCACCTCATCATTTCTTCATCAACTGATCCTGTAGTCTTGTATCCCTCTACAACACTTCGCCACTTACTTTCATTTCATCTGTTCTCTTTCTTTCCTTTGGTTAGTCTACCTGTTCTTCCCACCTTCCCTCTTTCATTTTTCTCCATTAGGGTTTCTGTGCATGAGCAAGCTGTTGGTTCTTTGTTGCCGATGAGTGGCTCGGCAGCTTGTACTGCCACCTCATATGGAGATAAAGCTGTTTCACACTTTTGTTCATGTTATGATGCTCAGCATATGGAGCCAAGGGTCATTAGAGTCAGTGGACAGCATACAGTATGTAGTGGAGACTTTAAGGGAATTTAATATAAGGTATTAAATGTATTTAAGTTCAAGGTATTCCTAAGATATCACCTTTACAAGAATGGAACAGAGACCTTAACCTTTGACCTTTTCACCAGTAAAATCTAATCAGTTCATCTTTGAGTCCAAGTGGACGTTTGTGCCACATTTGAAGAAATTTCTTTAAGGCATTCCTTAGATATTGTGTTCACAACAATAGAATGTATAGACAGACGAACAACCGAACAATATAATGCCTCTGGCTGGCGCAGTTGCAGACATAAAAAATCTTTTTTTTTTTGGTCTACTCTGCATTAGCAACAATTTCTACAATGTGTTAGCATTGACAGATAAAAAACATCGTTTAACTTCAGTACCTTAACTAAAGAAAATGCATGGTGTGTTATTATGGTGATTAACTGTGGCCCAGGTTTGAGAGTGATTAGCAGTGAATGCTTATGCTAACATGATAAACAAAAGAGTCTTCTTCCCGTGGGCATCCATGTTCTGACCGTACCCCATATGTGATTGGTCCATGCAGCACCAGATGTTGTCACCATCTGATGCAGCAAAAGTTGAACCACATCCAACTGTTTGGCCAGTTGGGGCGCTGTCATTTTGCTGGAGGCCCCTGCGTTGCTGGTGCCAGCTGCGGTGAATGCAGTCCCCATAGGAATGAATGGAGAGGGCTGCGTTTTTTTCACACTTTGAAACTCTGAACACAGCCTAAGTCATTCTACAACAAAACTCATCAGCCACTTACAATACAATCCTGAACTATCTCCCGAAGCAAATTAACACCCATTCACACACCCTAACATGATGGCCAGGTGTGGCCACAACTCACATGACTCCAACAACCCTGAAGGAGTTAATGACTCTACAGAGGTTAAATATCTGAAACTCCCCACCAGTGAGTCAGAACTGGAGAAGCTTCTCAGATGAAAGGTGAAAGATCTTCAAGAACCTCAAGCAAGTTTAATTGACAACTTAAGCACTTTGACTATACCAAACATGTGGGAGTGGGTTTCCTGTGTCAGCACTCATATTTAACTGCCACATCTAACAGACAGTTGGGTGTGTGTGCAAGAGTGAAGTAAAACACTAATTTCATCTCCCTGACCATCTGCCCAGCCATTAACACAAACACTGACAACAATGCAGCACACTGAATAATAATATCATAATTATGCAATAAGTGCCAGATGTTTTAATCAGAAAAATGAAAATCATTCAACTATGTTGCAAAGTCAGAGTCAAACATGATCTCGTCCATATAAAAATCATTCACTATCATGTAGATATTGGATATTAAGGTCTTTGATGCCAAAGAAAATTTATAAACTTGATTTTTGTCAGGCATGTTCTAAAAAGTTTCAGTTCCCGCACAATTAACTGGACATTGTCTCTTAATTTCAAGACTCAAAATTATGAGATAATATGTCAGAATTACAAGATATTACAAGATCATAGTTAGGAGACAAAGCCACAAATTTAATTTTCTTTTGTGAATGCGATGTGCTTCTGTACAATAGCTGTAGAGTTTGTACATATGAGAAAAGAAGATGCACAGTGATAAGCAGTTTAACTGTAGCAAGATATACTTTGATGCTTATTCAGAACTACTGTCTATGCATTGTATATATTTTTCTTCTTGTGTGTGTGTGTGTGTGTGTGTGTGCAGGGTGAACATGAGTTTTGGACATCTGTCTAATTGGTTAAGTTAGAGGTTTATTCTAGAGAAAGGTTGTGCTTCAGGTTTTTGTAGATTGA
>NW_018127939.1:959223-961137 GCF_001952655.1 Monopterus albus
GCTATCGCTTTGGATTGCTACATCTATCACTACGGCCTTCTTCCTCTGTTTGTCCACCACTACTATGTCCGGTTGGTTGGCCATTACCAGTTTGTCAGTTTGTATCTTAGCTTATCACAGGATCTTAGCTTGGTCATTCTCAACCACCTTTGGAGATGTATGCAATATATATAATATATATATATTTAAAATGCTGTAATAAAGATTCTGCAGTTTCCAATCATCCTTTCAAATGTCACTGCCCAAAAATGGCATGTGTGATGATTTCCACCCTCGCTGTGTTTTTGTTTTAATTTGACATTAACATGTGTTTATTTGGACAATAATGTGAAACCCGCATGTGAGACAGCTGCTAGGGTGAACAGTGTCAGTGCTGAAATGAGCTGCCACCAACATTAGTTCTGGAAAGAGTCACTGAGGAGATAAGGTCAGTGAGCTAGTGGATACTGTGTGAGTTACTGTGTGTGAGTGTGCGTATCTGTGTGTGTGTTTGAAAGAGAGAGACAAAAGCAGAAAGTGTTTAACTGTAACAAATGGCCTACCAAACACAGAGTGAGAACAGTGTCAGAAAGCCCCTGATGGACCTAATGTCACCACGGGAGAGTGTGCAGTGAGGGGAGTAAATGGGAGGTAGGGTGAACATGAGGCAGATAACGTGAGCTGTGGGGAGAAAATGTCTGAAAGACTGCTACAGGACAGACAGACATCCAGAAATGTCAGCAGCAGTGGACATCACACAGAAAAAAACATGGGCAATAATAAAAAGAAGGATGGGTGTAAAGATGAAGATATAGTTAAAAATTTATTGAAGCGGTAATTCTCAGAGAGGGACATTTTAAACTACTGAATACGTCTTTTCCTTTTGTAAATGTCCTCTGCTTGAGAAATAAATATCCCCCGGTCAGTCCTTCAGGCCTCTGGAGAAATCTGTTCATGAAGACATTTTGGTTCCACATTTCTTGTGTGTGCTGCTGCACGGATACACTGCAGCTCTGGAAATTTATGCAAAGGTTTAAGTTATGCTTTAACAATTGTAATCATTTCAATAAGTCAATACACTGATATTTATGGAACTGAATAGGGAATCTTTACAAACTTAATCATTGTCAGTGAATGTGTTGGTATTAACAATGTATCAAATGCCTTGTGTAATGTGAAAGGTGTCGTTCATTGTGATGAATCCACTCCATGGTTTCCCTCTAATGAGTTTTCGTGGCCTTTTTTTTGGCTCTTTTTTTTCTGGCTTTCAAACTTAACCTCTGTTTGAATTGAGTTTGGAGCTATTTCATAAAGCATTTTTGCCCCTAAGCTAAAACAGCACAAGTATTCCTTTTATTGAAAAAGCCATTTGGTGCAATTATGCTGATGAAAAAGCTGAAATGTAATACTGACAGAAACATGCTTTATTGGTAAGTCTTTAAAATGTAATTTACAGCATATTTTGAACAACACATAAAGTGTATTTGAGCCATAGTGTTATCAAAAAGCTTATTTTGTGACTTTAAAGTGATTTTAAAAATGCCCCTAATATTTTGTGACAAAGGTAGCCACTTTGGAGACATGATTATTTACTCTTGTGATACACATATTGAAGTTTTGCTACTTAATAAGTGCTGTGCCTGTGATTATAACTCATACTGAGCAGCCAAACATTGCTTAAACTCACAGAACTGTAAATACTAGTAGATCGTTTCTAAAGATGCCAGCTATCCCAGACTGAATGTGCAGGAAATGTATGTAGAATGATGTGCAACACATTTAGAATTGGCACAGTTAATCCGTGTAGCTAATCAGTTATTCATTCCTTGTCTGCCTTTGTGATCTCTGTGGGAGACCACCTGGTGCTGTGGCTACATCCAGACAGGAGGGTTGCACAAGCCAGGGCATTCTGCATGCCAGTCCCAAGTCTGGATG
>NW_018127939.1:961157-969983 GCF_001952655.1 Monopterus albus
TCCTGCACAAAACCTGTGCCCAAGCACGTGCACTGTGTGGACTATAGTGATCCACTGTGGGGACCCCCCAGTAAAACTGGACAGCAGCCAAAACCCACCTGTCCTACAGTTCCCCCAGCCTTTCCTGCCTTGTTGACCCCTGCTTGCTGACTTTGCCCCTTGTCATTCAAAAGGTTGTTCTTTATACCTTTTGCTGCTTCAGTGTGAGCTGTGTGAAGCTGCATAAGTTGCCTCAAGTGATGTCAGTGACTACAAGGCTGAAAATGAAAAAAATCTGGGGGTGTAGTGTTAGTCATGTCTGCTTTGGGCTAGTGAGTTGAGACTAAATTAGCTGCTACTAGCATAACACACACGAGGGTCGGCGGTGTTGGCTTCTGACAAAGATGAAGAATGTGTGGAATAAAAGAGACTGTGTCTGGTTCTGTTGCATTGATTTTGGTACTTTGTTTAAACTGCCTATTGTAACTCTTACAGGAGTCACAATAGTTTGGAAGGGAGCGGGGATATGGAGGGGAAGAGGGGGAAAGCATTTGTTAATGGGATAAAATTAAACACTTGTGGCTATGAGCAATTTTAATAAAAGATAGATGCAGAGCTTAGCACAATGTAACAAAAAAAGCATTTCAGAATCAATGCACAAAGGAACATTTTGTAATGTCAAAATGTCATTTCCAATTCAGTGGTTGTGCTGCATATACAACATTACAAATTACACGGATACATGTCACTCTGTAGGAATAAAGTGGAAGGCTAAGAATCACAGTGGGATGAGAATCAGTGAGAAAGGCAGAGAGGACACAAATGATAAATGAGAGGGAGAGGAATGGGATACAAGGATGAAGGATGCATCAGAGAAACAGATCAGTGAGTTGTGTTTCTATTGGAAGAAAGTGGGATTTAAAGCAAGAAAAGAACAGTGTAGGGGCAAACAGAATAAAGCATGAAAAGGAAAAAGTCCAGAGAGGGTGACGAAGGAGGAAACAGAATGAATGATGAGAAGGTGGAGGAAGAAGCACGAACAGAAAGGACGGGGTGGCAGGGGGAAAAAAGACAGATGAGCGGGAAGGAAAATAGATGAGACAGAATGAGCAGAGAGATAAATGTAGACAGTTAACAGAGGAGACCGGAAAAAATGAGGAGGAATTAATGAAAGGCAAGGCCAAGCGAACACACAAGTAACGTTCACGAGTCGGTATCATAGTGAGTATAAAGTTACTTTAGTTTTAAAAAAAGTAAATAATTCTGTTGCAGTTATATAACAGTTGTATATTATAATAATAAGGATGTTCTTGATTTGTCTGAGAACCATCAATACTGTACAGAAATATAGATGCACTGTCTCAAACGAAACAGTTGTTAAAGGGACAATTTGCAGCCAAAACTAAAAATACAGTCGACAACAGGGTGTAACACCAGTTCAGCAAACGCCCTCAAGGGACAAATACCTCCAGCAGCTTAGGAAATTCTAGCGTTCTCCAGCAGGAGCAAAGGAGGACGTAGTGTGATATATATACTGCAGTAAAGTAACAAAGTCCTCAGAAATAAGGTGGCAGAGGTGGATATACTGTAAAGTGTGTGTCAACAAAATGATGGACTTTAACTTGGAAGGCCACTGATGGCCATTTTTATACCCACATTTTGTTCTGCACTGACACTTAAGGTTAGGTTCTTTTAACCATGACAGCTATTGTTCATTAATCTTAGCCAATCAGTCAGTTTAACCAAGACAACGACATTTTCCTAACCTTACAGAGGAAGTCATTTTAGTCCAAATACTGTCCCTAGCCAGGTTTTCCAGCCTAAACCTAAGCAAACCCTAACCATGGTGGTGGTTAACCAAACAGTTTATGCTCAGTTGACTGTGTCCTCAACAACACTGCTAAGAAGAGAGAAAGGGAGCATTACTTTGTGGAATTATACTGTAACGTTGGCTGGTTGAAGAAGGAGTTGCAGACACAGACCGTCTTTTCTGCATTCTCTCGAGTTGCTCTTTTATTAAACACAGCTGAGAACAACACAGCAGTCAACAGCAACAAAACATACCAAACACAGAACCACACACAATATCTCACCAACCCATAACTACATACAACCCACCCAAAGGGGCATTCTGGGGGACCCTGCCAAGTGTCTCTCTGCCGCCAGCACTACAATACTATGAATGGAAAGTAAGAAGAAAAAAGGATGAATATGGAGTAGTGGGCGGCTGGAAGATGTAGGAAAGTGAGAGCTGTGTTATCACTGATAACATGAGACAAAGCTTTGAAGAAGGGGGCCAGGGAACAGCAGGGTTCTGTGCCAAAAATCCTCTGTATTATCATTTTTTTATTGCATTACTCTTCCTTGATACTGAGGGCATGCCACTGCTCCCACCCAGCATCAAATTAATCTTTGAAACTTGCCTTAATTTTTCAAATAAGTAGAGAATTTTTGGTCTTACTGCTGAATAGACCTAGGCAAAAATAACTTTGTGATATATGAGGAATTCGCTAAGAGCTCCAGATTATGTACTATGAAAATGACCTCACTGACCCTGACTGTGTACCTGTACCTGGTGTGTTTGTTGTCCTCCATTTGGAAGGTTTTTTCCTGGGTCAGTTTCGTGGTCTACATATAGATGGTAAGTTGAATGGTTCTGTTTGATGTATGAGTACAAGTGATGAGCATTGTAGGGGATTTGTCTTGTTTTTGTTTGCAGTACTGATGACCTCATCCTACACACCTGCAAAAAATGACTGGATGGTGTGCAAGAATTTAGTTTGAATTAAACCTGCCCTAATGAAACAACTGATTGATTATGTCAGTGTATTATCTATCAGTGCTGCTGAGTGTGATTTTCTGACCTCACAATTTTGGTCTTCTCCTTTTCTCACCATTCCTTCCTCCCCACTTGCCTGGCTTCCTGTCAAACCCCTGTTCCTGTCCTCCTCACAATCTCTTCATTCCCCCAACCTCTCACCTTTCCTCTCTACCTCAGGGTGAGTGTTCCTCCAAGTGCCACAACATGTTCATCATTGAGACGGTGTGTGTAGCCTGGTTTTCCCTGGAGTTCGTTCTGCGGTTCATTCAGGCCCGCAGTAAGCTGGACTTCCTCCGCGGGCCACTCAACATCATTGATGCAATGGCCATCCTTCCCTACTATGTCTCTCTGGTGGTGACAGAGGAGGACCCATCTGTGGAGAATGAGAGGCCAGGTGGAGGTAAGGGCTACTTGGACAAGCTGGGCCTGGTGTTAAGGATCCTGCGGGCACTGAGGATTTTGTACGTGATGCGGCTGGCTCGCCATTCTCTTGGTCTGCAGACACTGGGGCTGACGGTCAGACGCAGCACCCGAGAATTTGGCCTCCTCCTGCTTTTCCTCTGCGTGGCCGTCACCCTCTTTTCCCCACTGGTCCACTTGGCTGAGAGCGAGCTCACGGGCACCCATGACTTCAGCAGCATACCCGCCTCCTACTGGTGGGCCATTATCTCCATGACAACCGTGGGCTATGGCGACATGGTGCCGAGGTCCATCCCAGGACAGGTAGTAGCACTGAGTAGCATCCTCAGTGGGATCCTCATCATGGCCTTCCCTGCTACCTCCATCTTTCACATGTTCTCCCGCTCCTACCAAGAGCTCAAGATAGAGCATGACCGATTGTTCAAGGAAGAGTGTGCCGCTGCCGCAGCAGCTGCTGCCACCGGGGAGGTGCAGGAGGAGGGAGGTGAAGGAAGGGGGGAAGACTCAGCTCCACCTGCACTGGGATTACGTATAGATGAGGACAGTGCGCACTCACTGGAGTCTTTGGCTCTGCTAGGGAAAAGTGGTGAAACTGCAGGAAATAATAACTGCAGCCTTCCAGCAAGCGCTTTCTGAACAGTACTCACATTGACTCAATCTAAAAGATATAAGTCCCTCAATCTTAGTTGTACAAATAATAAAAGTACTGCTAATGACTAGTGCTCCTAATGCCTCACTTCCCACATGGTTGTGGGGGCACCTGTGTTGCACTAGATAAAAAGGGATTAAGCAAGCAGCATTTGTTTTGGCCTTTGGTCTGATGATAAGAGTACAAGTGTACACAGAAAGCACAGAAACTGAATGACTTCAAACCCTTTAAATCGGATGGCCCAGTATGTCTGACCAGAAAGCCTCTGCAGCAATATTAGTAACTGGCTGCTTCCATAAACATGCAATATTCAATCCAAAGTTGCTTTTCCTTCCACTGTGAAAATACTTATAAGTCCAACTGCAACCTTTAGTTTTATTCTTATTACTTTTTCATATGTTGCTCCCAGTATGATCTCAAACTGTCTCATACTATATAATCTACTTTTCTGCCATGAATTCAAAGAAGTGCTCCTCTCTTAGTTTATTTCTGAGAAGCTTGAAGCCATGTTCTGAGAAAACATATAAATCTAAAAACAAACTGATAGTTTTGGCTCATATACAATGTATATCTCTCTCGCGTGTATGTTTGTGTGCTTGAACTCATTAAGGTGAGGGTTTCTCCAATGTCTACTATGAACTCAAGATTAACTGTGTGATATTGCAGAAGTTATGATCCATATTGTTTTTTTAATGAGCTGATGAAGCAATGAAAGTAGGAAGAGAAAAAAGTGTTTGAGGGTGTGTGTGTGAGAGAGAGAGAGAGAGAATGAGCGCTATCCATCATGAAATGTACTTTGCAACGCTCCAAATAAAAGCTCTCCTAGTAATCAGAGAGAAATCCTTTTTCTGCACTGTAGGATTTTATTTATTTTTCTGGTCGGGGTTGTTCTGGGTCTGACATTCTTATCTCTTTTGCCAGGATGCTCAATGAAGTCGTTTTGCAGAACACTTCTGAGAGAAGATGCAGAAACAACTGTCCAAGCCAGACACACACGCTGATAAGTAATTTCTGAACAATTATGTGTCAGTCGCCTTCTTACATCACCTCTTTTCACCTCCTTGTTTCTAGAGGTTTTTTTGAATTCTACCACTCTGGAAGGGGGCCACATTTCTCCATAACTCTGCAGTTTAGAGACAGGAATCTCTGTAACGCAGTGCAACAAAAGAAACTGTGCTTAATGTTACTTCTTCAGGTCTGGGACAAACCAATCCCCTCAGCCTATGTCAAAATGGATGATGTTATCTTTTTTTCTAAGAAGTATTCAGGATTCAAGTATTGGGGTCTAAGATGGTTGTAGAGGCCAGCAGGGACATGCCATAAGTCGATGTAATCTAAATTAAAGCTGTGATTAAAAGCCCCACATGCAAACAGGTTACTGCATAAAACTGAACTTCATCCAGTTGCTTTAAATTTGATTTATAGCAACTGGGGTCTCACGCTAGAATACTAGTGATTTTAGTGCAATTGCTTTTGGCATACTGTGGCCTCTATTGCCCATATTACATCTCGTTTCACAGGGATTTATACTATAAATGCAGTGGTATTTGTATATTGTAACATATGGCTCAGATTGTATCACTCTGTAGCAGACAGTCCAGCTTTGCTTGATGAGATATGATGGATTACATTATATTTGCTATAGGTTCCACAGGGAGGCACCTATCAGTACAGTATATGAATAATATGTCACAGGAGTGATCACATGGATAATTCTAAAAACAGTTATGGGGATAATGCTTCCTCATATGAACAGTAAAATCAAAAGTCATCACTTCTGCTGATGTAACAAAGGCATAACTCCACTACAAAACACCACTTAATTGTCATTCACTGAAATGGAGCAAAAGGTGACATCTAATATGAGTCTTTGAATGAGCTTTTAATGGCAAAATCTGGAGTTTCATAAAGGAACAGTCTGACATTTTCATAAATGGCTTGCTGAGTGTTACATAAGGAGTTTGAAACCACCCTTATGTTTATATGGTATACTACCATTAAAAAGTTTGGGGTCACCTCCATTGTTTCACTTTTTAATTATGGTATTTAGTCAGTTCAAGTCAGTGAATAACCTTAAATGGTCCAAAGCTAAAATATAAATAAAGAGACGTTTTAAAAAGTCACCAAAGAGCCAATTTCACCAAGTCGCCTACAGCCTTGAATAAGCCTTGAAAATTAATGCAAACAGTCCCAACTTTAGTTGATTACTTGCAACGACAAATTCTATCTGAACAAAGGTAGTGTTGGAAATGGATCTGTTATTATATCCTCTACAGCATTGCTTGGAAAAGGCCATTAACAAAGAAAGCCAGACCTTTTCAGGGTTTCATCCTATAGCAGGATAATGAACCAGAAAACACCTCCAGGCTTTGCAGAAGAAAAGAACAAGATGATCAGCTGGCAGCACAGTGTCCAGACTTTCCAGATAAAGAGTGGAATGCTGAATTACAATAATAAATGGTAAAATGGAGCTCACCCCAAACTTTTAGACAGTAGTGTAACTATGAAGCTAAAGCCAGGAGACAGTTTAGCTTAGCATATTTAGTGCAAGCACCGGCAACAGGAGTTGTGCACATTCATGAACTTCTCTCATTTCTAAGAAGAGGCTGTCGGATTTTATCATTCTGAACTAATTACAGACTATTTGGAGTTTTGATTGGTGCAAAGCTAATCTAGAGGTACCCAAGATTAAACATTAAATGGCTGGAAATTAGTAAAATGAGTATACAATGGGCTCTTTAAACCGTCACTTAATACCGTATGTTGCTAGAAAAAAAGTCGTGAGTGAGAGTTTGCGAGACGTATAAACCAAGTTGCTTCTGCATAGAAATACTAGAACAGAAGAACACCTCTTTTTTTAGCTTTAGGTCACATCTGATGTCATAATTCACCGTTGTAACATTGTAGATAAGTCAAAAAACAAGGAAAAGGACACCATGGGCTCTTTAAAAAGCCAAACCTATGTTTACCCTGGCTTTTACTCTTTCTTAATCCCATTCTCTCTGGGCAAAAGAACGAGGCCTTGTTGGTCTGGCAGCCACTTTTTGCTGCCGAGAGGTCCTCCATGGCTGGTTTGAATGAATGAAATGAAAACACTTTTACAACAGGGTGGGACAAATTTACAGGCCAAATTTTGAAAGCATGGGTTAGAAAACTTGGAATAACATCAAAGTGTAATCAAACTTTTAAAATATGCGTAATTATCACAGTGTATCTTACTTGTTTAATCTTTGTTTGTTCATTTGTTTTGGCTTTTATGCTAATTTGAACTTGCACTGATTGTTTCTTGGCTGTTGCACCATATTTAACAAATATCAAATTGCTATCAGCTTTCATTTTTAGTAAGTCTCAGTAGGAAAGAAAAAAAGTATACTGTATTTCCCAATGTGTCGATTTTTTAAAGCGTGATGCAAATTAAAGGAATATTCCATCATTTTAAAAAATACACATTTTCAGCTTCTTATTAATTCAAACAAGTTTTTGAAGTTGGCAATAACAAAAAAATTCTGATCCATCTTTACACACAGAGCAAAAATGTATCTAAATACATAATCATTGAAAAGCATTTTATAAAAATTATTTTCTAAGTTGACAACAAGTTGTCACAATTTTAAGTTTATTACTAACACTTACACTACTGTTAGCTTTCATGTTGTGCATCTGATACAGTAATTGTACTGTAAACTTTTTTTTGTTTTTGCATATAACGTTTCTCTCATCTCAGAAACACCATCCAACAAGGACCTTGTCGTATCCATCCATCCATTATCTATACCGTTTCTTCTTGAACAGTGTCGTGTTCCAGCTGACACTGGGCAGGAGGCAGGGTACATCCTGGACAGGTGGCCAGTTTATCACAGGGCTGACATGTAGACAAACAACCAGTCACACTCCTAGTCCTAGGGGCAATTTAGAGTTGCCAGTCAACCTAAGCTGTATGCCTTTGGACTGTGGGAGGAAGCCGGAGTTCCCGGAGGAAACCCACGCAGGCACAGGGAGAACATGCACACAGAAAGGCACCGGGTTGGCCCGGGACCTTCTTGCTGTGAGGTGATAGCACTAACCACCGTGCCACTGTGCTGCCACCTTATCATATGTAATTCTAAAATTAAAAAGTGTTTATGGTCAAATGACCAAAGTGGAAATATTTTTACCTTTCATCATACCTTCTTCAAAATCTGTCAGTGCCATTTCAGCCACATACCTCTTCCCTCCATTTAATACTTTTTTAGACCATTTACATATTACAATGGAATTCAAAGGATGGATGATAACTTTAGCATTTTGTTTACACACAAACCTCTCATTCCTGTATATTTACACTTGACAAATGACTCACATTACTTTTAATTAACTGTACTTAAGAGCAGCCACTGAGAATAAATAAAGGTAAGTGTTGTTAAGACACTAGTTCAGTCCCTGATAGCTCTTTTAGAACAATTGGTGGTGGTAACACTATTAAGCAACATCGCTGGATTTAATTGGCAAAAACTATGCAACAGTTTCCAAAACTACAAAAACACTTAAAGACTATTGGGAAGAGATGGTAAATGTTTGGCACTTTCAAATGAGACTAGGACCATTTAAGCTTTTACACATACAGTGGGTACGGAAAGTATTCAGACCCCCTTAAATTTTTCACTCTTTGTTATATTGCAGCCATATGCTAAAATCATTTAAGTTCATTTTTTTCCTCATTAATGTACACACAGCACCCCATATTGACAGAAAAACACAGAATTTTTGACATTTTTGCAGATTTATTAAAAAAGAAAAACTGAAATATCACATGGTCATAAGTATTCAGACCCTTCGCTGTGACACTCATATATTTAACTTAGGTGCTGCCCATTTTTTCTGATCATCCCTGAGATGGTTCTACACCTTCATTTGAGTCCAGCGGTGTTTGATTATACTGATTGGACGTGATTAGGAAAGCCACACACCTGTCTATACA
>NW_018127939.1:971029-971360 GCF_001952655.1 Monopterus albus
TTTAATAAATCTGCAAAAATGTCAAAAATTCTGTGTTTTTCTGTCAATATAGGGTGCTGTGTGTACATTAATGAGGAAAAAAAATGAACTTAAATGCTTTTAGCATATGGCTGCAATATAACAAAGAGTGAAAAATTTAAGGGGGTCTGAATACTTTCCGTACCCACTGTATATACGACTCATTATTTCTGTTTTGCCCTGACTCTCTTCTCTGTCTTTTGTACAAACAGACACACACTCACAAGCAGGTAAAACAGAGGTTGTGTCTTGGGAAAATCTCTTTCAGTCTTCACTTAGGATCTTATCTGCAGGCTCATCATATAAATTGCTG
>NW_018127939.1:971414-974903 GCF_001952655.1 Monopterus albus
TCACTCAATCACCTAAATCTGACTCCCTTCCTTGTGGTATAAGCACAAAATTTCTTTATTTCTACTTCTGACTTTATTATTATTATTATTATTATTATGCCAGAAAGTCAAACACCACTGCTCAACAGTACTAAATACAATAAAGTTGGTCATATCTAAAAGTTTAAACAAGTAAACATTTAAAGTTGATAAAGGCATGGTGCTCTCTCTCTCTCTTTCTTACACAAACACAGACACAAATGCTACTATCTCTCTCACACCTACTCATATGGGAGCCCGAGGTTTAGGTGGGAGTTTTCCTTGCTTGTTGATAGTCTAAAGGTTGAAGGGGTCACCTCATGCATTAATTATTCCCATAGTGTGGGAGTTGGGAAGCCCTTTGAGACAGTAACTGTGATGACGAAGGCTGCACAAATAAGCTTATTTTGCAAATGTGTGGCTCTTCCTGCTGGTAAAGTCAGGATGTGTGTGCAGAGGGCTGCCATGGTAGAGTGCAAGGTGTTTTGATGGAGTAAGGTGATGATGAGACTCTCCAGCAGATACCAGATGGATCATCATCTGCCGCCCTCTTAGCGCTGTGATGTTTAAAGAAAAAATCCCGGGAAATGCTTATTACAGTTTGAAAAAAAAAAAGACAAAGAAATCAATATTTGATAGCTTGATGGCTCCCTCTTTGACTCTACAAGCTTGTTTTGTTTTTTTACAGAAAGACAAATTTGAAAATGCCAAGTTGTGGTTTTCTGAGTGTCATTTACCAAACAGCAGCCAGGCCCAACTGTCTCCTCTACTTCTGTATGCTAAGCTAAACTAATCACCTCCTAGCTCTAGCCCCTTACTTAACAGACAATGTACTCTATGGTATTAATCTTCTCCTGGTTCTGTTCAAAGGTAAACAAGATGTATAAGATATGTAATGTTACAGTAATTAGTGAGCTTCAGTGGTGCTCATCGATGGAATAACTCATACCAAGAAGAAAAATGAGCACATTTCCACAAATGATAAATTATTCCTTCAAAATTCTACAGTGTGTGTGTGTACTGCATATGGGACCATATACTGCACCTAGAGAAAGTTCAAACTGATTCAGTGAACTGAACGATCTCATTGAGCCTTTTCTGATTGTTCGCTGGTGTTTCACTGAGGAGACCAACCACCAGGACTGAACAACCCAGATCCCCTAAAGGCATGAGGCACAGCTGGAGGGAAGAAGGCTTAAATTCATAGCCAGCTTTGCTTTCATCCTATACTGATGATGGCTCAGCAGCTCTAGTTAAGTGCCGTGGGGTCCTCTTAGAGGTGTTTTGCAAGTGGTGTAATTTTTATAATTAAGCCAGTGCTTGACTTTCAATGTTCTTTTGAGAAATGTTTCATAAAGCAGAGACGGTAACACTTTACAATAAGGGTACATTAATTAACCGTGCCTAATGCAGTAATAAGCATTAACTAATAGGTAACTAATGCATTTATTAATCGTGTACTAATGTTTTTCATGTTAATTAAAGTATTACCTCATACATTATTTAATAGTGTTTAACGACACTGCTAACATTTGTTGATGCAGTAATAAGCATTAACTAAACATTAAATAATACAATAATAAGCATTGCATTCAACAACTTAAATGTCTCTTTGTCAGGTTTGCCGTGTGAGAACGACAAATGGTGTTTAGTGGTGGACTCAATTATAGAACCAGACGAATAAAGTAACAGGTCTTTACTAATAACAACAAGGAAAACAATACAAAGTCCGAGAGGCTAAATCAGGTCCATAAGACAATCCAGGGTCGGCGCCGGTAGACAGGAGTATCCAGGAGATCCAAAACTCGGGTAGTCAGGGGAAATAGCTCAGAGGTCGGAACACTGCAGGCAATCAGACTGGAAGGACATAGGCAAAACACGGTGGTCAGAAAAAACGGTATCAGAGGTCAGAAACGGGGAATTCAGGCAAGGTAAGAATGCTGGAAAGTCAGAGCGGGGGTCTAGAACAATCTGGCAGCGTCCTAATGGGAGGACGCTGCCTAAATAGAGGTGAACACAGGTGCAGGATAATGAGGCGCAGGTGAAACTAATCTGAGTGAGGAGAAAAGGAAAAAAACCTATGCTATGGAAAAAACAAAAACAGGAAGTAGAGTAAAAATAAAAGTCTGACAGGAAACAGCGGAGTAGAATCGTGACATGTTTTGGCCCAGAATTTTCATTTCAGTGCATCACTAGAATACGGTGACTTTCCCAGTTTGCTAGGATTGGTGTCACTGGTCACTTTTTTCACTGCTGAGTCTTTCGATGCTTTATAAAAAGCTTCTACACCTAAATATGTATTTTTGATATTTATAAACTAGATACATCTGGATTATGTGTGTGAAAGTAATTGGAGTGTTTACAATACAGTGAAACCCCACCATCTTTACTTTTGGAGAAGGAGAATGCATCTGGAAAGATGCTGCTGCTTGTACAATGGAAGTGAAGAACACTTCTGCTGTTGTTGCAGCGGTTGCCTTTTCTCTTGCTCCAGTTTCAGCCAAGAACTCAGTCCCAAAGCCAGGAATGTATGCAAAGCACCAGAGTAAAGCATCAGTGCAGAAGAAACCAAGATTCATTCTGCTGGCTGTTAATGTACACCAGCTTGTTTCTAAGTTCTCCTTGTGATATTTCGGACTCATTCTCCCTTAGTTTAGGACACAGCTTTATTTAAAATAGTTCAGTCAGAGTTTAAATTGTGTGAAAAACAAGTGATATAATCACATCCTTTTTGCTTGATGAAAATTTGTTTTAAAATAGATCCAATTACATTGAACCAACAAACTACATTGCGTTGGGGGAAGGAGCTTTTCCTCTTCAGTTGAAGATTATTTTAATTACCCCTTACTTATTAACTGTTAGACTAAAGGCAAGTTTTTAAGTTGATAACTCATAAAAATTATGTTGCTCCAACTGGCTTTACCATATTATTTTAAAGCAACTTTATATGTTGTCTAGTTAATGTATACAAAATTTTAAATAGCAACCATTTTTAAAATTAAGTGGCTCCAAATGGATTTTCTTTTCAGGTTTCTTTGTTTTTGTTTTTGTTAATGTTGCAGCTTTTAAGAAAGACATTAGTTCAACCACCATTTTTTATTTTTTTATTTTTTTTTTCAACTGCAGTTGAGTATTTGAACAAAATATATTTAAATCTTGCAAAAACAAAATGCAAATAAAAAAACTCAAATTATAAATAAAGAATCTGGCCATACTCCCTTGCGAAATTAAGTATTAGGCATAATAAATTAAGCCATCACAGCAAAGTTAGGCAAATCTCAATAGATATAACGGTCAAAAGACAAGTAGCATGTCATGGCACTTTCCAAGAGACTAAGCTGTATACGAGTAAGCCCACATCAGTCATTTCAGTCATTTCCGAAACACAGAAAAACTACATTCTCTTTGGGTTAAAATATGTATTTCTTTAAACATCTTTGGTTTGTCAACTTTCAAGACAAGGTTTGTTGA
>NW_018127939.1:977912-978947 GCF_001952655.1 Monopterus albus
GGTAGGGCAGACACAATGAATGATATTCTCAGAATGTTAAAGGGAAAATCCACCATAAAATAGAACTACACTGATCTTAGACATTTAAGTCAATATCTATCTAAGACAACTGTCTCCCTAAGCTGGAAAGCATGAAGACTTGATTTGTGATCAGAATCAGAATCAGCTTTAATGACCAAGTATGTTGTGCATACAAGGGATCTGTCTCAGGTACAGAGGCTCAGTGAAGCAACTTTAGGGGTACACAATTAAAGGAAAAAAGATTCATGCATATTGAACAGCATAAGGGCAGCACGGTGGTGCAGTGGTTAGTGCTGCTGCCTCACAGTGAGAAGGTTACAGGTTTGGGCCCCACCCGGGACCTTTCTGTGTGGAGTTTGCATGTTCTCCCCGTGCTTGTGTGGGTTCTCCCCGGGTACTCCAGCTTCCTCCCACAGTCCAAAGACATGCAGCTTAGGTTGACTGGTGTCTTTAAATTGCCCATAGGAGTGAGTGTGTGTGTGTGGTTGTTTGTCTATGTGTTAGCCCTGCGATGGATTGGCGACCTGTCCAGGGTTTACCCTGCCTTTGCCCAATTACCGGCCAGGATTGGCTCCGGTGACCCCATTCAGGGACTTAGCGGTAGAAAATGAATGGATGAACAGCATAAAAAGAATCACTGAGATTTATGCCTGAAAATATTTAAAATGTAAAATTTTCATGTCTTTCAGTATGGACGAGGACGGTTCGCCAGCACCTGGCAAAGAAGAAAGTGGGTCTTTGGGATTTTGGGTGTTGGCCAAAGCTGCAACAGACCCATTTTAAAACTGGTTGATCGTAGGTCCAGACGTCATCTTGTCCCGCTAATTGTGCAACATGTGCGTCCTGGAAGCACCATCCTCAGTGATGAATGGCAGGCCTACAGAGGTGTACTAACCAATCAAGGATACACACATTTTCCTGTTAACCACAGTCGGTGGTTTGTTGACCCATTAACAGGCAGCCACACACAGAACCTGGAAAGAGCATGGGCCATATACAAGGGGATGGTATGGC
>NW_018127939.1:979800-991134 GCF_001952655.1 Monopterus albus
AATCAGAAGCTGGAAGATACCACCTTAGATGAACGTGGAGCGAGGACAAAATGAATTTGTCGGTTGGAGGATGGACAAGTAAGTGGACAATTATTATGCTTAAATGAACATTAAAACAGCCTTCTCCTAATGAAACTGCTAAGCTGTGAACTTCGTGAAATAAATGTTAATATCTTTATTGACAATTTACTAGTATTACCAAGAGACATTTAAGTTGTTGAATGCAATGCTTATTATTGTATTATTTAACGTTTAGTTAATGCTTATTACTGCATCAACAAATGTTAGCAGTGTCGTTAAACACTATTAAATAATGTATGAGGTAATACTTTAATTAACATGAAAAACATTAGTACACGATTAATAAATGCATTAGTTACCTATTAGTTAATGCTTATTACTGCATTAAGTACGGTTAATTAATGTGCCCTTATTGTAAAGTGTTACCGTGCAACTAGTTTATTTCTAGCTGTAGCCAGTCTGGGTGGAGGAATGGATCATGGGAAATTTACTAGCACAACTCTAAACTGAAATCCATTTCTTTTTGATATGCACAGCGAGTACACTGTGTACTTGTACCATCTTTCTCACTCACCAGCAATGGGTGGTCCACTGCTATACAAGAGCATGAAAAACCCCAGTGCACTTCTGAGCCTTTGCACCCCCATCACTTCAGCGAGCACAGTGATGCCGATGGAAACTATGGCACCAAACACAAGGCTGTATGCTGTGCTGATAGCAGCCAGATCAGAGAATGAGGAGGCCAGTAGGTAGAGGAGTAACACAGTACCCAGTAGGATCACTAACTGTCAGCTACTCCACCTGTTAGAGAGAGAGGCAAAGGAAACCTGATACATTTTTTCTTTAAAGGAATAGTTTGACTCCTTGTTTGTTTTTTTCCTATAAATTAAACGAGACAACTGATACCACTTTCACCATGTTTATAACTGTTAAACTGAATGCACTGTCTCCACCAGTCTCAAGTTTGCCACCCAGCCAAAGAGCACTTTTTCAAACAGATCTAGCACTACAGAGATAAACATGAGTGCTGCAGCCTGGTATTCTTCAGTACCTTTGCTACATGCTTATAGAACTAGAAAGAGAGCTGGGGCAAAGAAGCCCAAAGCTGCAAACACTGAATAGACCATGAAGTGTACATTAGTGCTGAGGGTATAATCTACATAGCAAAGTTCAGTTGTCTTACCTCTTCTGGTAGAAGGAGGCATTTCTTATGGGTCTTCAGGACATGCCTTGATTGCCCCCGATCAGGCCCCTTGGATATCCTCAGCTCCTCATCCTCTAGACAGTTTTGTTTGCTCTCCTGAGACCCCGTAGGCCCTCCCTCCAGGAGAAACTGTCAATTACAGTTTTTCTGAATTACTAAAACACGTTTAGTGAAACCACCACTCATTTTCTCAAAACCTTAAACACAAATCCAAATACTCAAACTAAATTCACAAAACCTCTGACTCGTCTGGCAAAATCAAGCAATTGCATCAAAACCATGTCACCAGCACTCAAAATCAAACCATGCTTTCAGATCATACACAAATGACTGCAGCTCAGTCATTAGACACTACATCGAAGAAAGGAGAACACAGCATCCAGGACATGTAGTTACAACAAAAAAGGTTTATTGTAAATAGAAAAAAAAACATGCAAAACAAAAGAAATCACACCTAAGTATGGTGAATTTACCAAAAAACATGTTACAATCAAAGAAGAAGAAGAAGGGAAAAAAAAACACATCAGAAAGATTATTCTGCCTCAAGATCACGTCTTTGAGCTGGGCCTGGCCAGAGGGCTTCACCTATGTCACAGGCAATGTTGTCCCTTCCTAGACAATGGGCAAAAAACCTTCTGGTGTGGCAGATCCTGCCTTGACAAGACTGCACGTCTATCTCACCACAGGCCAGTTCCATTGCCTGTAAGAGATTTTCCCTGGTATATGGGTTTCAGTCATAGACTTTCCACCGCCGTGCAGAGCAAAACTCTTCTGTTGGGTTGAGGAAAGTGCTGTATGGTAGAAGGTCTTACTCTTCCTCGTCCTTTTTGTCCAACACCTCATATTCCTCTACCTCTCATATTGTTATCCATAGTAAAAGCACCAGGCAGTTTTGTGTAGTCTTTACTAAACATTTGTTATGTACAGGGCATGATCCAGGCAAAAACAAAATGTTTCCAGCAACAAACATATGAGTTAAGACTTCCACACAAAAATCAAGCCAAACTAAAATTACCACCCGGTGGCTGCATCCTTCTGCCAACCAGCCTGCGAAGGCCTCAGCCCTGGCCTTCACCATGTGAGGGCCTAAGCCACCACCAGCAGTAAAATTGGTTGGATAATCCTTTGTTTTCTTTATTTAGGTGTGTAGTTTTAAGTTGTAGGTAAAGGTTAGATATTGTTTGATATTAGACATACATAAGTGATCAGTGAGCATGCACATTTGATTAATTTTGTATTGCTAAAAGTGTTAATTTTCTCTTGAATTACTGTGTTTCCTGGTCTATGGATAGGGAGCAGTTCTGACAAAAGAATAGACTGAGGAGGAGGCAGGGTTAAATACCTGCGTCTAGGCCTGGACTATACCATGTGCTAGATGCAAGAAAGGGGGGAGTTTAGGGGGAAGGTGTCGTTTATTTGTTTGTAATATTTATTGTAAACTTACCATCAGAAAACACTAACATCCCTTTTGCCGTTGGTGTCCGTAGGTGGACTTTTGATGGAACGAGGGATGCATGGATGCCTTGTCCAAGAGTTTATCAGAGCTTAGAGACCTCCAAGACATCTGCACATGGTAACCAGACCACCAAACAATCCCCACCAACCCTGAACTAAATCCATCCTGCCTAGAGGGGCATTATGGGGGATCCAGCCAAATGCTCATCCTAAGGCATTCTGGGGAACCCGCCAAGAGACTCTGTGCCCCAGCAAACTAGAGTATATTTCACACATTGCATTTTTGTCTGCATTCAGAAATGTATGATTTTCCAAATAACTGCTATTATTTGTAGCATTAGGGATGTGAATTTGGAAGAGGGAGCCATTGAAATTGTTCAGTGTCCCACCAGTCTATCATCCGACCATAACCTGCCACTATTTTTGTGAAAATAAATGATAAGGTCAGACAGATTATTTGGCACATGACAAACAACCACACAGGGAGATCAAGCAACATTCTGCATGGAACAAGTCAACGTAGTGGAATGCCCAGCAAGTCCTTTTATAAGCAGTAAGCTTTCACCGACTCAGATCTCTCCCACTGCCTCACAGACAGCTAAACTGAATTCTCTGATGATCAATGTGTTTGAATGTGTCACAACCAGAACCAGCAAAATGCCCAGAGTTTGTGTGCAAAGGCTGTTTACAACAGATGAAGCTCAGACATAATCAAATTAGGAATAACAAATCAAAAAACAGTCAAAAACTACACATATGTTGTTATTTTAATCAATGTGCAGTTCTCAAGATTGCTTTCTCTCTTAGAATTCCAAAAAAATAATTCCGCAAGGACTGGTTAGTAATCAAGAAGAAACAAAAACAAGATGCACTGTGAGTATTTTTCCATGGTTGTGAGATGGCAGGCTTGGCTATTACTGTGTAACATTGACTTCCTTATTAAAAAACAAAAGACAGATGAACATTATGTGAAATGTGATATGACATTTCACAGTCAGTTCTGACAAATACCTCATAAACTACTTCTAACTTCCTCTGAGTGGTACAGCTTGCCAATAAACTTTTGCAAACTATTAAATCCGCTTATGAACTTCCTCTTTAATGAGCTTCACAGTTCACTAAAGAGGCACAGTACCAAACGTTGTGGTGTGCCAGATTGTTACCGGGGACAAGCATCTTTATAAAGCCAAGTGCACAGTGTTTGGGCCAAGTTTCTGTGGGCTCCTGATTCTGCACAAAGCACCAAAGACACCGTTTGGTCACTCAGCTTGTGTTCTGAAGACAACTTCTGTGTGTCTCAACAGGTTTGTTCAGAGAGAATTGTGATCCCAATATGGTGAGTCACTGGGACTAGCATAAATCCATGGGATGTTATGTTTTTATTTAAAAAATATTTCTAAATATTGTTAGGTAATTTCTTAGTTAGCTAGATATTGATTAGAGATCTGTTGTATTAGAAAATGTTAGTGTAGCCAGGCTGTCTAGCTCAGGCTGTTAAATGCTCAGTTCATTGTCATGAGTTCTGCAGGCTGCATCTAGGCCAAGGTCACTAGATTGAAGAGTCCAGATGAATATTGCTAGTAGCATGATATGCTCAGCCGTAATCTTAATCATAACATTTTCCGAGGCTTACTGTTCGGACATGTCCCTGAATGTCCTGTATGTTTTTAGATACACACCACTAATCAACAGCCACACACTTTTATATTCTTCATGTTTTGACTACTGCTCTGCTCAGCTGCCAAGCTGGCATATCAGGTGCCGTCACGGTTTGACGTGGCCTGTGTAGGATGGGGCTAGCCCAGAAGGATTAAGACCCTTTGAATAAACCAGCACGGTTATATTTTTTTATATACTCAAGTGGTCCGCTTCGTCTCACTGAGTTCCTGGTTTGAAAGAACCGGACGTGGCTTTATAATAGAATAGAGCCTTTAATTTTTTTTTTTTTTTTTTGCTATACTCCTGTCTTTGTGTAATGTTCTGCACATCAATCTTGTAAATAATGTAACATAGACCCTTGAGTTGTTTGAAAGAATACCACATGCAACATAAGCAAAGGTTTGATCAGATCTCGTGTTTTCGGAACTGTTTTGGAACGGGTTTCTGGTGCCACTGCTCAAAAACTCATTACTTATAAGCATAGAAGCCTCTAGTGGTTGGGGCTCTGAATTGTCACCACCACCCTCGCTATTAAATTAGCAACAGGTCAGCATGGTCTGGTCTGGTCTGGTCTTATATATTGGTTTTCTATACAATGAAACATACCTAAAGTATTATACACTATTTTCCAATCACTCATTCACACACACAACCATTCACACACTGACGGCACAGCCACCAGGAGCAACTTGGGTTCAGTGTCTTAACCAAGGACAGTTGGTTAGCATGTGGACTAGAGAAGCCAGAATTCAAACTACAAACCCTCAGTTAGGGAAACAAACCACACTAGCTCCTGAGCCACAGCCACTATGCAGGCGCCATAATTCGAGGTGTGGATGAACCTCCCCCGAGACAGAAGATGCCTGAGGAGAGGGAGCTCTCATGGCTCTGTTGCCAGCAGGCTCACTATCTCTGCAAACAACAACTTTGCCTGCCAATGAGGTGCCACCAGAATCAGACCCTGTTGCCCCCACCTGGCATGTGGGTGGCTCTGAGTGACAAAAAGTGAACACTGCACCACAGCAATGACAGCTTCAACAGGGGAAGTGAGTGGGTGCCCCCGTCTATTTATGTATGACCCCACTGTTCTATTGTCTGTTCTGATCAGTACATGAAGGCCTGTCAACACCATATGGAAATGTTTCAGGGCTAAAAACACAGCCAGCATCTCCAGATAGTTGATGAGAAGCCAAGAATAGGGCTTGAAATTATTGCTGTCGAATTGTCTCAGGGACAATAAAAATAGCACCTGGGACACAAAGATTTGGCATTTGGGACAATTTTGGGACAGTAAAGAAAATTGCCTTACAGTGTGATCATTTTGAAATGAAAATGATATTGAGTTCCTATGATATTGATAGTTAAAGGCCCAAGAGGGATTAGTAGATCTGAAAATCTGGTGCGGCCTCTTCTCGCCATCTGTTGGCATTTGAACGAGGGCAGAGCTCAGATCCTCCACAACAGACATCAGGCAGAGAGTTAGCAGTGAGCTTGGGTGAAGTGACACTTATTACTCCAGTTGACAACATGTATGTGTGTTACTGTAACCTATGCAGCATCTCATTGAATAAAAAAAATCAATAAGAGCAATTTATCAAAAGAGCTTTCTTATATGTTATTAAACTATCTTTCCAGGCTATGAAAAACTCTTCTGACTTAGTGGAGCACCACCTCCTTTCCATTTTTCGTGATGCCTGCTTTAGGGAGCGGAGCTGCGAGCTGTACCATGGGGCTAGCCTTCTCTGTTTCACTGCCTTCCTTTTCAGAGGGGCAATGGTATAAGTGTATTACGCAGGAAGGCTGCAGTACTATCAACAAGATTATCGATTTGTGTGGGAGTAAAGTTAAGGTGGCCTCCTTCCACTGTGTTGGCAAACGGCACTGACGTAGATAAAGATGGAATTATTTCCTTAAACTTGGTAACAGCATTGCCAGATAGACATCTGCTATAGTGAAACTGTTTCCCACATAGAGTATAATCCATTAATGGAAATTCAAAAGTTATTAGAAAATGGTCAGACAGAAGAGGGTTATGGGGAAAAACTATTTAGTGTTTAGTTTCGATGCCATATGTCAGAACAAGATCAAGGGTGTGATTAAAACAGTGAGATCACAGGAGCAACATCAGAGCTCTCTGTCCAGAAGAGTGCAGTGCTAAGTACAGCGGAGATACTGCACAGAACCCTCCAGCTCCCAGGCCTACCGCCTATGGCTAGTGAGGCCTGACAGTGCTATTATCTGTTTCCAGAGAACAGAATGTTCTGATGTTTGTCTCCTTGGTTGCTTCTAAATGTCCCCAACAAGTCTTAAAGAAATAATGTTGTCAGATTTTCACACTGTTTATGCATCACAGGGCTGTACCCACTGTAGTAACCCTGCTGCAGCTGAAAAATAAAAGACAAAATAAAAGGTCTTTACCACATTCATTACTTTTTTATTAGGATTCATGTTGCAACCAAGTCAGCACAATTGCCTTCATTCCTTGAGGGGTTTTTCAAACTGACTTTATGCAATTCATTTTGAAAAACAGCAATTTCTGAGAATTTCAGCATCCTGATATTTGAGAAAACTTTGCTGACTAAACTTCTGTTTTTATTTCTTGATTTTTTTTTTATTTGAAATAGTGAAACAAGCTGCTGATGCAATAGCTGTGAAATACAATCTAACTCCATTTGTTTGAAGAAAACTATTAGTTGGTTGACAACCAGCTTCCTCATTCCACCACTTTATGGCCTCTTCTATGTAAACTGCTTGTTCTTTAGACATGCATTTGTGCCGACATGGCCATAAGGCAATTTCACCACACCAAGGATGTAGGCTTAGTCTCAACATTGGTAGGGACAACCCCGTCAAATTAGAGCCTCACCTGAAACACTGGAGATGCACCTGTTCCCTCATCAGCCTGCTCTGCTTCTCTTGCCTGATGCTGTTTCCTACATTACATACAAAATAATTCATTTCCACTGGGTTTCAAGTCTATCCACTATCCGTAATGATGAGTGATTGTGATTATGGTGACACTACTGTCTAACAGTGAAGTTACTGTTTTTCCCAATAAATATTCGCCAAAATCATACAAAAGTGCATTTTTCCACATAGAGTGTTGTAGTACAATCAGCAGATGGCCATTAATATGTGAAGTGATTTTGGTGACACTATATATATGAGTGAAGTTACAGAAATTAAAATTCCCTCAAATTATGAAAACACATTTTTTCCCCTAAGTAAGGGTTGTATTATAACCAGCAGACAACCACTGAGGTGTGAAGTAATTTTGGTAACACTACACTAGGTAAGAGTAAAGTTATTGAATATTTTTGTAGTAGGCTGACCTTTTTTCAGTGTTGCACTTTGTAGACGGTCCCTGCGCACTGGTCTCACAGCCGCTGCACATTAAGACCAGTGTAATTTGTTTGGAGCAGAGGACGGCTCAGTTTGATTACATGAGCTTGTAGCTTGTTGTCTACATTACTACGAATCAAAAGAGGCATCGTCTGTATTTTACCAATGTTTCACTATGAAACTTTGACTCTGTGATGTTATAACAGCCATTATAATGTACCGTTATCAGCCCACTGACTGACAGCTGTCGCCTCCTCCATGTCTGGGAGCAAATATGACAGTTGCACATAATGTGAGCTTTAGATCCCCCCCTCCCTTTCAGTAGGTCAGGCACATCTAATGATCTAATATGACCTCGCTCCAAAGGTCATGTGCACATGTCACTCTAATATTGGTAGGAACATGTCCTTACTGTCCATATGCAAAACAACGGCCTTGAGCCATGTAAGTGAAAAAACTGTTCTCCAGCTTTGTGAACATAAGCCAGGGTGGTATCAGATTTGTATTTACAAGATAGATTGGTGAATGTAACCAGCGCAAAGCAACTGCAGTGTTACGCATGACAAATGCTCTGAATACTGATACACCCTGAATGTGTCCAACAGCCACTCACACATACGCCACAGTAATTGCCATAAAAGCTAAAAAGCCTGGTGGGGTCTGTGTGTGTGAAGCAATCAGGCACTCGATTGTGTGATGAGCCAAGGTCATTGTAAAAAAAAAACAACAATGAGGTGGTAATCATACAGGGGAGAGAGTCCACTGTCGCTGACTAGCTCACTCACAGCCTGGACCTCGTTCTTGCTCTTTGATTAGTGGCAGAACCAAAAGTCTGGCAAATCATGATCTATTACAACCCATCTTTGTGTGTTTGTCTGTGATCTGTTCTCTTCTGACTCCTCCTGGAGGGTTGCCACACACGCACTCATAGAACCTACCATGGAAAGCTCAGCAGGACAACTCAAGACTCAGTGATGAAAGCTAACTAAGCTACTTCCTACAGGAGGCTTTTCATACTGAAATCATTATTCCAGAGTCATACTGCACAGTTATGAACAGTGACTACCAAAAGAGCGCGTCAGTGGGAGAAATACATAGCTCAGTTAGAAACACAGGAGATGCAAATGATATTGGGTAAGTGATAGAGACTAGATTAACTGTAATGGTTTGAAATTTCCCACAGGACGACAGTAGTTGTCTAAAACATTTACATTTTAATCAGTGTATTGTCACCTCTGCTTGTGTGTTAGAACAGGCTATGCTATTTGATGCTGACAATGACAGTGATGCCATTTGTATCAATGCAGAATGAAATACACTGATTTCTTTGAAGACTGACACTTTTCCCATCATTTAATGGATTGGAGAGGACCGGTCCAAAATAATCTCTCTCTGGTGTATTAGTATCCCCAGTCTTTGCCTCTTACATACTGTAATCACCATTTTCTCATCTGGCATTGTCCATTTATTCTCAGTCAGGTGAGAGATGAAAGCCGGTTTTCCCCAAATGAAAGATAAACTTCATCATTTAAAAATTAATGACAAATTTAGTCTGTTTGTCAAGATGTTAATTTTTATGGACGCCTTGTGACCTCTGTCCATAAAAAGAGAATATCATAGTCCTTTGCATGGGTTTCTGACTTTGCAATAGCATTGCACAGTTCCTAAAAAAGAACTCTATGGCAGCAGCGAAGATACCAATTTCTACACCGGTAGTCTCCAAGAATCTTAATATTGCCTTCTGCTTTTGTTACCACTTTTGCTTGTCTCTCTGCCTTTATTTATTGAATGCAAAAAGCTTAGGCTTTCTTACTGAGTGGTTATTGAAGAGCTTTCTGAGATGGTAGTTTGGTTAGTAGAAGCAGAGAGCAGTACTTAAACCACAAAGTAGTGCCTGAAATGTGCAGATGAATAGTTCCTTACAGTGTCACATAATGCATTATTTAAAATACATTATCTATCATTTGAAGAAACATCTGTGTATTCACTCATCAGTGATCTTGACTTGGTGGGTAACACTTTACAATAAGGGTACATTAATTAACCGTACTTAATGCAGTAATAAGCATGCTTATTACTGCATTAAGTACGGTTAATTAATGTACCCTTATTGTAAAGTGTTACCAGTTGCACAGTGTAGAGCAGAATGAAACACTATTAGTGTGTGTTCAGATCTTCAATAGATCACTGGAGCTTTATGTAGTTCCATCTTGTTTCAAATGCTCCACCATCATCCCAGTTACCAAGAATCAGGGAACTGAATGACAACAGACCTGTTGTCCTGACATCTGTAGTCATGAAGTGTTTTGAAAAGACTGGTATTGATCCACCTGAAGGCAGTCACAGACCCCTGGCTGGATTCCCTGCAGTTTGCTAACCGAACAAACAGGTCAGTGGATGATGCAGTCAACATGGCGCTGCATTACACCCTTCAACACCTTGACTCACCAGGGACCTGTGCTCTGATCTTATTTGTCAACTTCAGTTCGGCATTTAGCACCATCATCCCAGACATCCTCTACTCCAAACTTACCCAGCTCACTGTGCCTGCCCCCCCTGTCAGTGAATCACTAGCTTTCTGATGGACAGGAAGCAGCAGGGGAAGTTGGGGAAAACCACATCCAGCACTTGGTCTATCAGCACAGGTGCCCCTCAGGGATGTGCGCTCTCCCCACTGTTGTTCTCCTTCTATACCATGACTGCACCTCACGAGACCCCTCTGTAAATATCCCAAAGTTTGCGGATGACACAACAGTCATCGGTCTCATTCAAGATGGTGACAAGTCGGCCTACAGATGGGAGGTTGAACAGCTGGGCCTGTGGTGTGGTCAACCTGGAGCTGAACATGTTGAAAACAGTGGAAATGATTTTAGGAGGAGCTCCCCCACCCTATCTCCGCTCACCATACTCAGCAGCACTGTTTCAGTCATGGAGTCCTACAAGTTCCTGGGCTCCACAATCTCTCAGGAGTTGAAGTGGACAACTAACTTCAGCACCATCATTAAAAAGGTGCAGCAGAGGATGTACTTCCTGTGTCAGCTCATCAGTGCCAGCCTGCCCTCCATGGAGGACCTGTACACCTCACAGGTCAAAAGGAGGGCGGAGAAGATTTCTGCAGACCACTTACATCCTGGACACAAACTCTTTGAACTCCTCCCCTCTGGATGGCGCTACAGGTCACTGTGCTCCAAGACAACCAGACACAGAGACAGTTTCTTCCCCCGAGCTATTACACTGATGAACAGCTAATCTATGTTTGCTCTTTTAACTTGTATATATTTTGCATTCATTTTGTTTTTATTGCTGTGTACATTGGGGGCCCATTGGACTGGAGTCAAATTCCTTGTATTTTTAATAATACTTGGCAATAAAGTTTATGCTTATGTGTTAGCATTTTCCTGGTCCTGTTCTTACAACATATTAAATCACACAATGGATGTGCTTATACACTGTTCTCCAGTGGAACTATGGCCCAGTGAGCCTTTTCAACCAAAATTAGATTTTTATACCTTTCTGACATGCAGCACTATGCTTCAGTTAATCATGGATTTTATTGATGGTCCATCCCACAGGATCCTGGGGTTTTATTTTTAACTGGGCAAAAATTATGATATCATGATGCTTTATGGTCATGCTAGTTTCATGGCCGATTG
>NW_018127939.1:991184-1005586 GCF_001952655.1 Monopterus albus
TTCTGTTACTTGAGACTTTTGTCCAAATTGATACATGATTTCTTATAGAACATGAGAACAAGTGTGGTACCAATGGAAAAGTAGAGGAGTAGTAAAACAGTTTCCAAAGATTTACACATCCAACAGAGAAGTAGTCATCTTAAAATATTTAAATCCAGTGTTTATGCGCTTCAGTTGCCATTTGGCTTGACACCAACATTTGAAGAAAATATCTTTACTCTCTGCTGTTTGGTACTGAACAGATATTGCATTCTGGGTTTATAGCACACTTTTTTTGCTGCTACTGAAAATGATGCTGATGAGGGAGCAGATCAGCATTAAAGCTGCAGGGCAGAAAACCAAAACAATGCTAAATTGCTCCATAGGGGTGATTGATATTTCACTTCAGGTTCATTACTACCAGAGACCACTTTCACATACACAGTCATTTGACCCATTGTTCTACAAAAATATTACTTGTGCAGTAGCAGCTTTAAGTCATGGTAAGATGCATAAAATAAATTTCAGGAAATCATGGCAACTATTGCAGACATCTTTCTGAGGCCAGTTAATTGGAAGTGACAGCAACAGCACCATAAGTGCATTAGGCCACTGAAAATAATATGAGATTATTGTATTGATACCTGTGGGGAAAATTGTTTATAGCCAGAGCAAAAAGTGATGTTATGGTGGATAAACTGTGAACAACAGTCACCTAATTAGAATAGAATAAGAGGATATAGAAACTCTAGACATAATTTTAGAATACGAAAGACTAAGAATATACCGTACATCATGGAGGCTCCTTCAAAGCCTGAAACAGCACAATGATATGACGGCTCTATAGAAATATCTATTTAATACTTATCACATTATTGTAGACTCGGTCCCTGTCAGGATCCAGTAGAAATAATTGTTCTGTTTTTTCAGTCATCCTCTGAAGTTGACCTGCTCTAGAGCAGGTTAGTTGTGCAGCAGAAGTTACTGTAGTGATTTAGCCTGAATAAAAGTGCACCAGCTTTGTGCTACTGGAAAACCTGAGTTGAGCGAAATGTTAGCTGGACAAGCCACTAATCTTGTTTTGTGGCACAGGCCCTGGATGTATTGTTTTGCATCATATGCATATTACTACAGTTTTAAAATCTTTCTTGTCCACTTTTTATGATTTATACTCTCACCTCAGTGATTTGCAGGGAAAAGCTATTTAGAATAATGGCTCCCACTTGATATAGGTGTAATATGTTGTATCACACCGACCCTCTATAATTCACTTTCATACATTTTAGAGTAAACAAATACATTTGGCAGTGGCTCGAAAGTATCTCAAATACAAATGCTACCATGGCAGTCTTTTTGAAATTATATTCATTAATCTATTCTATTGTGAAATATTAAACTAAAATGGCAGTTTAAAGGCTCCTACTCATCACAGCTTGTGGAATAAAATCATTGTCCTGTCCTCTCTCTTTGCAAACCAACACAAGCTACAGCCTTATTACTCACACCACCAATGAACAACCCAGTGAACATTAAAACCTGATTACTGAGGTTATGACCCATTTTCAAGCACAACCCTAAACAGTAGCTGTAAATATAGCCTAAAAAAACACCCAGCTCTAATTTTGCAGCCAGTCACTGCTGCCAGAAGGTGTCCTGGCTCAGAGCAATACCAGCAGTAAATCAGTTGGGGAAACCTTTCCAATAAAGTGTATTTAAAAACATACACATTCATCTAGTTGTTGTTCAGCTTCATTTGATTGTATTTTTGGAGAAAGCGGTTAGTGTTGCACAAAGCAAGTAATGAGAGTGATATGAGTTGTTGAAGTGTGACAGGCTGCAAATGTTTGTGTGTGCGGTTGTTTATGTATATATACAGTGTGTGTGTGTGTGTGTGTATATACAGTGCCTTGCGAAAGTATTCGGCCCCCTTGAACTTTGCGACCTTTTGCCACATTTCAGGCTTCAAACATAAAGATATAAAACTGTAATTTTTTGTGAAGAATCAACAACAAGTGGGACACAATCATGAAGTGGAACGAAATTTATTGGATATTTCAAACTTTTTTAACAAATAAAAAACTGAAAAATTGGGCGTGCAAAATTATTCAGCCCCTTAAGTTAATACTTTGTAGCGCCACCTTTTGCTGCGATTACAGCTGTAAGTCGCTTGGGGTATGCACTTCGAGATACTGAAATGTTTGCCCATTCCTCCTTGCAAAACAGCTCGAGCTCAGTGAGGTTGGATGGAGAGCGTTTGTGAACAGCAGTTTTCAGTTCTTTCCACAGATTCTCGATTGGATTCAGGTCTAGACTTTGACTTGGCCATTCTAACACCTGGATATGTTTATTTGTGAACCATTCCATTGTAGATTTTGCTTTATGTTTTGAATCATTGTCTTGTTGGAAGACAAATCTCCGCCCCAGTCTCAGGTCTTTTGCAGACTCCATCAGGTTTCCTTCCAGAATGGTCCTGTATTTGGCTCCATCCATCTTCCCATTAGATCCATTGATTTAGCTGTAATTATCACTCCGGTAGGACTGAAAACCCGCAATGCTAGTTTAGGTTTGTGATAACATACCCTCACTATAGTACTGTGATCCCAGTAAGACAAACAACACACCCCGATTCTCTCCAGGAACTTGGAGCCCTATATTTAAACTGTGTTCAGACAAGGTTGTCAGCAGGATGATGGTGATGACAGTGTGCTTTCCAGGAGGCAATATGCCATCTCCAAAAACTTACAACTGGGATACAGAGACACTGATTTCAGTAAGCTTTTTTTTTTATTATTATTATTTTTAGAGGCATATACTGTGGTTGCACTACTTGTCCGGCTTGGTCTAGTCCCCTTGAAATATTATATATCATAGATGGAGACTTGCTTGGTGTATCGATGTGAAATAAAGTGCAGCAGTGCACAAATCTAGACCGTAAATATAAAATGTTACCACCCTTAGTTCAGTGGTGGGTCACACTGATCAGTATTTTCAATTGATTTTCAGAGAAGCTGAATATAAAAGATTTGTCAAGTTTGGGGGAAGCCCCAAAAACAACTCAGGCTACATTGGAGAGGAGTTTTTTTAGGATAAATTCAGGTGCCCAACATGTCAAGGCCTTTATCTTATTGCCTTTTGAACAGTTTTTCTGTGGACAGAAAAAAAAAGTCTGTAGTTATGAAAAGGCCACACATAATCATTCTACTAAGAAATAAAACATGGTCAACATAAATTATATAAACAAGTAAATATAAGTTGTGTCCAGAGTGGGGATTTTCTGCTCTCTGCCGCAGCTAAATGAGTTCCAACTGCTCAAACATTAACTAAACCATGTAGTATCAGTCAAAAACATGTTGCTGGGATTCAGCAATCTCCAGTCTTTCACCACTCCCAACAGTCTGTATATATATATATATACACACACACACACACACACACACACACACACACACACACACACACACACATACTTGTGGGGGCCGAAGTAATTGTAATTTGTCATTGTATGAAAATGACAGGGTATAAGGTTAGAGCAAGTGTCAGCTTTGGTTAAGGTTAGGATAAAGGGTTAAGGTAAGGCAAGTAGTGGTTCTGGTTAAGGGTTGGGTAAGTCTCAGGAAATTAATGCAAGTCTACATACAGACCCTGCAAGTGATGAATGCAAGGATGTGTGTGTGTGTGTGTGTGTGTGTGTGTGTGTGTGTGCGTGTGTGTGTGTGCGTGTGTGCATGCATTGTTATAACTTGCTATATAGTGAGGACCCAGAAGTATCTTTTGCTACAGAGTGAGGACATTTGGGCTGGTACTCACTTTCTGAAACACTTTTAAAACTTTGTTTTAGAGTTCAGGTTAGAATTAAGTTTAGGTTGTCTCAGGTGCCTGTCGCGGCGGCAACCCCCAAACCCGGTGGTGGACACCGGAAGTAAGGGATGCCGTCAAGCTGAAGAAGGAGTCCTTTCGAGCATGGTTGGCTCGTGGGACACCTGAGGCAGCTGACAGGTACCGGCAGGCCAAGCAGACTGCAGCCCGGGTGGTTGTGGAGGCAAAAACTTGGGTCTGGGAGGAGTTCAGTGAGGCCATGGAGACGGACTATTGTTCAGCCTCGAAGAAATTCTGGCAAACCGTCTGGCGCCTCAGGAGGGGGCAGCAGGGCCCTGCCAAGTTTACAGTGGAGGTGGCCAGCTGTTGACCTCAACTGGGGACATTGTCAGATGGTGGAAGAAATACTTTGAGTATCTCCTCAACCCCAGCGTCATGTTGTCCAATGAGGAAGCAGAGGCTGGGGGCTTTATGTGTCTGATAATTACCAATAGAATTCAGACACTTTCATTAACTTCTGTTGTGATGGCGGCACTAGACCATGAGATGACAAAAAAAATAGGATTTATCTTATGGCTTACCAGAAATATTTATATTGGACTTAATTGCTGTCTGGCCAACGGTTGTTGAGTAACATGTTCATCAGACGTCATCTTTGTAAAGTGACATCTGGAATATATTCAGTCATGTACTGTAGCCCCAAACACACTCGCCCGTCCGGCTCAGTTACATACCTGTGGTTTTGCCTGGCTCTGCTCATCCCATCTTTTGGTCTGGTGTGGAACTGTGGTGTTTCTCTTGTGTTTCATTTAAAGGCTTTTAACAGCACCATCATCTTCATCAGCAGCAGCATCGTCAGCTCCCTGGTCAGCTAGCTACAGCAGACAGAGATGGGCCACAGCAGACCTTGCTGTCAGTTGATCTTGGGTCGTAGGGTACAGTCAACAGATGAAGCATTGCTGTCCGGGTACCTAATGAGAATTACACATCAGTGTTGGACTAGATATTTTATAATCTGCTGTGAAGAGGAACTTAGTCAGCAGATTGGGATTTTGCCAACTTGCTTATCCTATTTAAATCAGTGATTTTTCCAATTAATGAGAAGAGCTGGCAAAATTGGGTTTACAGTGTTTTTGCATCAATGTGATCAAGTATCTTGACTTGTCAGAAAATAGACATTATTAATCAAAAACAGATTTTCTTATCTGTTTCTTATTTTAATTTTCTGTGTAGTATGTCATTTTATACATATGAATAGGTTACAAATTGTCCCCTGTTTAATATTTTTTTAAAGTTCTTGTACAGTGGCTTTCCTTTAGACAATATTTAAAATAAAAACATTTAAACTAACATTTATTAAAATAATTTACATCTTATTATACCATAAATTTATAATAGAACTTGGGCTTCTTCTGTGAAATAAGTATTTCATAGAAAATATTTGTATTCTTTACAAGATACAGAAAAAGTACAGGTTTGTTAATGCTCTGGTATCATATCTGCACCAGTACTGGAAGTTTTCAAACAATAATCAAATTTAACAGATCTTTCTTAAACATGAGTACTGAAAAACAATCTGCCACTATTATTTCTTTTAAACTGAAAGTTGTACATCATACCAGTTCCTCCTTAAAGACCGTGCTGCTCCACTGGTAGAATGTAGAGAAGTGTTCATTCTGCTTTTGAATGCTGTGGCCATCTGCCTCTGTCTGCTGGAGCTGCACCAGCAGGACCTCAGGTAAGAGTAGAAACAGCAGAGAATAGAAAAGAATACAGCAGAACAGAAACACAGAACAAAATAACTATTTTGTTGGCAGCAATTTCATCTGCTCTTTAAACATGACTGTGTGTGTGTGGTTTAGTCTAAAGGTCTGTAATGGTTATGGTCAGGCAAGTTAAGGTTGGCACAGCTGAAATTGCAATATGACCTGAGTTAGGAAGTGTTTAGGATGAGTTTTCATCACTATTGATAGGAAGCTGACAGGATGTTGAAACTTGATGGGTAGGCACAGATCTTGGGGTGTTATTTGCTTGTAAAATGTGTGCCTATATGTTGTGTTGTTCCTGAAATATGAATTTTTGATATTTAAAAAAAATTAAAAATTTCAAAAATGTATAATTATTATTAGGAACACAATGGAGTGGGTAGAGCAGTTGTCTCCCAACCGGATGGTTGAAGGTTTGCATCTCGGTGCTTGCAGTCCACATGTTGAAGTGTCCTTGGGCAAGACACTGAACTGCCAAATAAAGTTCTTATCCTTATTAACTGCATTTTGAATTTGGGGGACACATCATCAGTAGATTGCTTCAGGTTCATTGGGTGTTTTGGCCACTTGGCAAACTGTGACAATTATTCGGGTTAAGGTTCAGGGTTAGGGGCTAAGGAATGCATTATGTACCCTCACAAAGATGTATGTGTGTTGAGTAGTGTCTGTTGCCACTGACGTGATTCATTAGGAAAAGCTTAGTAAACATAAACAAATACTTTTTATTTGCCCCCTCTGTCTTTTGAACCAAAATTCTTCATTATTTTTAATCTCTTTGTAAATCTCTCTGTAACAAGTTCCTAAAGTGCCCTAATTTAGATTAAAGTGATACCTGCACATGTACATGTTAAATTTAGCATAATGCTAAAGGCATGGCACTGACCTCAGATAAAGTTAAGTGCTAAAGTGAAGTAGATACAAATACAGCCCGTGGTGTCCTATTTATAACATGGTCCCTCTGACACAGAGGCTATTTCTAACTTATTTACTGCTCTGTTCAGTACTTTGAGCATTTTGAAGAGCAGAGCATTGATGGATGTTGAGGATGCTTCAAAGCATTCTAATTATGTTTCCTTCATGGGAGGAAAGCACTGGCATTACTGCTTGAGGATGAAATTAATCTTTGTGTAATTTTCTCTTCTTCAGCTCTTCCTCAGTCTTTTACCTCATTTATAACAGTCTGGTATTAAATTAAGCCAAAAGGATAACATAATTGTGATACTGTTGTGGTTTGGCCAGGATGGATTAATTAGAGTGAGGAATGAACGACTGTTAAAAATATGTCTGTGTCAAAGCTGCAAGTCATTCACATATACAAGACTTTTCCTTGTAGGATTCTTCATTGACAAGATGAGTGATTAAGAAACAGGTTTCCTCATGACAGAGGTGGCTCTTAATATTTCTGCTCTGTCCCTTCTTGTCCTCTGTCAAATTAATAGCACGAGTCAACCATCAAGATCCATGATGTGCAAACTGGACAAAGTTTCAGACCTGATGTGAAAGAAGAGGTCATGACCCAAATAATGGAGATATAGTTTCATTTGCTGATGGACAGTAAGGTTGAAATGAGATCTGGGTCTCAAGATCACAGTCATTAAATGGAAAATTATGGTGAAAACAGTTTTTTTCTTTTGAAAAGAAATGCAAGAACAGTAAAGTTCACTGATTATATGGATGGTTTTGAGTCAGCATCTAAACACATAGACCAAGTTGCTGCAGGAAATGATGAAACTACAGACAGATTGTGGTGCTGATCTGTCTTGTTGATTTTGAATTGTCAAACACTGGAAAGTAAAGAAATGTTGTGGCATAAGAGGTGTTTTTCCAAACCCAAGGAACTGTACAAGAAATTCTGGGGGCGAGTAGACAGATGATTCTTTCTGTGTCTCTTATAATCAGTGCTGCAGCCATGTTTTCTGTCAGTAGATGATTTGACTACACTTGTTAACCAAACTGCAACCAAAGCAGTTGAAACTTTTGTTTCTTTTTGCCCAGAAAATCCCACTCCCTTATGTGCAAAACAAGGGCTTAACAAAGGAAGTGGCTGAAATGTTTGTTAAAATAAGTATGATTTATAATTTGTTTGCCAATTTGGCCACTACTAAATTAATTTCTAATGTGTGGTCTGGTTGCACACACTGTGAAAAGGTTTTATTAAGAAAAAATCAGGGTACATCATGTTAAATTCCTAAAGAGTAGGGGAAGTGACAGTGGTGTGGTGGGTAGAGTAGTCATCTCCCAACCAGAAGGTTGACGGTTCGAGTCCCGGTGCCTCCAGTCCACGTGTCGAAGTGTCCTTGGGCAAGACAATTGAACCCCCCTCCCCTTGTGTGTAACTTACTTGGCCAATAAAGGTTGTTATCCTAGTAATAAGTGAGGGAGAGGGTTTTTTTTTTTTTTTTTTTTTTTTAGCCTTCCTCTGCACATCAGTAATTGATTACACTCCCTGAAGAGTTCATATTGAACATTTAACTCACTCTCTGGAATGTATAAAGTTGTAACATACTAGAAGCTGCACAGTATGTGTTTTTATGTCAGTCTTGTGTACCGAATGTCTCCACAGTTGGAGAGCCTTATGAACTGAAATTTATTTCTACCACAGTAACAAGTTCAGAAATGAATTCAAAAGGCAAAAACATTTTTAGTTGTCTTACTTACTCTTTGTTATTGAATGCTTTTGTTCTTTGGTGCGCTAGTGTCAGGCATACTGTAAATGGTGGGTTGCACAGTGAAAATGTGAGTCTGGCTCCCTCCAGCGAGAAGTTACTGATGTTGCATGTGAAATTTTCACAACAGTAACACTGATCTGGAAAGTGCAGATATTATACCACAGGGAGGGTTATGGAATTTACAGATATAGACTAAACAATCTAATTACAGGATGCTGCATCAGTGATTTACACCTAAGTAACATATATAAAATATCTTACATGCCATTTTTAAATGGCCATAAAATTATTGCAAGGAGACAAATAACATTGCTGACACAAAATAAGTTCTAAGTTGTACACTAAATTTCTTTCCAAGTTCCAATTACAGCCTAAAACCCAGGAAAGCATTTCTTCATTGTCTTCACTGAACCAACCAGAGGCACTAGATAAACATCCCCTTGGTACAATGTGAATATTGCAAGTATAAATAAACATGTCACTGTCCAAAAATCTGCAAAAACAAAATTCCAAACCAAGGTTTACAAACAGTGGCCCAAACTAGAATCAAACACACACACACCAAAAGAGAGAGACTGCAGAAAAGAAAACTTGCCAAAACAAGAGAGCTGAATACCACAAGTTTTTGATCTGTCAGGCTGGAACAAAGACATAATCCATGTTTCATAGGACCCCTATATGAAAACCAAACATGCACAGTCAGACACAGACACACAGTATGTAATGGTTCACCACCAAGAGAGAGAAGAGGCTACCCATTATAAGGAAAGGAAGAGTGCTGGATCAACGTTATCAGGGATTTCAAATCCAGTAAATCTACGATCTCTTGTATGAGGAGGTCTGATCTTTTAATGGCAGGTCAGCCTGCCTGAACTCCCTAGATCCATACTTACACACTGTTTGTAGTGCACATTAAAGGAATAACTTTTATGTCTGACTGTGCAATAAACAAAACAAGAAAACTGGAGTTACATGCCATTTGTGTTAAGATAAAATATTTTTATTTGTTGAGCTGATGTAAAGCATGAGTAAATGTCCTTAAAGGTGCCCTAACTGCTATACAAGTAGTCAAGCAGCACAAAGAACATTTTATTCCTGTGGTGTTCTTACTTCTGGATGTGTTAGCATATGAAGCTAACTTGTTTATTTTGGTAAGATTTGTGAGCTAGCATGGTCACGATTTTAGCTTTGTATTGAATTAATATGATTTTAATCTGGGAGGAATTTGAGCTTTGTGTGACATTAGCAGTAACCAGATTGTTCTACTGAATTGCCAAATTTACTCAGTTAACTATTGGTAGCTTTGGACTTGAAGCTGCATTATGTAGTTTGTCTCAAACAGACATTCTTAGTTCACATCATAGCCCTAGGTCTTGATGTTGGACAGAGCTAAAGGACCTCCTGGGCACTTTGGCTCTTCAGTGGAACCCCTCAGCTCAGGGTCACTATAGAAAGAGCTGAAATAATTTTCCCTCCTTGTCTTCTTTTATTTTCAGCCAACTTTGTTCCCAGGGGCTATGCTGAGGAATGCTGCACATCTACCTGAGTTCAAAGTGGGAGGAAATTGTGAGAGGGCAAGGCAAAGAAGGACACTTAAAACTGAGGAGAAGCACAAAAGGGAAGTGCAAGTAGAAAAAGGGCAAAAAGAAAAATGAAATGAGCTGAAAAAATGAAGAACGAGACATACTGTAAGTGACAGAAAGGAAGTAATTACTAGGTACTGGGGAACCCCTCAGAACTGTGTACCGTCTGACTTTGTTAGGACCATTAGAGGATAAAGGATAATGATACAGGAATGAAATAGTTATGACGGGGAAGCACTTGAGATCAGGCGTGATTCTAACTTCTTCGCTGATTAGAAAAGAACAGAAAAACATGCCTATAATGAGAAGTGATTAGTCCAGCTACACAGGGATTAGCATGAACAGACCCACACATGAGTTCTAGATTTACACTCTCTGACTTTAAATGTGTATATAGTCTGTCACTGTGCTGAAAATTTGGAAGTGATAAACTGATTTTTTTGGGTTGTTTTGTTTTGTTTTGTAGGGCGTGTTCCAGAATATAATTCAAAACCTTTCTCACTGTGTTCATGTTTAAATAGTCCACAAATGCAGCCTCCAAAAACCCTGCCAGTAAAAAATGGCATGTGCAGAGATGAATGTTGTATGTGCTTTTGTTTTAAAATACTTCCTGTCCAATTTCAACAGTCATTTAAGTTTAAGAGTTTGACTATATATATGCATTATTTCTGCATATAAACACACAGATTTTCTGATTTTTAAAGTTAGAATAAAGTTGTGAAAAGAGCTAGATGACTCTATACGTGAATCCCTCTCTGTCGGTGATCAATCACACACCCTTTTTCTCCTTTTATCTGCATTTTCTGTCTCCAGCTTCGTGTTTATTTTTTCCCTTTTGATCTTCCTCATCTTCTGCTAGTTTTCCACCAGCCAGTGCGAGCCCACATCTCAAAACAGTTGTCCCACTTTAACTCATCAAGACCATTGTGTTGCCATAGCTCACATGCATGTAAAAAGGCATGCATTTAAAGGCACACAGAAACATCAATAAATCATACTGTATTTCAGACATCAGTATATGTTTTAGTACAGTATAGATGCAGAGGTTCATAATCAGATTATGTTCCCAGTGTAGAAAACTTTCATGTTCTTTGCAGACATATCTACTTGAGTCTAGTAAAATCTAGTCGAGTAAAATGGAGAGGATGGCCCCCGTCCCAGTCTCCTTATCTTTTTATAGACAAATAAATCTACAGTGCAGTCTTGCTCATTGGGTGCATCCATGTGTGTTTTATTTCATCATTCAAACCTAAATTCAAACTATATAAACAAAAACAAACACACATATCATCACTGAGCTAAACTGTCAATAAGTCCGAGACTTATCTGTCCTCTTCAGCTGCTTGAGGTTCTGTTCATTCAGACACACATTCAAGCCACAGTCCAAGATGCAGCTGACTGCTCAATGACCTTTTCAAACATGAGACAGTAAAACAGAGCAAAGTAGACTTTTATGGCTATAAAAAATGAGGAGAGCATTTGTTTTGAATGAAATACATGAGTCAAAATGTTATAAAGTCTTGGCAAAGTAAAAGTTAGCAAGGTCATAAACTCAAACGGATGATAGCTCATTTGGCACAAAAGTGTAGGAGGAAGCCACATTATAACACATACAGATGTGGTAGAATTAAATAAATTCTACCAGCATAATTAAAGGTTGTATTATAGGTATACTGACTATTTTAAGTGTATTACTGTGCTGCTTTCGTGCTGAGAGGTTATAGCCTGTAAGTGCAGCTTTAACCTATTTCCAAATCCAGAAGCTTAGTTCATACCAACCAGTCACACCTTGACCCTCAGGCTGACCTCTGACCCCAGCTGACAGCCTTGACTTGGAATGAATGGCTTTGACAGGTGTCTGCTTCAGGCTCCAGCACATTAACACAAGAGTAGCCCCACAAAGTGACATGCTAATAAAAATAAAAGTGACAGTAAAATGATAAAAATGACCTGTTCAAGTGTTTAAACAGCTGCTCACTGGTGACCACTCTGCATGAAAGGGCTAGTTAGCATGTTTCTTGCTGAACTAAGATGGTGAACATAAAACAGTATGTCGGCAAAAACACAGCATGGTGATAGTTAGCGTGTTAGGAACCAGATGTTAGTATTTAGCTCAAAGTACAGCTTTACAGAGCCGAGAGCATGTGGGCTCTTAGTCTTGTTTGTTGCTAACCTAAAGCAAACTTCTCATGTGACAAAATTCTTTATATGCCTCTGGCAAAAATTTATTCAATGGCACAAGTTCAACAGGTAAATATGTTTTCATAAAGCATTTTTGAAAGTTTAAACACATTCGTGATCAACTATTCACTGTTAATGTCCTGTACAAAATGCCCATTTATGGTGAATTACAGAAGCAACAATTTGTGTGCAAAGTATGCATATTGTGTCCACATGCACTTATTGTATGGACTTCATTATGAACATATGCCACCCAAATTCCTTTTTGACTTTTATAAAATCCTAACATTGTGATGTGTGGTCAGAAGACCTGTCATGACCACTGTGTGATCTCTGGACAGCTACAAACCACTGCACTATGAATCAGACTGGAATTAATCTTGGCCATCACAATAAAGTATAAGCATGTGATATGAAGCCCCCTGAGACTTACAGACAGTCCAACCTGCAGAAACAGCTACAGTGCATCTCATTCTTGCCTCTGGAGAACACCTCTCAGATGAAAGGAATCCCTGTCTTTTGTCTGGGGAGTCTGTTTCCGAACAAACTGATCGTCCATTGACAAAGAGATCATATCTTTCACTAATTTCTGCCTTATGTAACTTTCAGGATTCACATTTTTATAGTTTGGAGGGAGTGATTGTGTGTATCCTTTTGTATGTATGAGGTTAAAGCTCAGTTTGTATACACTTGATGCACTTAAGTTCTTGCATCAACAGGCTGGAATGTGTGAATGTTTTACCCCTTGTCTTGATCATGAATACAGATGTTTGCTTTACTTAATATTAATGTATACTGTACATTCCAGTTCTAGAAAGGAGAAGAGATACAGATCAGGTATGTGAGAACATGTCTGGGAATATTAGCACACTATCTACTGCTGGAAACTGTGGCACAGGCTTAGAAAACTATGATGAGATAAGACACTGTGCTGATTATTACAGTAAATGTTCTGCTCTCAAACTCCGTTCAATGCTCTGCAGAAGAGTATCTCAACATATTAAACTATACGATATATGTTCAGAAATACAAAATTACAGTGAACAATTAGGTAAATGACAAAATGCTGTATTCAGTTCAAGGTATTTTCTGTTTTTATACATTTTAATAGGCGTTTTAGAGTTGTTCGATTCCACTGCAGTTTTCATGAACAGTGGCAGATTCATCTCTTGAAATTATCAGCAATTTTTGACAGAAACAGTAGTGTCTAGTTGATTTTCCTTGAAGATTTTATCAGCTGTGCTGTAGCTAGCTAGCTAATTAAATGTGTATTTCATTCTAAGTTACATGGATGTTTATAGTTCAAATACTTAGACAAAGGCTTTCAGGATGAGGACTAAGGTCGGTTACATTCCCCTATTCACTGTGATAAAGTAGCATCCTAGACTGCCTTATAAATAGTGTAGCACCAGCAACGAAAGGGGACGAAGCTTAGCAGATGGACATTACCAAAATAGTTTAATGCACCTTTGCATCAAAATAACGATGCTAGCACATTTCTTACACATTCATTCATATATTTTTTTCCCCTGCCGTCTTCCTCTTCTTCGTTTTATGCCCCCCTTTTGCTCTTTGTCTTTTTTTTTATTGTATTCTTTCTCTTCACTCTGTCTTTTGTGTAAGTGAAGCCAGGGCCTCCCACCGACATGAGCCCTGTTCCTGTAAAACTAATAATGACTGAGATTTGCGCAAGCTTAGCATTCTTTCTCCCTCTCAGTGCACGCACTAAGAATGAAGCAAAGGGAGGGGACAGGAAGGGGAGAAAAGTCTAGTGGTAAGGTGGGTGGGGGGGGGGGCCACACAGGGGGGATGGCCTAGTTTAAGAGGGGGAAACTTGTGTAGAATGAAGCAAAGGGAGGGGACAGGAAGGGGAGAAAAGTCTAGTGGTAAGGTGGGTGGGGGGGGGGACACACAGGGGAGATGTCCTAGTTTAAGAGGGAGAAACTTGTGTAATATGCAAAAAAGTAAGAGAAGTGTAGTAGAAGATGGAAAGAGAGAAAGAGAAGCACCTTTCCCTGAAACACACCACATGCTTTCATTTTTTTATGGGTCAGTGCCACTGGAATCACACTGCATCCTCTCCAAACATATACAGACACTGGAGATATACAATTCACATCGCGCCACCAAGAGAAATCAGTAATTTAAGCACAATGATGTTGAGCATGTCAATATTTACACAGTATTCATGCTTTAGCCCTCGGCTAGCAGTCAACAAGTATTTTTAAACCCTACACTTAGCGAAGCCATTTCTTTTCCCTCCTACCAAACCACACACAAGCAAAACATGTGAAGCAAAGCCTCAGAGCATATAATATGTTCCAACTCCACAAAGACACAGCTTTGTCAAATTTACATAAAGCTCACCAGATGTGTTGTGATATCCAACAAGCAGACAAGGGGGAGGT
>NW_018127939.1:1005606-1008023 GCF_001952655.1 Monopterus albus
CCCCCAATTCACCTCCCCTCCTCTCTCTGAGAGACATGTGCGCACGTTGTGCCAGCAGACACTTTCAGCTCTAAACAACTGATGTACAGACAGCGGCTGTTTCTTCCTTCCCCTTTTCCTCTCCTAACTACTCTCCTTTTTTCATTTCTTTCCTATATTGCCTCCATTCATTCCATCTCTCCCTTTCCTTCCCTGTTTTCTGTTATTCTGCACTTTTCCTCAGGAGGAAATAAAGGAAGGCCAGTTGGACGGGCTTGTGTAATCTCTGGCTGCACATGAGCACATGAGAATTGCAACAGAGGACTTTGAATCAAATACAAGATAAACTTCAGAATAAGGAGAGGAAGAAGGGATACATCTGAGAGGCGAAGGGAGAGAGACAAAGTTTGGAGTCGAGGAGCATGACAAAAATCATGCCAGGCTTTGTGCTGCTGCTGCTGTCCCTGTTGGTCCTGTCCATAGGAAGCGATGGGCGACGAATCAGGAAAAGAGGACTCACCCATAAGGTGGGTCTGCTAACCTCACCTTTGACTTTTGTATATGTGCATGCATTAAAGTGTGACTGCCTTCTCTATCTCATTCTTATGGCTGTATTAAGCCACCAAACCTGAGGTATGTGAGGTAGCTCACAACACCACAGTACAATACCGGCTCTGTTACAGAGCTGGTTTCACACTGTGAGAGCGTTTTTGTGGCTGAGATGAGAGGTAGTCAAGTTGACCTGAGACCTGATGTGTTTTAATCCAGGAATTATAAAAAAAGAACTATAAATGAATAAAATATATTTACTAATGTACTAACATTTGCTCATTCATTCTCCCCTTTTCAAGTTTTTATGCTAATCTAAGATAACTGATTACTGCTATAGCCTAACTGCTGATCTTCTCATCTAACTCTCAGCAAGAAAGTGAAGAAGTGCATTTCCCAAAATGTTCTCCAAGTTCTTCAAGTGGAATTTAAGGGACTTTTTCTTTACTTGAGTACATACTGTACACTCTATGCAGCTTTTTAAAGCTTTCTTATTTAAATAATTGAGAAATCATGTTTTTACATGCATTTGACAGCTAGTTATTAATTTGCAGGTTAAGATTTTACAAACAAAACACTGTCACTTTTTAAAATATGACACATTGTTATAAGCAACACCACCAAAAAGAATATAACAGCAACAAACTAAAAAATAAACATGCTTATTAATGCAGCTTAACTAACAACCAATATTAATAAAAATGTAGCATGCTGAAGGGGAGATTCTCTCGAGTATGTTGACACTTTTAGCCGATGTTTCTGACTTTTGTACATGCTCTGATTTCGAAGCATGAAAAATCTACATGGACAGGCCAGTTTTTCTTCTTTGGTGAGGAGTGGTAAGTGCAGTGTGCAACAGGTTGGAATACGTTGTGGATTTCCAAGTTTTCGTGTGAGTAACTGAAGGGCACTCTGGACTTACAGCTTTTGTCTCTGTGTGTGTTTGAGTGTGTGCTTGTAGTGAATTATTAGGACAGGAACTGGACTTGCAGGCACGAGCCCCTGCTTGTTAACTCAGCTCAGTGGAGTTGAATGATTGTTTCCAATGAGGGCTCTCATTTCTCCTCTCTGCAACCTCTCGTGTTTCAATGTCCTCACTTTCTGCCCAGTTCATGCCCTCTCCTCACTCATTCTCAGCCTTTGTCTTCCCTACTTTCATATGAAGTACGCACCCTTTCACCCTCCATAACCACCCCCAGATTTCCCTCTTTCAGATCTCTCTCTCTTGTGTTCTCCTGTTCTCAGGATGGGCCAAAAGCACTGTGTAGCTGGACTCTGCTTCAAAGCTGTTGTAACTGGAACATGCTGAGACAGCTGTCCAGATGGAACTTTGTCTCTCTCTCTCTGGACCTTTTAATGTCTGCATCTTTCAATCTTTTATTTTTAACCAGTTCTCCAACATACAGTGCCTTGCGAAAGTATTCGGCCCCCTTGAACTTTGCGACCTTTTGCCACATTTCAGGCTTCAAACATAAAGATATAAAACTGTAATTTTTTGTGAAGAATCAGCAACAAGTGGGACACAATCATGAAGTGGAACGAAATTTATTGGATATTTCAAACTTTTTTAACAAATAAAAAACTGAAAAATTGGGCGTGCAAAATTATTCAGCCCCCTTAAGTTAATACTTTGTAGCGCCACCTTTTGCTGCGATTACAGCTGTAAGTCACTTGGGGTATGTCTCTATCAGTTTTGCACATCAAGAGACTGAAATTTTTGCCCATTCCGCCTTGCAAAACAGCTCGAGCTCAGTGAGGTTGGATAGAGAGCGTTTGTGAACAGCAGTTTTCAGTTCTTTCCACAGATTCACGATTGGATTCAGGTCTGGACTTTGACTTGGCCATTCTAACACCTGGATATGTTTATTTGTGAACCATTCCATTGTAGA
>NW_018127939.1:1009150-1023345 GCF_001952655.1 Monopterus albus
TTGTAACAAACCAGAAGCCACTACTGTAATCACTATTTGTCTTGCATTTTTTATCCTTTCTATTATGTGCAGTATTTCACCAGATTTATTTATCTAAATAAATACAAAATTCAAATTAGATTTATCAACATAATAAAAAAACGCAGGAATTTCCTAAATGTTTGATTACAGACTATAGATATGTCAATGTAAAGAATCTGCAGATTTGGAAACTCCCAAAAGCTTGATTTGATAACATAGTACAATAGATTTGAAAAAGGTCCTTGACTGCTTTCATGCAGTTTTCATTCACTTTCAACTGATATTTTGTATTGCACATTTTAAAATTCAAACAAGAGAAAAAGCAGTAATCACTAGCTTGAATTCAAAGCTAAAATTTGATGTGAAAGCTAAGGATGTACACAATGCACAGTGTAAAGTTGCAGTTGTTGTCTGCTTTTGTCCTGTATATGTAATTTTGATCAAAAAAGAAGCAGATTTTTGTGCCAATTTTGTATCATCTCTGTTTCTGAAAAACATAAATACTTTTCAAGAAGAAATTTTAAATATGTACATTTGAATTTTAACTAGATCAGTTTGTAAAGTGTTAAAGAAAAGCAGGCTTTAAATGTTTATTAATTTTCATTATTATTTTTGTATTCTTTTTTAACATGTTTTGCAGGAATATGCATAATGTGAACCCAAACCTAATTTTATTCTTAACCTTAAAACCAGGTCTTAACCCTCATAGGGGCCTTTGAATTTGTGTGGAGTAGCCAAAATGTCTGATGACTGAAGAACAGGATCACTTTGTTTGTTTGAACCACAACTGCCTTTAGTTATAAACCAAAACAGCCAAAGTTTTCTTACAATGCTGAAAATTAATGCCATTCAGCCATAACACAGTCTGGCTCAGGCACCTGCCAAGGCAGATTACTGTGCGTCTGAGATTACCATCATAAATCTTTACAGTTTCGTTTGTTTGATGTGATGTAGACCATTCTAACTTGGTATTAAGACAGGGGCCCTGTAGAGGCTCAGAAACACATGTACTTCCTGGTCGAGTGTTTGACTTGGCCTGTGACTGCCACATATGGTAAAACAGAACAGATTATGGCTGAGAGTTTTTAAGGAAGTGATACATTATTAAGATGAAATTAATATGTAACAACCCCTAATGTTTTCAAATGGTAGATTCATGTCATTATTTGAATTGAAAGAGATTAAAAGCAACCATTTGATTTCAATGGTACAGAATCCACATGTATTAAGTGGAACTGGATTACACAGCCTGCATTTCACTGCTGAGCATAAGGAATGCATAATAAATGTAATACAGCTGTGACAAGCTGTGGGTGTAGGCGGGCTGGCAGTCAGCTTGTCTGTACAGCAGTTCACCTACTGCCCTGTGAGTATAGTCACTCTGTCAGTGAGCATCTATATCTGAATAGTTCATGAAGAAGTATCACTTTCTGATGTGACTAAGCCTTCTGGCTGCATGCATTGTTGAAAGAACACCATGGTTTTATGTGTGCACAACCTTAACCCTGCAACACTGCAGTACTATATATTTAGTACTGCATATCCTGTATATGTGTGTGCATGTCTGTGTGCCTGAAAATGAGCTTGTATCTATTCGCAAAGGAAGCAGAAAATCTCAATATTTTTTGAGATCTCTGCATGAAATTGTAACACTTGCCAAGTGTTTAGACAAGGAATTATTAATCTCTAATTAAGGCCAACAAGCTGGAATAGGTTCGGCTACTGGAGCAATGTGTGGTGTTCAAATGAATCTCACAAGCCATATGTTTAAACACTTTCTTACTGTATTTGAACGTGTGCACATATACAAAACAATTTAGATAACTAAAATAATGAAAAATATGGAAAATGAATAAACCAAAATAACAAAAGCTTAACCATGTTAAGTCTTTTTTTTCTTCACAGACCAATATCAAAAAAACTAAGTAATCCCTCCTCCTTGTGAGGAACAAGTAAATCTTGAATAATGGTTTACGTAGGATACGTTTCCTTTTATGTCTGCACTATCATAGGGTGCACCCAATCTAAATCTGGTATCCAATGTGGAGTGGAATCCACTTGGATAATTTTCAAATCCAAATCCTTTTCGAATCAATCAATCATACAAGAATCCAAAGTTTACAATACCGGTAACACCATAATAACATTGTCTCTTCAGTGCATATACAGTTTCATCAGTACTAAAGTAGTTCAGTCCAAGGAAACAATAAAAGTCAAATCAACACTCCAGAAGTCCAAATAAGTCCAGTCTCAGTATGATGATGAAAAAATATACTGCACCAGACAAGTTTTCAATTGGTGCTAATTATTTGTCTTCCTTTCCCTCACGACTGTATCCATAGTCGCTATGTCATATATCCAATTTCAATATTAAAGTGTCTTTGGCCTTTTCTGCTCACACTACCCAGGTACACTCCCAAAACTTGTATCTCTTTTAATCTCCGTCCATACTCCGTTTTTCTGTTCTGCCACACCCCTGACTCTACCCAAGGGCGGAACCTGTGAGGCGTATCTCACCTGACCCTGACAGTTCCTGATTGGTTTTCTTACTTATCAATCATCTTCTACTTATTTCTTTTCCCATATGACAGTGGAAAATGCACAACCCTTCACAATAAAGTTACCTCTATGTATCAGTTTTCTTTTTGTTTTTTTCAATAACCACAACATCAGGTGGGTTACAAAATCATGAATGAATTTATCTTAGTAAAGTTATTGTTGTGATTTGGACTTGCTTCATGTTTTCGTGCTTTTATTTAGGGTTGTTTTTTCCCGTTCTGCTCCACTTCTCTTGCCCCAGCTTTACCACAGTTCTCATCAGCATTCATTGTCTTTGCCTGTTGCCAATAATCTCCTGGTTTTCAGCCATTTATACCACCTCCTTTCCCTCAGTCACTCGCAGTCAGCTCTTGCCTGTTATTCATGCCACAACCTGGCTAGCTCCAGCATCAGCCACACTCACTCACCCTGCAACGCCATGCAGACCACTCCAATCTTGCAATATTCACCTACCTAAAACTCCTCACCATCGTCCGGTCACTCCTGAACCTGCATCGATGCCGCTCAACTCCTCAACGACCTACTATGCCACACAGACCACTTCAGCCCTGCAACCTCTACCTACCTGAAGCTCCTCATCACCACCCGGGTACTCCTGATCCTGAATCTCCTCCCCCACCTGCTGTGCCAGTCCAGTCCAGTTTTCCTTACCTTCATTACTCACCAGGATCATCTCACTGCCTCCTGAGGTCTATCCTAATCTGTAGCCATCCAGCTCTCCCCATCTGTTTCCTGTGACGATGAAACAATCAGCTCTCAACCAGCTGCCACTACTCACCTGAGCCTCCTCGCATCAGCTGGAGTGTTCCCAGCTTCAACCTGATATCTTTTGCTCTAGCGCTTGTAATAAAGCACTGAACTGGTGTCTCTACACCATAACAGTTATGGAGCCAGCCACAGTCTCTGGTGGATTATACCCACAAACTCCCCAAGAACCACAGACCAAGAGTACTAAAGATGGATAAAACAAAGAAAAAGAACAGTTGATGCCAGTCATTACAGCCACCATTATAACACTGCTTTTCAACACCAAAGAAAGAGGAAGCAGGGGCAAGGAAAAATCACTGAAGAGAGACAATGAGAATGTTGCACACCAGCCTGCTGGCAGGGTCTCTATGGGAGAGCAGCATGATAAACAAGAGTGTGAATAAATAGTGTGGAACATCAGAGAGATGTGTGATAGAGATTAGGATATAGATCATGGTGGCCTCTGTGGCACAGAAAGACAGCAGAAGAGCCTTGAGGGTGGAGCTCAATGACAGACATGCAGACAAAAGCAGAGGCAAAAAATTGGTATGTTACAAGCATCTTTAATATTGGCAAGCCTCCGGAAACATACATGGAGCATGGATGACTTCTGCAGTGCATAAAATCACTTTAGACAGGCAAACACATACTGTATACGGTATGTAAACAGAAAGGACACACTTGACCGTTTATAGGAAATGGTAGCAGACTTTGTATACAGATCGGATATGAGACAAGGGGAGACAACAGGCGTCATTATGTCATTATCCAATCACAGCAGCCCTTGTTGTCCTCATATCTAATTGTTCCAGGAGACATGGCTCCACCATTTTCACGTACCTCATAAGAGCCAAGAATGAAAACTCTGAAAGAACTGTGTTCTCCAGTGTGTGGGAGCATACAGTACACATGCAGACATAACAGCATTAATGTCAGTCAAGTCATAAGAGCTGGGTATTGTTTGAATGTAGTGTCTCTATTATACTTACATTTCTGTGCCAATTTTATTTGGCAGCAATGTTTTATCATCTCTAGAGGTTCATGACAAGTTTGGTTCTGTCACTCTGCAAATAAAATATAGATGGGCCATTGTAAAGTTGAAATAAATCACTAGAGATTTTTGTATTGCATCATTAGCATTCATCTGGAGCTGTGTTTCGGTCTAGTAGTCACTCTCTATAGCTGAGAGTCTGAGTAGCAGTTGTTCATAGGTTTGTCATGGTGACTTACAATTTTTACCTTACACATAGTAATTTCATCTATGTTAACATAAAAATATTTAATAGAGCAGCTTTAATTTTAAAACATTTAATCGAAGAATAAGGTAAGAAAGCTAAGAATCTGACCAAGGATTTAATGCCAACTTTCAAAACAATAGCTTTCAGTGTTTAGAGCTGCATTCAGCATCCATAAAGTATTGAGCTTGATACCCACCCTTACAAGGAATGAACAATGGCAACCCTCGTAGCACAAATACTGACCCCAACCTCTCCCCTCAAACTTTGACTACTAGCATTGATATGCAGGACCTCAAAGTAACATTTACATGGACAGAATATAAGACCCACACATTATTCCCTCCATCCTTCCATGGTGTGAATCCACCACCCCAAATAACCACCCACTCACTAAGCTTACAGCTGCCAGAACAAATTAATGCGAGTTTAAAGCGAGCTCACATACAGTGTGTGTGATAACATCGTGAGTGCCAAACATTTGTTTTCATTTTTCCGGTTGGTGTGTGAGAACATTCAGTAAGCCTGCCAAATAAACACCACAGTTATAACACACAAGATTATCTAATTATTAATCTAGTGCAGAAGAGACACCCTTCTCTCTCTGTTTGTCTGTCTCTGTAACACTCTGACATCCCAAGTTAACAGCTGAAACCAGAGAGTTGGAAAAATTCATCCATGTCTAAAAAGACAAAATCAGAAAATCTCTAACTTTGTGGCTGTGCTGTTTGTCAGAAACAGCCTTGTGATAAACAACTCTTTAGAAGCACAGTTTGAGGTACAACCAAAATGACTGTTCAATAAAGGCCTTATGAATATTAAACCAGGCCAGAAAATAACAAGAACCATTTGTAACTTACTGGTGGGAAAAGACTGAACCTTTTTAACAGAACTGAAAAAGTATAACCCCAAAAATTTTGTCCTGAAAAATATCTAAACTACTGCACCACTGTGGAGCTACAGCTTGGTAAAAAACTAGTAAACCACAGATGCAAGAGGAGATCTTCCCAGCAACAGTGGGAATGGGTGTGCATTTCTGTGTGTGTAAATAGGCCTGTGGTGCTAAATCTGCTGAGGTGTGTGAAGTGTGTCTTTTCTTGGCTAAGAGTCCTGTGGCCTACTTTCTCCCTCTCACTAGGGGAGGTATTTGTTCCCACAGTGAATCACCTTCCCAATCCAGGTCAAGACATTTGCAGACATGCACACACACCAAAGCCAAACCTTAAGTGCTTTTTGCTACAGCTCTGCTCTGCTGAAAAGTAGCGGCTCAGGTTAACTGCTGCCCTAGGGAGGTTACAAAGTGAAAGGTGTGGGCATTTCTAGTACACTGTGTAAACATCCAGTGAAGTCTTTTTCTCAGTTTGGAACCAACACTGAAGTTGTTTTGGACAATATTTGAGTTGAAATTAATAAATGAAAATTGCCTCTAAGTGGCCTTTAAAAATATATCATTAAGATTGACAAAACAACTCTTATACCAACTTTTAAGTTGTTGCCTTTCAAAATGAGCCAAAATGAGCCTTGATTTTTGTTTTTAATATAATTTCTTTTACATACAATATGCGCACCTTGATTTTCTTGGTTTCCAGATGAATGTTCATTACTTTGATCATCATATGACTTTTTCTCTAGCTCCACCATGAAGTCAAACCTTTTCTTTGTCCAGTACTTTGGTTTACAATTATACCTGCAAAATAATGACATTTTCATATTTTTCAATGGCCTCAGCTGTACCTTGTGTTTAGTGATAATCAGCCAGCATGCTAATATACTAAACTAAGATGGTGAACTTGATAAACATGATAGTTAAACCCTAGCATGTTGTCATTGTTAGTGTTAGCATGCTAATGTTAGCATTTAGCTAAACTACTGACGACTAATGACCATGACTAATTACAGCCTGGCAGTACCTTTAGCTTGGCTAGAGACAGTAAAAAAAATATCAGAAAAAAACATTTGGCTGGATTTATATTAAAATGAGAGAGGGAGCTTTAAGGTCTAAACTTTCTTTTTCATGATGCCTTTTGTAATGCCTTCTTGACTTATGTTTTGCCTTGTTCATTTTTACCCCCTCTATTCCTCTTCAACATGGCTGCCATCAGTAGCACATTCTGATATATCCAGAAGCTCTGATATTATTTAAATTTATACCATGGCAAAATTCTCAAGTAGAAGAGACAGTATGACCGAGAACAGAAACAAACTACATCCACATTCTCATTCATACCTTGAATGTTTGTTTGTTTCTGTGTCTCTCAGGACTATGAATACCCCAATCACCCCCAGTCCACACAGCACCAGAAAAATGACAGGTGTCCCCCACCACCCCAGATGCTCCCAGAGCGAGCCTGTGAGGTACCAGGCTGCCGCTCAGACTCAGAGTGTGAGCGCCATAAACGCTGCTGTTACAATGGCTGCATTTACGCCTGTCTGGAGTCTGTTCAGCCGCCACCAGGTGAGCAGAACCAGCCAGCAGATGGTTACACAAAGCGTGTTAAAGTTGACCTGTAAGTAAATGGTCTTATACTTATATAATGCTTTTCTATGCAATGAGGTACACTCAAAGTGTTTTACACTATTTCCCATTTGCACACACAAGCATTCACACACTGATGGCACCTCCAACTTGGGGTTCAGTGTCTTGCTCAAGGATACTTCAACATGTCGACTGGAGAATCCGGGATTTGAACTACCAACCATCCGGTTAGGAGATGACCCGCTCTACCTCCTGAGCCACAGCCGCCGCAAGAGAAGAAAAAATGGGCCCTTAAATTGCTTTGAACAACAAAATTATTATTGACATGTATTTTTTTCAAAGTGGTAACCATTCTGCTTCAGCACTGTAAGGAAATGGATTTCCCACTTTCAAATTTTGACAATTCCTATTTTAAAAGCTCAGAAAACAGATAAGCTTTGAAACTCATAATATCTTTTCCTCAGAACAATATGCATAACATTTCGGCATGTGTTTGTTTTGAACAGTGCTGGACTGGCTGGTGCAGCCCAAGCCTCGGTGGCTTGGAGGTAACGGCTGGCTGCTAGACGGCCCTGAAGAGGTTCTGCAAGGTGAGTATACACACTCGACCAGTCAGTGAGGTCAGAGAAAATACTTGTAACCATCATTAGGGTCTCAAAAACAAGAAATGACTCTGTTGTATTTCATGTTTGGGATTTCTTCTAATATTTTCTGCCTCTTAGCTGAAGCCTGCAGTACAACTGAGGATGGAGATGAGCCACTCCACTGTCCCACAGGTTATGAATGCCACATTATCAATGCAGGAAACCCTGCTGCTGGCATCCCCAATCGGGGTCAATGTATCAAGCATCGTGGAAACTCTGGTATTTCTGATAACTCAAATAGATTTTAAATCCAAATGTTTAATGCATGTTAATGTTGTCTTCTACCTTAATTTCCCATTAGAGCTACCCCCTGTCTATCTGATCTAATGGACCTTATCTTGTGCTCTTTTAGTTTGTCCCTACACCAGGGACAGGGACAGGATGCAGGGCTTAAGTCTTGTCTGGTTTCTCCTGGCATATATAATGAAGCCAAGTGCTGAGTTTCTCTTTTAAATGGGTTAAAAATATACAAATTGGCAACTCAGAGGAACACCTCGAGATGTACAGCCATTGGCAGAATGTTTAAATAGATTTAATAAAGAGAACATGAGCTTTTTGGTTTCTCTAACTCTTTATTGCCATTTAAGCAAGAATTACAGTGTGTAGTATATGGGAATCAGATCTTTTTTTTTACAATATGTGGGTAATTGTATTTACAGATGGACATTTCTTGAGGTACAAATACTTTAAGGACTACTTGGGTAAGTGAGGTAATGCAGAAAACTTGAAAACCTGTATGTTAACTGAATGAGAAATAACATCTATCTGTCTGACATTGTTTTTTTTTTCAGGTATCAGTTCTAACAATGCAGTCAGCTATGACAAACATCACAAGTACCTGGGATAAAGGACATTTTCAGCCACTTTCAACTGTCATATTAAAAACCAAATACCTGTTTATCCTTACCTCTCTTCCACAAAAGCCTTGTTTTTTTTTTTATGTTACCAAGGTCAACCTTGACCCCAGCCTCAGCTTCAACCATAACACAGCGTCAGACATCAGCCCACTTCTGTTCGATCTCATCACACCTGAACTAGCAAAAAGTCTGACTTTTTTTGCTACACTTAAAGCTGCTACCTCCTCTTTGCAAAGCTTCAACTTGCAGCCTCTATTCAGTCATGGCATGCTTTTGGAGACAGGTCTGATGTCAGACACACCTACAGTACGAAGCCAAAGAATGCTTTTTTTTGTCTCTGATGTCTGTGAAATGAAGGTGCAGAGGGTGCTGATGGTACACAGAGGAGGACGCTTAGATTACACAAAAGCTGCTTATCAAATCTTTCTTTCTTTCTTTCTAACTCAGTAAAACCCCAGTACCACTCACTCTCACACACAGACACACTCTCTAACCTTAAGGCTGACTAGCAGAAAAAACCAAGACCAAGTGACCCTGTTACTCATCCTCTGAAAGATGTTGCTTTTCTCAAATCTGGAAGGTTTTATAGACAAATAAGAAAATTAGAGCTGTAGTTGTTGCATTTTTGAAACAAATCCAAACATGAGTAAACATTCTGACTAATAACACCAGTTATAAGAATAAATGCCATATGAGTTTCGAGGGTATTGTTGGTTTTGGAGGATTTGGAACAGCTGTACAACAAATGCTGACCATGACTTCATTGCATCTGAAATAAGTCAAACTAGTTCACTCAAGGGTTTGGGAGAAATTTTGAGTAAAACAGATATTTCACTTGTGAAGGAGGAAAGCTTTAACAGCTTTTAAAAGCCACTTTTTAATAAGCCTAGAGAGGGCAAGTGCTGACAAGACTGATTTGGGGCGGATTGCCCCTTCACGCTTAAACTCTCTAAATATCCTGTAACAAATTTACTGAATTGACATTTTTAACGCAACAAGTCATACAACAAACATCCACCAGTGCAGTACTGTATGTCAACCAAAACAAAATAATCCAGTCTGTTAAACTGTCACACCACCACAATCCTTTGTTTTTGTACAGACATGAGAATAGACGGGCCTTTTGCACAGAGTAGATGGTCAAATTGTCTCCTGTGTTATTCTTAAACAACTTTTTGAAGTCAGCTGTTTAATTTAAGTTGTGTCTGTTGTGAGTTCAAATGGTGCTCAGTTTCTGTGGTGCCTATAGTAACAGAAGAATAAGCTGGTCAGATGACAGTGTAAAACAAAAGCTGTAGCCATTCTCTGTTTCCAAAACTAAAGTGATTTCTGAATGTTGCTATCTGACTGGTGCTGTAATGCTTTTTCATTCTGAATAAATCACACTGTGTGAGTTTTGTGATGTTTTTGTTGCAAATAATCTTAGGCTTCCAACCTACATTGATAATTTACAAATGATGATTTCATATAAAAAGCAGGCTTGGAAGTATGGAGGTTTGAGTGGGTTAAAGTTTGTTTTTTTTTTCTAAGTTGGGATATCAGTAGTGTACAACACAGAGCATGTGCGTCATTACAAGACGCAAGCAGCTGCTCTCAGTAGATGCAGTGTGCCCCTTCAAAATGTGACATGTGTTTTCTTCTTTGTAGCTTTGACACAGTATGACTCACTACTGAAGTCCATTTTTTAAGCTCCCTTTTATATTTTTATATCATAAAGTGCTATCAGATCCTTCCAGTAAAGTCATATATTATATTATATTGCATGCATGTCATATCTTTTGGCCACTTGTGCTGCAAGTTAGTTATTTTCCATTATCAATCATTTTCTCAAAGGACCTTTTCATAGTTTGGTGTATAAGATGTCAAAAATATTAGAAAATGTTTATCAGAGGTTTATACAACAGAAGATCTTTAGATGATCTTCAACAATTCAAAATCCAAAAGTATTCAGCTTATAATGAAGGTCTCACTGGAGAAGCTACAGTAGAGCCAGAGAATGGTTTGTGTTTTTGCTTAAACAGTGACTTAAATGGTTGATTGATTGTCTAAATAAATGGAGAATAATTCTCTCTGGATTGTCTAATCTCTTAATTGAGTTATACTTGTTACCTTAAAAGAAAACAGTCACTACACTGTTAGATCATGACCTTGATTACTTTTTTTGTGCACTTGCTGACCTGCATTAGAGTATTGTTTCTCAGAGTAGACCCACACACCTGGCTCAGGTTTTACCCCCACACAGTGTGGAATAGGGAGTGTACTTCCCCATTATTCTGATGAACTCTGCCCCTGATAGGATTTCTCATCATAGCTTTGTCACTCGTTGACACCGGACCCCCTGATTTAAAGCAGGTCATCTGGAGAGAGGGCTCATCTCAGCTGAAAATGGCTGATATCAGTGTCACAGAGCACAGGCTTCACACTGCCACAGTACTGTGCATTGGTGACCGAGACTAAAATATATTATAACCCCTATAAGCTTGCAATATTTTCTAATGACCTCTCTGGCTTCTGCCATGCACATGTGTGAATAAGACTGTGCTGCCATGTGTGCAGTTTAAGGTGTTTGTGCAGTTGATTATGCATGCTTGCAAGCCATCAGAAAGGCCTCTGGCTTGTCATGGCTGTTACATGGCCCATGCTTCTCAACATGTGAATCTCCATGTCCTCTTAACACCATAATAGATCCAGGTATAGCAGCATCCTCGGTACTGTGGATGACTGTTATCCCTCCTACTGCTCCACGCAGGAGTGTGACATCTTGGGCATTGTTTGACTTTTGTCCTGTCAAGTCTGAACCCAGTCTGAGCTGACATGTCACAGCTGCAGGTTTTTATCGTGAGGAGATGTCGTGGTGCTGCTCTAGAGACGACAGCTGGACGGAGATACTCCCACAGTCTGATAAATATTAATTGGATTTACAAAGAATGCTAGGTAAACACAGCCACCCAGGGAGATTTGTTAATGAGTACCTGGCTGAGTTGCATGAAAGGTCTGTTTTCCTTTAACAGTGAGTCATGCGATACAGAGCTGCTAAACAGGGTATGCCAACGTCCTCCCCCATCACACCCTTATATTTCCATCTCCATAAGCTCCGGAGGAATGTTGTGTAATAATGTGTGAGATCTTATCTAAAATATTGTTATATAAGAAGATTCAGCTGTTGTTGCCTTGTTAGGCTCACAGTGTGCTTCATAGCATGCACAAGATTTCACAGCTCTGTTTTTTATTTTTGGAGAACATTACCAATATTGTTTCTAGAACAGCAAGTACTTCCACCTCTAACACTAAGAATAATAATTGCATAAATAAATTGGCTGTTTAACCTATGTTATGAAAACAAACAGATGTCAAATAAAATGAAAAAAATCATCAATTGTTTACAGTTTTGTTTTATTTTGTAGTTTTTATTCCAACTAAGTGTTTAGAAAAGTGCTATATAAATACATTTCTTCTCCATATTATTATTATGATAATACTCTCTCCTCCACTTGCCCCCACTCATAAAGACCGACAACTGTGTTACATAAGTGTGATCAGTATAATCAGGATAAATTTAGTAGTCATGTCTGTGTTTGTCTCATAGGCCAGTGTATGTCAGTATTTGCTGTACCTGTAACCTGTGTTGAATGAAACAGGCCTGAATGCCAGTCTGGTACATTACACCTGGCCCTGGGGTAATAAAGCCATTAATGTCTCCTTCACAGACTGAATCTGCCATCTGTACTTTGAAGGTGCTGCCCGGAACAATTCTGCAAATTTGTACACATTTTTACAGTTTGAAGGAAGTGCATTGTCTGTGTCACTTCAGCTCAGACATAGGGCTTTTTGCATCTAGGTGGCAACAAATAGGGGTCATTATGGGGTCAGAAGAAAGGCTGACACTTCTCAGCTTACCTGGGTGCCAAAACTCACCTTTGCCCATCACTGCATTAGGACCAAGTAGACAAGCATGGCGTTGGATACCAGCAGTGGTGGACTACATCGCTCACTTACTGAAACTTAGCTGGCTTTGACAATAGCAGGATGATTTGAGGAAAGTACAAAGAAAATGGATGTAGTCCAGGAACAGTGAAAATGGAAAATGAAATGTGGAAACTTGCAGTGTTGCCTAGAGGTTTTAGTTCATTAGGGGGGCTCTTCAGAATCATGGAAAGACAAGGTGTGAGATGCCAGAGCTACCACAGATGCCAGGCCATCATCACTTACACAGGCCTGGCTGCACGAACGAGTCATCACCATCCTCAGGTTCTCAGACCTGGCAGAGTAGAGTCTGGGGCATTCAGGTCAACACACACACTGCACATGATAGGGGCTTAAGCCTGCAGTGTTGTAAACATATTTAGCTCTGAAATCTACAGTATGACATGTACATTTTGAATATGGAAATACCTTGTACACACACCCACCCACATGCAGATTTTAGGCCACACCTGCCACAGCTTTCTCATACAGTAAGTGAGCCAATTATTTTATCTGATCAGCTTTACTGAAGTAACAGTGAAGTTCTGTGGAGTGAGCAGAGACAGATATGGTGCTCTGAGTCGGGCCTTATTTCAGGGATGTGAAGCAGCAGGTCTTAGATGAAAGAATGATTTATGGCATAAGATGACCAATGCTGTGGCAATCTGAAGAGGAAGACAGCTGACTGCTCAACAGATTATATGCTAAGGTATCTTATCAGACCCAGAAGTTGAGTTTGTATTGGGAGCTCTTTTAGAAACTATTGGTATATTATCTAAACATTTCCCTTGGGATTTGAACAGAACAGCTATACACTCACCAACCGCTTTATTAGGTACACTGTATAGTTGTATGCACTTCAATGTGACACTTCCGCCTTAACATCTGTGTTTATGAAGATAAAAATGTTTCAGTTTTTGGTGAAATTGTCATAAATGTATTAATTCAATAATATGTGTATTATTGAGGTCATAGTTAAAGGTGGTGTTGTAGTAGACTATATTATATTTGGATTTGTCTCTTTATTTTTGCCCTCCCCACCTACATGCATGTGTTTGTGGGACATTTAGTGTTAGACACTGAAGGTTTGTTTTTAGTTCACATCAAGAAAATGAGTCCCCACAGTCATGAAGTGGTGAGGATTCCCTCTGCTCAGCTGATGATTGTCCAACATCGAGCTTGTAAGTAGTTCAGGTACCGGGGCACAGGATTTATTAAACATAGCTATACACATGGTTTTTATTCTAGATTAGTCTCAAAAGTGAGGGATTAGCTCTTCAAACTCGCCATTAGGTAAATGGGAAAAGGCTATGGTCCAGTCATCAGGGAACATGAACTGTGGCCCAGTTCTGGCCATTTTTGTGTCAGTCTGGGTTTCTATCTGAGAAAACAGACAGACCGCTCATGTATGTTTGTTTGTGGCTCTTAAAGTACATGAAATGATGAGTAATAACTTGTAGAGTGTGAGAAGAATGTCTGTACCATGTAGGTGGTCTTGATGGGCTGGCACAGTTGACACAAATATGAAAGAGTAGGCCAGCCTCCACCTCCATCAATCACCCACACAAACACGCACATGCAAATACACAGAAATGATTATAAATTTTACAGGGTGGGTGAAAAGTAACTAGGAATTAAAATTGGCTATAATGCCTAGTTACTTTTTACCCACCCCGTATATAAAAATCTATCA
>NW_018127939.1:1025083-1060786 GCF_001952655.1 Monopterus albus
GCCTGGCTGGTGCAGCCCAAGCCTCGGTGGCTTGGAGGTAACGGCTGGCTGCTAGACGGCCCTGAAGAGGTTCTGCAAGGTGAGTATACACACTCGACCAGTCAGTGAGGTCAGAGAAAATACTTGTAACCATCATTAGGGTCTCAAAAACAAGAAATGACTCTGTTGTATTTCATGTTTGGGATTTCTTCTAATATTTTCTGCCTCTTAGCTGAAGCCTGCAGTACAACTGAGGATGGAGATGAGCCACTCCACTGTCCCACAGGTTATGAATGCCACATTATCAATGCAGGAAACCCTGCTGCTGGCATCCCCAATCGGGGTCAATGTATCAAGCATCGTGGAAACTCTGGTATTTCTGATAACTCAAATAGATTTTAAATCCAAATGTTTAATGCATGTTAATGTTGTCTTCTACCTTAATTTCCCATTAGAGCTACCCCCTGTCTATCTGATCTAATGGACCTTATCTTGTGCTCTTTTAGTTTGTCCCTACACCAGGGACAGGGACAGGATGCAGGGCTTAAGTCTTGTCTGGTTTCTCCTGGCATATATAATGAAGCCAAGTGCTGAGTTTCTCTTTTAAATGGGTTAAAAATATACAAATTGGCAACTCAGAGGAACACCTCGAGATGTACAGCCATTGGCAGAATGTTTAAATAGATTTAATAAAGAGAACATGAGCTTTTTGGTTTCTCTAACTCTTTATTGCCATTTAAGCAAGAATTACAGTGTGTAGTATATGGGAATCAGATCTTTTTTTTTACAATATGTGGGTAATTGTATTTACAGATGGACATTTCTTGAGGTACAAATACTTTAAGGACTACTTGGGTAAGTGAGGTAATGCAGAAAACTTGAAAACCTGTATGTTAACTGAATGAGAAATAACATCTATCTGTCTGACATTGTTTTTTTTTTTCAGGTATCAGTTCTAACAATGCAGTCAGCTATGACAAACATCACAAGTACCTGGGATAAAGGACATTTTCAGCCACTTTCAACTGTCATATTAAAAACCAAATACCTGTTTATCCTTACCTCTCTTCCACAAAAGCCTTGTTTTTTTTTTTATGTTACCAAGGTCAACCTTGACCCCAGCCTCAGCTTCAACCATAACACAGCGTCAGACATCAGCCCACTTCTGTTCGATCTCATCACACCTGAACTAGCAAAAAGTCTGACTTTTTTTGCTACACTTAAAGCTGCTACCTCCTCTTTGCAAAGCTTCAACTTGCAGCCTCTATTCAGTCATGGCATGCTTTTGGAGACAGGTCTGATGTCAGACACACCTACAGTACGAAGCCAAAGAATGCTTTTTTTTGTCTCTGATGTCTGTGAAATGAAGGTGCAGAGGGTGCTGATGGTACACAGAGGAGGACGCTTAGATTACACAAAAGCTGCTTATCAAATCTTTCTTTCTTTCTTTCTAACTCAGTAAAACCCCAGTACCACTCACTCTCACACACAGACACACTCTCTAACCTTAAGGCTGACTAGCAGAAAAAACCAAGACCAAGTGACCCTGTTACTCATCCTCTGAAAGATGTTGCTTTTCTCAAATCTGGAAGGTTTTATAGACAAATAAGAGAAATTAGAGCTGTAGTTGTTGCATTTTTGAAACAAATCCAAACATGAGTAAACATTCTGACTAATAACACCAGTTATAAGAATAAATGCCATATGAGTTTCGAGGGTATTGTTGGTTTTGGAGGATTTGGAACAGCTGTACAACAAATGCTGACCATGACTTCATTGCATCTGAAATAAGTCAAACTAGTTCACTCAAGGGTTTGGGAGAAATTTTGAGTAAAACAGATACTTCACTTGTGAAGGAGGAAAGCTTTAACAGCTTTTAAAAGCCACTTTTTAATAAGCCTAGAGAGGGCAAGTGCTGACAAGACTGATTTGGGGCGGATTGCCCCTTCACGCTTAAACTCTCTAAATATCCTGTAACAAATTTACTGAATTGACATTTTTAACGCAACAAGTCATACAACAAACATCCACCAGTGCAGTACTGTATGTCAACCAAAACAAAATAATCCAGTCTGTTAAACTGTCACACCACCACAATCCTTTGTTTTTGTACAGACATGAGAATAGACGGGCCTTTTGCACAGAGTAGATGGTCAAATTGTCTCCTGTGTTATTCTTAAACAACTTTTTGAAGTCAGCTGTTTAATTTAAGTTGTGTCTGTTGTGAGTTCAAATGGTGCTCAGTTTCTGTGGTGCCTATAGTAACAGAAGAATAAGCTGGTCAGATGACAGTGTAAAACAAAAGCTGTAGCCATTCTCTGTTTCCAAAACTAAAGTGATTTCTGAATGTTGCTATCTGACTGGTGCTGTAATGCTTTTTCATTCTGAATAAATCACACTGTGTGAGTTTTGTGATGTTTTTGTTGCAAATAATCTTAGGCTTCCAACCTACATTGATAATTTACAAATGATGATTTCATATAAAAAGCAGGCTTGGAAGTATGGAGGTTTGAGTGGGTTAAATAGTGTGAAAATGGAAGAGGTGTAGTTTGGGTCAGGTCCTGCACCCAAACTTCAGAGAATTACATTATTTCCATAAAATAACAAGTAGATCATAACACTGTAATCACTACACCACAGAGACTAATTCTATCCTGGATTGTCATTATTCTTTACCAGTACATTTAACAGAAGCAAAAATGAGCTGAATACAGTGATTAGTTTTCATCTGCAGTAGTTTCTAAAATAAGGCCTAGAGACCCCAGGGAGTCTTTCTGGCAGTTTGAGGATGTCCCCAGAAAAATGAAGCCCACGACAAAAAGTGTCTTCTTCCAAGAAAGAAATACTTTTTATAAAAATACTTTTAGACTGATGGCCTTGACTTACTGTATGGAGACAAATTTAGTTTTATTTGATCTGTTAATTACTGATTAGACCACAATGAAAACAGGTTTGATCAACTGAGTTATTTTGAGTTGCACTTGCAGCAGAAAGTGACAGGAGCTTAGGTCATGCTCCACACCTGGAGACATTTTTTAAAAAATCATATGAGTTACACATATCAAACTAAATGTTTGGGGACCTCTGTCAACACCAGCCACTCCCCATGTGCAAGGACAGAAATTTCTGTAAAACACAGGGAAAGGCAAGCAGCTGTTGTCTCCACTGTCTGAGCAAGGGTCTTTGTACAGTGTGCTTTCAGTGCAGCAGTATACTTTGAGTCATTAGCTTAGTTTGGACTTTTTGGAGAAAAGGTTTTTGTTTTTTTTTCAAATAATAGAGACAAATCTGGAGACTGTTGTTGTGTCCAATACAGAGATTTGACTGGTGCTTTCCATGTGTTATCACCAGGTTAGATCCCCCCTGTACATGAACTCTTCACTGCCACCTTGCTGATATATTTCACCATGAGCAGGATGAATAAAGTATCAGAGAAAAGGCTAGTGGGGTAGCTTATTATCTATATAGTGTGTGGATAATAAATTGCTTTATGTTTATTTATGTGTGCTACAATATATCAGCATTATTCTTTCTCAATGGCAGTAACCCTGCTGTGGACTATTTAAAAGGTTAGCCAAATGTATACATGACTATTAGATGTTGCTGTTTGTTTTTTGACATGTAGGCCTACAGTAGCCTACCATTTACCAAAGTTCTTTATTTGTTTACATTTCCTGAATGAAACAATCCTATTGGCACTTCAGCTCAGGAAACTGACTGACCTGACACCTCTATAAAGCAAGCTGAGGTTGATGTGGAGCTCGATGTGTTCAAATGTAAGACAAACGTGCCCAGAAGGTGTCAGTGTGGTTTATACAAACGGCTTCTCCACGGGAAACTGTCTTACAGCTGTGAATGTGTATATATACTGTATACAGTATATATGCTCACAGGTTCAGGTCATCAAAGCATTGTGTTCTTAGAATGCTTGTCATTTCAGTCAACGTCAACAGTAGCATGGACAATATTAACTACTGTGTGCACATGCTTTATTTTTCAATCCTGAGTCAATACATATTGACATAGGCTAATTGAAGAATAGTTTAGTTGCATGAGCAGCATGCCTTATGTGCAGTTACATTAAATTAATATTTCACCTTTGGACAGGAATGGTTCCAAACATAAGCTATTAAAGGAAAGAAAAGGCACCTTTCCACTGTTGATCAAGGAAGGCAGACAGGCAAATGTTCTCAATAAATCATTTTTCAATATTGAATTTGTTTACAAAGTGATAGTTGTGTTTTTTTTTCCAACCCAACTGCTTCAGTATATTGCTCTAACCTATACTGTTGGCAATGCTTTTGTGGGTGACTGTTTACCCTGTACTGTAAATGAATGTTATTTAGGTGATTGTGTGCACTCAGTAAAACTGATTAATTAAGGAACATAGCCTGCCTGCTGATGTTCTTGACCTGCACCACTAAACCATCTTAGAGCCCTTTTCCTATTTGCAAATGTTGGGAAAGCAAAACTACCCAACCCTGAGTTATAAGGCCACATTGTGTATCTGAAGTCTTCAGCTCTGACACCATCTGGATCATCATCATCCCCTCTTCCTAGAAAGTCCCACAACTCTTTTCTCTGCTCTACAAGGATAGGTTCATGCAGCAACAGACTGCCTTACCCTGCTCTGCTCCTGATTAGTGTTTCAGAGCCTTTTGGCCCTGCCTCACTGAACTCTGTTTCAACTTAAGGTTGATTAAAATTTAATACAGTTAAAAGAATGTCACCACAATAATATGGGTCATTGTCAATTGAAATACAAATACCAAAACAGACTCAGACCTGAGTGAACTGTCTTATGTTGACCACATTGCATACTGCAGGGTGTGCTGACCAAATTCTTTCATGTTTAATCCCACCGTGGCTCTTTTATTTGCTCTGATCTCAGCACTTTAAAAAGAACCCCTCAGTTGCAACAGATCTTCTTATTAACTGGAAATGGCACTGCTGGCAAGATTTTAAATCAAAAGACTCTGAAGATAAGAGCAATGAAAATCTTTAAATGTCAGTAAGAAACTGGAAAAACCAATATGTAAGGCATCATTTGAAGTTGTTAGGTTTTATACTGTGAGTGGACTCCACACTCAGAGAGACAGTTTTATTTTTTTTTCTAAGTTGGGATATCAGTAGTGTACAACACAGAGCATGTGCGTCATTACAAGACGCAAGCAGCTGCTCTCAGTAGATGCAGTGTGCCCCTTCAAAATGTGACATGTGTTTTCTTCTTTGTAGCTTTGACACAGTATGACTCACTACTGAAGTCCATTTTTTAAGCTCCCTTTTATATTTTTATATCATAAAGTGCTATCAGATCCTTCCAGTAAAGTCATATATTATATTATATTGCATGCATGTCATATCTTTTGGCCACTTGTGCTGCAAGTTAGTTATTTTCCATTATCAATCATTTTCTCAAAGGACCTTTTCATAGTTTGGTGTATAAGATGTCAAATATATTAGAAAATGTTTATCAGAGGTTTATACAACAGAAGATCTTTAGATGATCTTCAACAATTCAAAATCCAAAAGTATTCAGCTTATAATGAAGGTCTCACTGGAGAAGCTACAGTAGAGCCAGAGAATGGTTTGTGTTTTTGCTTAAACAGTGACTTAAATGGTTGATTGATTGTCTAAATAAATGGAGAATAATTCTCTCTGGATTGTCTAATCTCTTAATTGAGTTATACTTGTTACCTTAAAAGAAAACAGTCACTACACTGTTAGATCATGACCTTGATTACTTTTTGTGCACTTGCTGACCTGCATTAGAGTATTGTTTCTCAGAGTAGACCCACACACCTGGCTCAGGTTTTACCCCCACACAGTGTGGAATAGGGAGTGTACTTCCCCATTATTCTGATGAACTCTGCCCCTGATAGGATTTCTCATCATAGCTTTGTCACTCGTTGACACCGGACCCCCTGATTTAAAGCAGGTCATCTGGAGAGAGGGCTCATCTCAGCTGAAAATGGCTGATATCAGTGTCACAGAGCACAGGCTTCACACTGCCACAGTACTGTGCATTGGTGACCGAGACTAAAATATATTATAACCCCTATAAGCTTGCAATATTTTCTAATGACCTCTCTGGCTTCTGCCATGCACATGTGTGAATAAGACTGTGCTGCCATGTGTGCAGTTTAAGGTGTTTGTGCAGTTGATTATGCATGCTTGCAAGCCATCAGAAAGGCCTCTGGCTTGTCACGGCTGTTACATGGCCCATGCTTCTCAACATGTGAATCTCCATGTCCTCTTAACACCATAATAGATCCAGGTATAGCAGCATCCTCGGTACTGTGGATGACTGTTATCCCTCCTACTGCTCCACGCAGGAGTGTGACATCTTGGGCATTGTTTGACTTTTGTCCTGTCAAGTCTGAACCCAGTCTGAGCTGACATGTCACAGCTGCAGGTTTTTATCGTGAGGAGATGTCGTGGTGCTGCTCTAGAGACGACAGCTGGACGGAGATACTCCCACAGTCTGATAAATATTAATTGGATTTACAAAGAATGCTAGGTAAACACAGCCACCCAGGGAGATTTGTTAATGAGTACCTGGCTGAGTTGCATGAAAGGTCTGTTTTCCTTTAACAGTGAGTCATGCGATACAGAGCTGCTAAACAGGGTATGCCAACGTCCTCCCCCATCACACCTTTATATTTCCATCTCCATAAGCTCCGGAGGAATGTTGTGTAATAATGTGTGAGATCTTATCTAAAATATTGTTATATAAGAAGATTCAGCTGTTGTTGCCTTGTTAGGCTCACAGTGTGCTTCATAGCATGCACAAGATTTCACAGCTCTTTTTTTATTTTTGGAGAACATTACCAATATTGTTTCTAGAACAGCAAGTACTTCCACCTCTAACACTAAGAATAATAATTGCATAAATAAATTGGCTGTTTAACCTATGTTATGAAAACAAACAGATGTCAAATAAAATGAAAAAAATCATCAATTGTTTACAGTTTTGTTTTATTTTGTAGTTTTTATTCCAACTAAGTGTTTAGAAAAGTGCTATATAAATACATTTCTTCTCCATATTATTATTATGATAATACTCTCTCCTCCACTTGCCCCCACTCATAAAGACCGACAACTGTGTTACATAAGTGTGATCAGTATAATCAGGATAAATTTAGTAGTCATGTCTGTGTTTGTCTCATAGGCCAGTGTATGTCAGTATTTGCTGTACCTGTAACCTGTGTTGAATGAAACAGGCCTGAATGCCAGTCTGGTACATTACACCTGGCCCTGGGGTAATAAAGCCATTAATGTCTCCTTCACAGACTGAATCTGCCATCTGTACTTTGAAGGTGCTGTCCGGAACAATTCTGCAAATTTGTACAAATTTTTACAGTTTGAAGGAAGTGCATTGTCTGTGTCACTTCAGCTCAGACATAGGGCTTTTTGCATCTAGGTGGCAACAAATAGGGGTCATTATGGGGTCAGAAGAAAGGCTGACACTTCTCAGCTTACCTGGGTGCCAAAACTCACCTTTGCCCATCACTGCATTAGGACCAAGTAGACAAGCATGGCGTTGGATACCAGCAGTGGTGGACTACATCGCTCACTTACTGAAACTTAGCTGGCTTTGACAATAGCAGGATGATTTGAGGAAAGTACAAAGAAAATGGATGTAGTCCAGGAACAGTGAAAATGGAAAATGAAATGTGGAAACTTGCAGTGTTGCCTAGAGGTTTTAGTTCATTAGGGGGGCTCTTCAGAATCATGGAAAGACAAGGTGTGAGATGCCAGAGCTACCACAGATGCCAGGCCATCATCACTTACACAGGCCTGGCTGCACGAACGAGTCATCACCATCCTCAGGTTCTCAGACCTGGCAGAGTAGAGTCTGGGGCATTCAGGTCAACACACACACTGCACATGATAGGGGCTTAAGCCTGCAGTGTTGTAAACATATTTAGCTCTGAAATCTACAGTATGACATGTACATTTTGAATATGGAAATACCTTGTACACACACCCACCCACATGCAGATTTTAGGCCACACCTGCCACAGCTTTCTCATACAGTAAGTGAGCCAATTATTTTATCTGATCAGCTTTACTGAAGTAACAGTGAAGTTCTGTGGAGTGAGCAGAGACAGATATGGTGCTCTGAGTCGGGCCTTATTTCAGGGATGTGAAGCAGCAGGTCTTAGATGAAAGAATGATTTATGGCATAAGATGACCAATGCTGTGGCAATCTGAAGAGGAAGACAGCTGACTGCTCAACAGATTATATGCTAAGGTATCTTATCAGACCCAGAAGTTGAGTTTGTATTGGGAGCTCTTTTAGAAACTATTGGTATATTATCTAAACATTTCCCTTGGGATTTGAACAGAACAGCTATACACTCACCAACCGCTTTATTAGGTACACTGTATAGTTGTATGCACTTCAATGTGACACTTCCGCCTTAACATCTGTGTTTATGAAGATAAAAATGTTTCAGTTTTTGGTGAAATTGTCATAAATGTATTAATACAATAATATGTGTATTATTGAGGTCATAGTTAAAGGTGGTGTTGTAGTAGACTATATTATATTTGGATTTGTCTCTTTATTTTTGCCCTCCCCACCTACATGCATGTGTTTGTGGGACATTTAGTGTTAGACACTGAAGGTTTGTTTTTAGTTCACATCAAGAAAATGAGTCCCCACAGTCATGAAGTGGTGAGGATTCCCTCTGCTCAGCTGATGATTGTCCAACATCGAGCTTGTAAGTAGTTCAGGTACCGGGGCACAGGATTTATTAAACATAGCTATACACATGGTTTTTATTCTAGATTAGTCTCAAAAGTGAGGGATTAGCTCTTCAAACTCGCCATTAGGTAAATGGGAAAAGGCTATGGTCCAGTCATCAGGGAACATGAACTGTGGCCCAGTTCTGGCCATTTTTGTGTGAGTCTGGGTCTCTTTCTGAGAAAACAGACAGACCGCTCATGTATGTCTGTTTGTGGCTCTTAAAGTACATGAAATGATGAGTAATAACTTGTAGAGTGTGAGAAGAATGTCTGTACCATGTAGGTGGTCTTGATGGGCTGGCACAGTTGACACAAATATGAAAGAGTAGGCCAGCCTCCACCTCCATCAATCACCCACACAAACACGCACATGCAAATACACAGAAATGATTATAAATTTTACAGGGTGGGTGAAAAGTAACTAGGAATTAAAATTGGCTATAATGCCTAGTTACTTTTCACCCACCCTGTATATAAAATTCTATCACCTGTAGCACAATGAGTATGCAGGGTGTCCTCAGTGAAATGTATAACAATACAACACATTACCAGGAAATTAAAGAGATTTCCTGACTGGACTTACACGGCAAAACTTAGAGTACAATAAAAGGACCATGACTGATGCATTAGTCCATTTAGACCTTGACAGAGCTTAGCAACAATCCACCACTAGTTTGTGTTACTGATGTTTGACACAAGATAAATGTCTCACCCTCATCAGTCTGGTGAAGAGAACCATATGGCTAATAAAATTTGGCTTGGCCTGAGCCTCACTTAATTTTAAACTGTATTTACATCTACAATCTCTCTCACACATACACACACACACACACACACTCACCTAAGCAAATATCAATGTCTGTGGGACTGAAACGCTCTACACTTCATATAATTTATGTATTTGTAGCAAAGGTTTCAATTGTGGATGTCTAAATAATGTTAATTTTCACACTTGGTTAAACAGACACAGAAGTGACCTGAGCTATGATTTTATGTCATGCTTGATTAAAGTGAAGTATCTATTCAAGTCCAGGTCTTTTGAGTTTGCATCCATAGATAGCCGGTTGACTGACTGAAGAGACATCACAACAAATACTTTAATCCACACTTCTTTGCTGACCAGTTTGTACTTCCAAGCACAATTAAAATGTTATACATATACAATAAGTCACAATTGAGCCTGCTTGTTTGTTAGTGTGTCTAAATGCTTGTGTCAACTTGTGAACTTGACCCGTATCTCATATGACATGCTGTCACCGAGAAGCCTGCCGTGTGCCTAAAACTGCAGATGCCACAGTCCACCTGCCAGCAGGGTCAAACTACCCACACCCCTCTCTGCCAAATGGCAAGAGACATGGATACTGTCTGTTTTGGCTTGCAGCTCATCTTGCTGCAGTTTGCTTTGTCTGGCACCTGGCAGCAGTTAGCTAAGAGCCCAACAAAATGTAAGGCACCAGGCTATGGACCACTAAGACGGGGTAATTTGGCCCTGCTTTAACAGAGTCTCATCTGGCCTGGTGTAGCCTGTCCACCACCTGCTGTTTACTCTATCCAGATCTGGCCTGATGGTTCAAAGACCTGAGAAAGCTGTGGCCCTGATAGGCCACCAGCCTGTCAAATAACTCTGATATAGTTGGGTGTAGAACCAAGAATTAAATATTGTAAAATAAGGCCTGAAGTAGGTAAAGAATAGAAACAGCAGCTAGGTCTCTGTGTCATGCAAGTTTCAAGACAGGCTGACAGGGCAGTAATGAAATACAGTAGCCTGGTGCTCCATGCTACAGAAATAGCAACATTTTTCTGTCACCAAATAAAAGTGATTTACAGATTTTATTTTTGGTAGAGGGGAAGAACTTGTGTTCTCACACAGAGGACATGTCCTTTGGTATGAAAACAAGATTTAAATGAACTGTTTAAACGTCAGTAACTTGATGTTGAGAGATGTTATCATCTCTGAGTCACCTTCAGTAGCTTACTTACGCACCAACAAGGAAAAATGAGGTACAGAGAGGCAATTACAACTCTTTGTTCCCCCATGACTACTTGCAGTTTAAAGCCCGTACTCGGCCTCTGTGTCCTGTCCTGCTGTGGATTCTGTAGCTCCCTGCAGGCAGGAGGCCAGGGGTATCCAGGGTGTGGTGAGATAAGCTTTCACCTACGCACTATTTGTCAGGAAGAATGTAGCATCCCGCAAAGGTCTGTGGCAGCAGTAAAGCAGGTGGAGAATGGTAGCAATGGAGAGGGAGATTAGGAGCAGTGGAGAAGGGGTGGTTATGACAGCCCCACTGGCTTTGTCTCCACGATACAGTGGCAAGTAAGAAGGCAAACAAAGCCTGTAGGCTACTGAACCACATGGGAGGCCCTTTAGAGCTGCACCTCCTCCATGTCTAATTTCCTCAGCCCCATGAGGGCCCACATTGAATGTTGATGGTATCTGTATTAGTCTCTGTATTCCCATAACTCCCCCTCTCCCAGCCTGAGCTACCTCTTTTACAGGAAGCTAAGTGCCAGGCCCCTGTTGCTTTGCCTGTGGCTCTGGATGGGTCCCTTGTTGAGTCCCATCCATACGTCACCAGCAGCAGCAAAGACAGAAAGCACTTCCTCACCAATTACAGCAATGCCACAAAGCAATAGACTCCTCTCATTGTCTGTCTGCAGCCTGCCTCTCTAGTCTGTCTGTATCCTGGAGCTAAAGAGAGAGAAAAATAGCTTGTTGGAACTTGACAGGGAAGAAAACATAGGGCCGCCGAAATCTCAAACAGCCGGAATGTAACATATGAATAAATGATACAGCAAATAAGAGTACAATGGAGAGATATGAAGAATCACAGCAAATTGTGCAATGAGAAGTCATTCATGTCTGTGGGATTTGTACACATCTAAAGAAGACAATGGAAGTCAGCATAATGATGAGTGATCTTCATAACATCAGAGTTCTGTGAAGTTCATGAAGATTTTTTATTTGTCAAATGGAGTCAAGGAGCAACACTATGACCTAAGCAGAGGGAAATGCAGTCCTGGTATCATCATCCTCGTCATCATACTTAATATTGCTTCTGAGGGAGTCCATCTGATCTCTGGCCTGCTGAGCAACTTTTTCCACTCTGGCTAGAAGTGGTGACTGAAGGCTGAGGTGGGCTTCAGGGTTTAGTTGTGGCAGCATGGGGCAGTTGTGTTATGTGGGAAGACAGGACCTCACCTGCCTGCTGTGGTTTTAGCCTGTTCCGGGGCTGCTGCTGGGACAGGAACAGCAGGGTCCAACCTCAGGTATGTTTGCAAGTGAGATGAGACCTCAGACAGTTATTTGTTTTCTTTTTCCCATCTACCTACACACAAGCCCTTTCTTTCCCCCTGTTTTGCTTTTCATTTCCTGTTTAAAGCTCTCAGTTCTCTATTTTTAGAGTTACTTGCTGGTAGTACAGCCCCTGTTTTGCCTTATACATAAAATGTGATGCTTTGTTTCATTACTTTTTGGTTGTCATGGTGAGACATGCTGTATCCACATTGTTTTTCTCCAGCTGCTTCCCATCACCAATGTGTTGTCACCTGGGTGACAAAATGCACACAGCATAATGACTCTCCCAGGTGAACTGTGGCAAGGCTTACAGTGGCTGACTTGCTTACAGTTTGAGTATCAGTCCAGAAATATCAAAGCCAGAACATTACTTGGGCTTTTTGTTTCTTCTGCATGCTTCATTATAAATGGAATAGGTAGACAATGTGGAAAATATGTTTATTTGCTTTCTTGTTGAGTTTTAGATGAGAAGTGTGAGACCACTCTCATGTCTGTGGTTAATATTAAGCTTCAACTAGCATGCAGTTAGCTTAGTTTAGCTTAAATACTCAGAAACAGGGAGAAACAGCAAATCTGCCTCGAACTGTGAGCACCATGAGTTTTCCAGAGACCCAGAGAGAAATTATCGATCTACCCTAATGTAACCCACCTATGCCCATTGTATGGGCCCTGAGTCCAAATAAGTAAAAGTAACTGTAACAGACAGACAAATCTTAAGCTGGTAAAAAACCTCTCTACATTATGTGCCCTTAGGTATCATGGGTGCTGTATACAGTAACCAAACACTTTAACTTTAGAGTTAAAGTTTCTTAATTTACTCAACAAAAAAGTCAGGGTAAACCATAAACAATAGCAATCCACCTTTAAATATCTTTAACCTTTTTTTCTATAAGACACACATTTCAATATTTCAAAATAAACACACAAATGTAGTGGGCCCACACACCACACACTCTCACTCTCCATCAGCCAACATATACACTGAAATTTAACCCCCGCTACAGACCTGATGGACACTTGGGTGTGGTGAGGAATGATGTAGAAGCACTGTTAGGTGGATTTTATTACTGCTAAACAGAGCCTGGCCAGCTGCTTCCCCTCTTTCCAGTCTTTATGCTAAGCTAAAGTATGCTACCACACTGTGGTACTGCTTTATATTTAAGATACAAACATGAGAGTCGATTTTCTCAACTAGATTGTTGCAAGAAGTCAAATAAACATTTCCCCCAACATTCAGCTATTTTTTAGCTAAATAATTTTGTGATTCTACTGTGATTTGTTGTATAATATTTCCTTTCATGCCCAGTTTTTGATCATGCTGCAGTGTAGTGATAAAATTAGATGTAACATTATGTGTGATTTTTGTTTGTCATATAATGGTGTTGTGTCACATAAGCATTATACAAACAAGTGCAGCCTACATCCCAGTCTGCTCTGCTGTAATCTAGGTTGTATAAAATGAATGCCTCCTACTGCAGTCCTTTAAAGGAGCCTCCCACTTCTTAGTGATTTTTTTCCTGTCCCCCTCTTGTTGTTCCCCATTCTACTTTGCTCGTCTCCACTAGCAGGGGCCAAATACACTCTGTGACTCAAAACAAAGCCTAAAATCAAGTGCCAGTTCTTGCATGCTTGTTAGCTGCACCTCACACATCTGATCTAGCTCCAGTAATGTTAGTTCATGATTGTCAAGGTTTTTATTGTTAAATGGAAATTAAAAGCACCAACAGATTAGGGAATTAGGGAAAAGGGACTAGATTAGCTGAGTATAATAAGGAAGGCAGGAGCTGTTTCCTCAATAGCTGCTCATCCTGTCGGAGCCTGAAGCTGATTACTGAAGTGGCTATCGTTGTTGCATAACAGCTGTCATCATATTCATCTTCTGTGTTTGTTCTGGACTTCTCATCACATGGAGCAACTGAGTTGTCCCCAGTGGGGATTAGTCTCTGGAAAACAAATGTCTTCTTCTTCCATTTGCATCATGATGGCGACATGGTGTTAATGCCGTTAATGTCTGGTCTAATATTACTGTGAAGGATAAGATGTGATTTCACATATCAGTGTGGTCAGAGGAAAAACCTGTAACTCAATTCTCATAGTTAAACTGAGGATTTTAGGATTTGCTGCTCACTTCTCTTGGTTTTGTAAAGTTCTTTCAGAATCTGTCGGTTGACTCAAAAATCGATCTCAAAATAAGGCCGCCCCTCAATTTCTTTCCTTCTACTTTTCCCTTTTTTCTTCCATTTTTGTCTCTACTCTCAAAAAGATATTTCAATCTCAAGAGAGCATGCTCAATAATAAAACAATATATGTCACCAAGAGTGTTCAGAATTTGCCCTGCATATTTTAACAAGGAAAGCAGACCTTTCCTCTCACTGGCAGTTTCTGCACTTGTTAAAAGTTCTTCTTAATTACTGTCATGCTTTAGTGAAAACCCTTAACTATTTTCTATTCTTTGACATTGAAATGTTTGAGAGCCCCTGGCCCACAAGCTTACTACTGTAAAACAACTCGAGCTGTTAAGGAAAACAACCTATTCTTCAAAAACTGTATTCAGCATTTTCTTTTTTAAACTAAAAATCTGTTGATATAATGCCGTCAACCCAATTTAAAGGAGTGAGTTTATATTCTGTTTTTCTTTTGTCTATTGCAACTGGTTAGAGATGAAACGCTTGAATTAAGGGACGCTTTATTGAAAACAAGCGAATATGTCAGATTTGTTTTCCCAGACTGAAGGAAGATTTGCTGAAGCTGTAGGATACCGCATACAATCTGTGGATATCAGTTTGAGAGCCGGCAATCGAAATATCCTATTGTAGATTAAGTGCGCTCGGGCAGTGTGACCAAGACGTGCGTGCGTCGGTGTTGGAGAACGCATCAGTCACACAGCACGGTGTAGGTGGACGGCAGCAAACGGATATAAAAAAGCTATATCGGGATGGTCCCAGCTGTCAGCGCTAGAAACCTGAACAGGTGGCTCCTTCAGCGTCTTAGTGCCTCAAGGCACAGACCCTCCCAACAGCTTGTCTTGCTCGATAATCTCCCCTCTGACGACAGCGTATTTATCCTAGTGCGCGTAAAACCACGAGTGCAGCAGGTTTTGGTCGGTGGATCTGGTCATTCATCGGGATTTCACTCATTAGTCTTCATCACGAAGTTGGACTTGTGGGAAATGTTTCTTGGTTTTGAGCCTGGACTGGCAAACCTGGATACAATGACTCATTTTTGTATTTTATAATCTCTCCTCTGCGTTTGGATTGTAAAGACTGACATAAACGACAGCATGTTGCCAGAAATAAATAGCAAGGTGAGGCATTTTTTGGTTAGATGGTTGGCTGATTGGTTGGCTGGTTAACTGAAGTGTGATATCTGGTTTTTAATTACTGGAAAAGTATAACTCAAATTTGTTTTTTATAATGGCTGGGTGGGTATGTTTTTTATAATGGCTGGATAGGTATATGGTTATCTAATTCACTATAGAGTTTTTATATTGTTCTAGCCACACTGTACAATAATGTACCTGTAAAGTGTTAGGACTTAAAGATTTCCATGTTTACTTAAACATTTCCTTGGAATAAAGGATACTTTTGCCTGTGTATATGGCTTCACTCCAGGCCGGTTCCATTTTGGAAGAAGCCCTCGATATGTATTATTTTACAACAGAATATAAAGTCATTCACACTTTGGAAACATTTCCATTTCTCCTCCTCAATTATCCTACTTGAATACTTATTTTGTAGTTTGCCTCCGTTCTCATGACTGCATGCCAAGTTATGATGAAAAATCTGATCCATTTCTATTTCAGTCGATGTTTAGCCTACTTATTTCAGTGTTTGTTGTGCTGACTGGTTCTGTAAGTCTATATGTGTTCTGGTGTATTTTTCACACCGTACATGGAAACTGATATAAATTTAACTCTTGCTGCTTCTGGGTCTTTGTAGAATTTAACCTTTTTACTGTTGTTAGAAGTGAGAAACCTAGAGATGTTAGCTTTGATAACCCCTATCAGTTAGCACTTACTTTGATCATATGGACTTGATCAGTGATTATGGCAGTTTTACCTGCATTATTCCTTGTGGTCACATTTGACGCCAACAGGAAACAGCTTGCTGTGTGCTATGAAAATGACAGGGGAACATGATTAAACCCTGGGAAGTGACTGTGCATGTCAGACAGATGATAGTTTGAGTGAGCACAGTTTTTACAGTTTGTTGATGTTTACTGCTTTGACCCTCTGACCAACTGACCCTGGAAGATGTTCATGAGCCAGTGCTGCTGGGATAATCCTGTAGGCTACCTCTAGTAAAGACCCCCATTCATAACAGTAGTCAACATTGCTGTTGACTTTGTTTCCATTTATTTATTGATATACCTTATTAAACATTTGGGGACATTTAGAGCAAATGTCCTGTTTCTTTTGCACCAAGAGGAAAAGGACTGTATGTCTGCACAGGCCAAACAGTATCAGATTATTAAATATAGACCTAGCCCTATGTTTGAAGTATTGTGCCGTTCACTTTCTTGTACAGACCTAGCTTTTAGACACAAATCAGACAACAGAATAATTTAACACCCACTGTGTTGAATTTTATCTTACTGTTTTCAATGACTGGGATGAAAAAGGATGAAACAAAATGTGTTAATTCACTTACTCCCAACAACTAACACTCATCTTTGTTGCACATGGATTCAGGTGTGGTTATTATTTCTTTATAGAGTTTAGATAGCCATTCATCATTATGAAATAAAAGGTCACAGTCATTATTTTTCTTTGGTACTAAAGTGTATGATTTGATGCCTCTGGGTTTCCACTGGCTCAGTGCTCATTAGCTAGGCTTACAGCAGACCTTTACAGGTGATGCTTTAGAAGCCAATCTGTCTCAGTGACCTACATGGCTCCAGAGAGTGTTCCAGAGAGTGTAACATGACCACATTATTGTATCTTTACCTTGTTCAGCTACAAGTGATTTTATTGTCTTACTGAGGCATTATAGCAACTTAAATGTGAAGAGCAAACCCAGGTAGCATATGCATGGTGTGGTTATTTTCATCCACTGACTAGCAAGTCACAGAGTTGAGCTGGCTGACTCCTTCTCCCTCTGCATCATACTTCACTGACACTGACCTGATGTTACGTTTGCTTGTCAATCTTTACTTGTAAAGCTTGTGATTATGTATTATATCCAGCAGCTATAGACAATACTACTCAACCTATTTCACCCTCCCTCTCTGCCTCAATTCCTCCACTGCCAGGCGGGCAGAGTGAACTTAGTATGATTCCCCATATGGGGCTAAGCTTTATTTCACCCATATGGTGTCACCCAACACAGGTGCATGTTCACTGGCTAATTAATAAGGCACATGTAGGCTGGTTTGATGTTGGAGAAAAGTGCAGAATCATCCCAAATGCTTGTGGCATTTTTTTTCCAGAACATCTGGAAGTGTTTTTATTATTATTTGTTTACAACATTTATATCTTTTTTTAAATATACAAGCAAGTGGATTTCCAGTGTGCATAGTCTGGGATGCACATGTACATCCACTGCCAGACACACGGTTGTGCACATGGGCACACACCTGCACAAAACAACAGGTACAGAGAGAGAATACTGAACAGTGATATGATCACTGTTGCTGGGTTTTTTGCAGAAGTAATCTATTTTAGGATCATAATGCATTATTTTTGCAAGTCTGGCTGCAACCTCACTCAGCTGCCCACAGGCTGTGTATTTCTGACTGGAGAACAGAGCCAGCATGAACACAAGAGGCAGTTTTATTATTATTTTTACACAACCACTTTAATGTATCTCTTTTTGTGTAAAAAAGATTCTTAGATCTATATTTTTAATGCATGTTATCTACAGTCAGTACAGAATGTTTTCATACCCTGTCAAATTTTTTCACATTTTGTTATGTTTCAGACTCACCTTAAAATGTTTTTTTTTCATCCTTCTACACACAATACTCTACCATGATAAAGTGAAAATGGGTTTTGGGAGTGTTTGTACATTTATTAAAAATAAAAGACTGAAATATCCCATTTACATAAGTATTCAGACCCTTCACTTAATATTTGGTTAAAGCACCTTTGGCAGCAATGGCAGCCTCATGTCCTCTTGAGAATGAAGATACTAGAGATGTTCTATTGGGTTCAGGTACAGACTCTAGCTGGGCCACTCCAGGACTTTCACAGAATTTTCCTGAAGCCACTCCTGTGTTTTCTTGGCGGCGTGCTTTGGGACGTTGTCTTGTTGAAATGTAAACCTTTGCCCCAGCCTCAGATCCTAAGCACTCTGGAGAACATTTTCTTTCAGAATTGCTCTATATTTTATTAATAATAATCACCTTTATTTGGCCAAGCATGTTATACACACAAGGAATTTGTTTCCCGTACAGAACCGAGTCAGCCATCTGCGGCACCAACTCACACCGATGGCTCTAACCATCGGGGGCAACTTGGGGGTTCAGTGTCTTGCCCAAGGACACTTTGACATGTGGACTGCAGGCACCGTGATTTGAACCTCCAACCCTCCAGTTCGACATTTCATGTTTTTCAGAACCCTCCAGTTGGGAGACAACCACTCTACCCATTGAACTACGGTCGCCCCAGTATTTTCTTGCCTCCATCCTTCCCTCTGTCCTGACTAGTCTCCCAGTTGTAGAAAAACATCCCAATAGCACAATGCCGCCACCACCGTGTTTGACTGTAGGGATGGTAGGAAAGTGATGCTGAGTGCCTGGTTTTCTCCACACACACCATGGGGAATTGTGACCAAAGAGCTCAATCTTTGTTTCATCAGTCCAGAGGATTATGCTTCTCATGGTCTGATAGTCCTTTAGGTGCCTTTTGACAAACTACCAGCAGGCTGTCATGTGTCTTTTAGTGAAGACTGGCTTCCCTCTGGCCACTTTACCTTAGGGGCCTGATTGGTGGAGTGCTGCACCGGTGGTTGTCCTTGTGTAAGGTTCTCACATCTCCATAAAGGAACTCTGGATCTCATTCATAATGACCCTTGGGTTCTTGGTCTGACCAAGGCCATTTGTCCTTGACTCCTCCATTTGGCTGGGCAACCAGATCTATGAAGACTGTTGGTAGTTCCAGATCTCTTCCATTTGAGAACGATGGAGGCTACCGCACTCTTACGCACTTTCAATGCTGCATAAATGTTCTTGTGTCCTTCCCAGATCTGTGTCTTGACACAATCCAGTCTCGCAGGTCTATGGGCAGTTCTCTTGACCTCATTGCTTTGTTCCCACTCTGAGATACACCATCAACTAAAAGACCTTACTGTATATAGACAGGTTTGTGCCTTTGCTAATTATATCTAATGCATTAAATTAGGCACAGGTGGACTCTAGTCAAGCTGTAGAAGCATCTCAATGACCACTGACAGGAGTGGGATGCACCAGAGCTCAATTGTAAGTGTCATAACAAAGGTTCTGAATACTTATTTAAATGAGTTGTCAGTCTTTTATTTTTAATGAATAAAAAACACTCCAAAAACCTGTTTTCATTTTATCACTGTGGAGGATTGTGTGTAAACTGGTGAGGGAAAAATGAATGGAATCCATTTGAAGATGAGTCTGAAACATAACAAAATGTGGAAAATATGAAGTGGTCTGAATACTTTCCATACTGACTGCTTGTGACTATATTTAAAAAGTGAAAAATATGGCAACCCATTTTTTTTTTGTTTCCAGTATGTTAAAACTGCTCTTTTTATAGGTAAGGCCAGGTCAAGACAGCTTTATTTATATAGCACATGTCATATACAGAGGCAATTCAAAGTGCTCTAAAATAGGCAAAGACAGCGTTACGTATTTTATGAATTGCTTTCATTCCTCCCACAGACATCACGACCAGACGCCTTCCCTCACCCTCACAGACTCCCAGCAGAAGGAAACCGTACTGGAACAAACCGACCCTGCTCACAGGTGAGCACTTCCCCTCTGTTGTGGCCCAGAACTCAGAATATGTATCAGCAATGTCATCTTTTTCCTTTAGGTTTTAAAAATAAGTAAGATGTGCTTATTCTGTCATCAGCTAAAAACACAGCTTGAGACACTGTATTTGTCCTTTTCCTCTTCTTTTTATACACAAGCAGTGAACTACATGAGAATAACTCTTCATATTACAAATTATCAGCTTTCAGACTTTGAGCACTCACTAATGTTCTGAAATGCATCACTGAAAATTATTGTATTGTGTTTAACTTTTGTCTGAATTGCAGATTTCAAGGTGATAGAGAACCAGAAAATAATGCCTCATTATGAAATGTCAGGGGGGATCTTCACATCTATATTGACATTCATTTACTCCTAAGATCTTACAACAGAATGGATGTGACTGTATACATCTGTCTACACATATGTGGCTATTTGGTATATGTAATCATCACCAATTTCCAATGATACAAGAGCATCTTAATTAAACAGCATGGCCCCCAATTATGTACAGGCACGTAGCTGTGTTTACTTCTTTCGTCTGTCGTGGCAGGTGCTTGTGACTATATTTAGCCCTATCTCTATGCCTCATATCAAGTTGGCAGATCCTGCTGCAGCTCTTCACATGTGAGATGAAATATCAGAACGATCTACAGTATGGATGTGAACACTTTTTCCTGTGATGCTGTTAATAATTTACATGAAAGAATGTGTTATGTAACTAGCACGTTACATTAATACAGGTTAGACAATAGCATGATGCATGCAGGGACAGCTCTGTTTTAAAATTTTCTACCTGAAATTTGTGTTTTTTGTATACTCGATAACGCCTCTACTGACAAGGAGCTCACCTATCTCACTTTTCCCAGAGAATTTAACATAGGTCAAAAATCTAATTTTGCCCATTATTGCCAGGGCTGAGCTTTGTGAGCTGTGACACATGTAAACTTGCTCCCAGAGCAAGCAGGATGGCAGTCAGATAAAAGCAGGTTGCTACTCTTCACCTCCCCCACAGAGCAAGCACAGAGAGTCTCTGTCACAGGGCTTTGTCCCCATTTCACTCTCACCCCAATCAGTAATTCCAGCCATTACCTGCTGGGGGTCCTGTCATCTGAGCCTCCACAGATAAATGCACGTGAAATAGATGTAGATAACTAGCTGAGAACATACAGTAAACCAAAAATGATGAGGTGTAGCCAGACACAGAGAAGAAGTGGAAGGGGCTGTGACAAGTTTGTAGCAACAGCTTACAAAAAATAAGTCATTTGTACCTAACATTTATTGACCCACTCTTCCTCGTTGCTTTTGTTGTTTTTACAACTAGATGTGCAGCTCAGTATTTGTTTTTCTGTTGTACTGAGATATGGAGTGGGTTACTCCCCTCAGAAAAAGTAGCAGTGTGCAGTTTCTTGTTGATTTGCCTAAATATTCTCCCTAGTTTTCAGTATTAAATGCTATTATTATTATTATTTACATTGCTAGAAATCTGACAGAAAGATCTAGTTTTATCCATGATCTGACCCTAATTTATTTTGTCTTTGTAAAACCTTTTCTTTTTACTTTATGTAGTGATGATTCTAATGTGTGTCTCTTTATTGAATCCAATAAAATAAACAAACCGTTCCCCTGATTTTCAGAAGTTTGGCTCTGGTGTAGGGACTTTGCCTCAGCTTGAGCCATCGGTGGTCCAGATGGTGGTCAGCAATGCCAAAAACCAGCACCAGCAGTCAGGCAATATCCTGCCCCAAATTGCCAACAAGGGGGGCCAAAATAACTTTCAGACACACCTGGTGAGCCTCCCGTGCATGTATAAAGTGATCTGGTGGCTTGTATTTATGTCTCTGACTGGAAGAAAACAATCAGGCCGTCAGCATCTTTCCAAAGTAGCTAAGACAACTCAAAACTGAAAAGCAGCATAGTTTCAAGGACAAGCACTATATAGTCAAGGTTTACTGTGAAAACATCACGAAGGTCACAGTCTAGTTGCATACAGTAGCTGTTAGCTTCTTAGCTCATAAACCAAATGGATTCTACAGTAAGATGTCAGAGAGCTGTGATGTGAGCTTCCATCTTTGTTTCTTCTACAGGATGAGAGGCCAAAGCCCACCCAACAGTTCACCATGCGGTTTGGTGCAGCAGTGGATAAAATAGCAGTCTCTCGCAACAGCAAGGTGTTCTGCAACAAGTTGGAGAAAGAGAAGGCATATGAGGGACAAAGGTTACCCATGTCACCTACAGGTATGCTATTATAGATAAAAAAAAATAAGCTGCAATACAAAAGAATTAGTAAAGCATAAAAATGTCATTTTACATTTTTGATATTTTGGGGGTGTTCTTATACAAACACATAACTAGGTAATAATTTAGATTCCACTGAGGCATTGACTGGTCATTGCTCTGCTTTTAGCAGAGGTATAATCAATATGATAGTGACTCATCACCTCCACCTCCTCCTGCTTCCTGCTGCAGAAGCACTGAAGAACTTTCAAGAGCGGCTGACAGAGTTTGAGCAGGAGGAAATCATGGACTATGCAGAGATCTGGTTCCTGGGTCTGGGCTCTCAGAAAATCGAGGGTTCCCAAGGCGCACCACAAAACTCAGGATATGATGATGAGCATGGAAGCTATATCAGGGTAATGTATTAAAGAGCTGGTATCATGGTGCTTTTTGACTCATTTTTATAAATAATGAGCGTATTTCAAACAAACAGTATCTGTGATGTTTTCAAATTTCTCTAAATCCATCTCTACACACAGCCCAGACTCTTCTCTCCCCTCTTGTAGGCTGTTTCGGAAGGCATTAACATAAAATGTACATTATTTGTGAGCACTGGTTGGCTGAGGTAATGACTCATGTTCACCACCAGCCGAGCAGAAAAGGACTTAATGAATAAGGCATGTAGTACGGTTGATCTTTACCATGTGTAATGGCTGGATCTGGAAATGTAAGACAGTAGATAGAGATATATGAACCAGAATCGGAACCTAAATGTGAAGGAGAGGAACCAGCTGCCGCTGATCAGACATTTCAGCTCGATGTTTCAGAACCAAGTAACAATTTTTCAGCCATAGCCAGAGACAGCTATCTTAGCTTTAACACCTATTTTAAATTAGCTGAGTAACGTGGGTTTATTCTCCTGTGTCTGATTTTATGGTGCATCACAGCTGGCACAGTTTCAACACTGTTCGCTCTCAAGAGATGAGATTTGAAATTTTAAATAATTTAAAAACATTACGGAAATAGAGTTTAGTAATTTGACAGCTGAGGGGGACCTCTGCCGTCACCCTAATCCATCTTAAAGCTCTGCTTTTTCTCTCATACTAGTTAAGCTATTTTATTATTGCTGACCAGTTCAAAGTGTTATCTTGGTCTGTTTAGAGAATTCTTCCTTGTGACAGTACGGAAAGTGCTTTTGAATAACTATTGTCATCTGCCAAAAAGCAAAACAACACAAGCTTTGTGCTTGAAATCCAACCCTGGCACATTAAACAAACATTATGAAAAACATACAGTATATGTTTGCATCTTACTATTATTCTTAGCGTTCGACTCTCAAGTCTCACATTACATTTCCCAGATGTATTTCAATGCACAAACAGAGTTTGCTAAACAGTTTCAGCAGTCAGCTGCACAAAAATCAAATGTGACTAAATATTCAGTTACGCACTGTATCCTTAGCAGATCTGTGTGTCATAAAGTGATCACCAGTAAATTATTTAAAAGTATAATGACAAACTAGAAATATAAAGACATTTAGTTGGTGTTATCAGTTATAATCAGGCTCACACACATACACATGCACAGGCTTTCAAGTTGCCTAAGCCGAACTGCACATTACTCCATATGACCTTAATCCAACAGCTGCAGACATGAACCCACTGTTCTGTTGGAATGACCTCTTTGTTTACTGCTGTATACAATATGCTGCGCTGCAGTCATCAAACCCTGTGACAAGGTTTACCGGTCTTGTTGTAAATCAGGCAGCTGGGTGTTAGACAATATGTAATGAATGAGCTGTTTCAGGTGGAGTGACAGACCATTGTTTGTATCTCTGTTGAGGTCCATCTAACTGTCACAACTTTGGCTGGCAGTTATATTAAGGCCATAGTACACTTAATACCATAGCTGCCCTGTGCAAGGCAGAGCTATGCTGGACAGTATGACAACTGTATAGTGATTGAGTAAAATAATATTAATCATTAACAATAGCTTTTATAGATTTAAATATCTTAATTACATTTTTTTAATTTTAACATGACAATAACATTCAATGACAGATAAATGCTATGTTAGTCTAAGTACAGAGTACAGGAGGGTGAGTTCTGCTTAAACATGCATGTGCATGTGCTCTTCCTCTTGCTCTTCCAGGTGCTGCACGACCATATTGCCTATAGGTTTGAAGTGCTTGAAGTGATTGGGAAAGGCTCTTTTGGGCAGGTTCTGAAATGTCTGGACCACAAGAACAATGAACTTGTAGCAATTAAAATGATACGCAATAAGAAAAGGTAAGCTCTAATATTTGTTTTGGAAATGTTTTATGTATTTTATTTCATTACGACCAGTTCATTTTTCATCAAACATTTTCAAACTGTTAATCTAGTACAGTATATTTAATATATATTCAGATACAACTTGTTAAGTACTATGTTACAGTACTGCATAGAATAAGTTACTTGTCATATTCAAGGAGTCGACATTTGGAAATCATTTGAGATCTGACACCCTGTTATGAGTTTTTTTCTCACATGCCTACGGTGTGATCATTTTACATTTTATTTATCTGCCAAATTGTTGAGCTCCTGATTTAGCATGACAGAAGTTGACACTTCCTGGTGTTAGCTTACTTGTCCTTCCTCACTGGGGATCACCGTGGCAGCGACTGCCCAAGTTCTGTGGGTTTGATGCAGGAGCCTTCAGGTCTTACCTCTGCTTCAATAATGTAGAAAAAAATGTGTACAAACTACCACAGCACTGCCTCAGGAAAAAGCTGTGCTGTCTCAGGTAGCTATCATAAGAGAGAGTTGTGTATGGTTACCATAATGATATATCAGGGGAGATTTTGCTGGGACAAACCACACTATCAGATATGTTTATCATATCAGAGGTTTCCAGACATTAATGATATTACACTCAGAACTTACAGGATTATTCTGGCCTGGCTATACCTAAAAATTCTGAAATAATTAATGATCAACTCACAGGTAATATTGATGAAATTCAGTGTCTAATGCTACATGATTTTGTCTGTAGGTTTCATCACCAAGCTCTAGTTGAGCTGAAAATTCTGGATGTAATAAAGAAGAAAGACAAAGATAACCTCCACAATGTCATCCACATGAAGGAGTACTTTTACTTCCGAAACCACCTTTGCATCTCTTTTGAGCTTCTTGGGTTAGTACATTCACTTGCATTCTGCATGTTCAGAAAATGGTCTTACAGGATACAATAAAGACAGTATTGAATAATCGATCTGTTATGCAAATGTATTCAAGGTTAGCCACCTTTCACCAGGTACAGCAGTTATCTGATCACTGGACTGTCTAATAAAAGGCCTCTCAGTTGCCTTTGGTCATTACTGTCACCTCTATGTGACAATCAAGGGTTAAGTGAGTACCTGTGTACCTTAAGCTATCTGTGTTTTAGCGTGGATTGCCACTGATCTATTACAGTGGAGCTAGTTTTGTGTATCACTCTGGCTGAACGACCTTTAGAGGGCATCTTGGACTGAGACCTTGTCTAACATTACTGTCACTAAATCCTTTAGTTAAGGCCTTGATTAGGGCCCTATCTCTTACACCTTCTTGCTTCATGGTGTGAAGGCTCCTGTTACACAGTCTAACGAAGTGTATGCTTATCACAAGTGGCAAGAAATAGCAATAGGATACATTGCGTGTCTCTGTGTGCCTCTAAATGTGTGCACAATAATAGATTATTTCCAAGTATGCTGTGTTTGACACTCAGTCGATGTGCTCCATCTTTTAATATGAGAGTGCTTACTATGTATAGAATAAAAGAGACAATGTTTTGGAAATGAATCCAATCCACCCTTTTAAAAAAGAAAATAAAAATCCAATAGGGCAATTGTTTGTGGTTTTCTTTATTATGTTTGAACCGTATTATGAACTAACCTTGCATCACATTTTGTATCTTTCACAGGGTGAACTTGTACGAGCTCATCAAAAAAAACAACTTTCAGGGCTTCAGCATTGCTCTAATCCGTCGGTTCACCCATGCTCTTCTCAGGTGCTTGCAGATGCTACACAGGGAGAAGATAATTCACTGTGACCTTAAACCGGTACTGACTTTTATAGCTGAACATCTATTTAAAATAAAACATGATTTAAAACAGTGAAGTCAGTAAAACCTAATGTGGAACACATTTTTGCATTGAATCTCTGTACTGTTTTTGACAACTGTACTGGGGGAGGAATCCCCAGAATAATAGCCTGAATTTTTCCCCCATCTTGTGGTGCATTGTAATGATGCATCAGTGTAAAATAATAGCAACAGCTTTGAACGGTTTTTTGTTTTATTTCTGAACAGGAGAACATCCTTCTGTCACAGAAAGGGCCAGGGAACATCAAAGTGGTGGACTTTGGATCAAGCTGTTATGAACAACAAAGGGGTGAGTGCATATAACTCATCTGAGAGAATATGTAATGATCATTTTACAAGTTGGAATATTAAAAGAAACTGTCAAGTCCTGTGAATTAAAATCTCATACATTATGAACTTATATACCTCATTTTCTCTTTCTTTATCCACCTGCTTGCACACCCTTTAGTGTACACCTACATCCAGAGTCGCTTCTACCGCTCCCCAGAAGTGATCCTGGGTCACCCCTACAGCATGGCCATTGACATGTGGAGTCTGGGCTGCATCCTAGCTGAGCTGTACACAGGCTATCCTCTCTTCCCAGGAGAAAGCGAAGTGGAGCAGATAGCTTGCATAATGGAGGTATGACATGGAAATAATTGTGTCCATATTTACCACGTTTAATTTGCAAGTTTCACAAATGTACATGTAAAATTTCTAACGCCGTTGGTGAGTTGCTTCAGTACCCTGATATTTTAACTTTCAGGTTCTGGGAATGCCTCCAAATGATTTTGTTCAGTCAGCAGCGAGGAGGAGGTTGTTCTTTGGTGAGAAGTTTTCTTCATCTAGATTTGTTTTTGATGTCTTATTTCTGTCTTTCATTCATAATGTCTTATAACATTATGAATGTTATACACCATGCTAGGCTATGCTATGTTATACAGCATGCTACAGTGTATGATTACTAGATGTTATCAAAAGAAGAATGAGTAATAGGTAGAGTATCACTTTTCAGAAGCATCTGCAGTGAGCTAGCTTTATGGAAACAAGAAGACAAACCATACTGTTGTTTGTGTGCAGACTCCAAAGGAAACCCGAGGAACATCACTAACAGCAAGGGGAAGAAGCGGAGACCAAACTCTAAGGAGCTGTCAGCTGCTTTAAAAACAAATGATGCTTTGTTCTTGGACTTCATCAAATGCTGCCTCAAGTATGTTGCCATTATACTTCTGTTAGATTGTTTAAAATCTGATTATTAAGTGACTGCATAAAAACTAAATGTGATTTTTTTCAATTAAGGATCATTTAATGACACTGCAGTAAAGGTCAAAATTACAAGCTGCATTTGCATGTTTAAATTATTTTTCTCTGCTTTTCAGTTGGGATCCAACCAAGCGTATGACTCCTGATGAGGGGTTACAGCATGAGTGGATCCTGGAGGGAAATTTCAACAAAGTTCGGTCAAGAACTAGGTTTACAGTGAAGAAGACCTCAGACTGTTCAGTCAGCACAGACAGACAAACTAACAGCAAGCCTGGTAGGAACAGAGTCAAATTCATCATCTGTACTAAATACAGTGCTTAATAAGAACTCAATTTACTTGCCATTTTGGAGCAAAAGTACAACAATCATGCATACAAGAAAAGACCAGCTTTACATTTATAAAATCTATATACTTCAGGCTGAATTAGTAAATGTCAGCCACTTGCAGTTCCAGTGTTGCTTATTAGGATATTTGTTAGCTGGTGCCATATCTACAGACATACAGTTTTGTATTCACCTTAATTTGACATGTAATGGTCCTTGTTTCCATCGTACAACAGAGGTGGTCAGCTCAGCAAGCAACACTAACGACAAACTGAAGAGAGACAGTTCAGAAACAGGAACGAAAATGGCCCCTGCCGAGCGTCTGCGGCCCATCGGGGCCTCGGCCGAGGAGGAGGTGTGTGAAAGTGAGGCCAAGCTCTCCACGGATGACAAACAGCAAGAAGGAGGTGGAGAAAGAGCTGTTCACATCATCATCAAGCCTCAGGGGGAAGTGGACACAGAGAGAAAGGATAGCCAGGAACTGTCTCACTGTTTGGCCCCTATCATCTAACAGTCTAAGGCAGTGGTCCCCAACCCCCGGGCCGCGGACCGGTACCGGTCTGTGGATCAATTGGTACCGGGCCGTACAAGAAATCATTAATTATTTCTGTTTTGTTTATTATCTGAGTCTGAACGATCTTTTATTTTGAAAAATGACCGTATTCTCTCGGTTACATCTCGGTCACTTGAACGCCAAAACTGCCTTACTTGTGGACATATTCAGCCTGCTCAATGAACTCAATCTGTCACTTCAGGGGAAAATGACAACTGTCTTCAAGTTGGCAGATAAAGTAGCTGCATTTAAAGCCAAACTGGATTTGTGGGGACGGCGCGTCAACAGAGGCATTTTGGACATGTTTCAAACATTAGCGGGGATTTTGGGTGAGACTGAGCCTGAGCCTTCATTCTCCCAGCTGGTGCACGATCACATGTCTTTGCTTTTAAAAGAGTTCGAGCGCTACTCCCCAACCACAAAGGACCCACGAACTAACAAGGAATGGATCCGCAACCCATTTGTCAACAAACCAGGTGAATCCAGCAGGTCTGTGCAAGAAGAAGATCAACTGCTGGAGATCGCAAATGACGAGCTTTTGATTCTCTTAGACATTTTAGTCCAAGTTTACTTTTACTAATGGTAAAATATTTGAAGAATTGTGTGCAATAAAGGCTGAGCCAAAACAGTTTTTTAATTATGTTAACGAATAAATAATTGTCAAGTACTTTTTAATTATAGAATTATAGAATGCAGTTGATGACTTACTGATTACTAGTGATTTTACTTATTTATTATTAAGTTTCATAATCATTTAACTGTTTAATTCAACAATCATAAAATATGTATGTAGAATTTTCTGTATATAATTCTGCTGTTATTTCCTATGTATGTGTAATACAAAACATATTTTAAGAAAATATTTCAGATATTTGAGGGTTTAGACAAGGTTCTACTTGTTGCGTTGTTACTGTATGAAAACATTTTGTATAATGTCTGTGTTATTCATAATATTTTTATATTAGAAACAAAAAGACAATCCTATTATTGATAGTTTGTGCCTTGCAGTATTAGACATCTTGCACTTTTCTATTATGTGTGTAGAAGCTCTTGAATTCTTACCTCTTAAATAGACAAGAGTTGTGATTACCCTTCCAGGATACTTTCACATTTTTGACAAAATGATATCAAACGTTACAGAACATAATAAAAGAATTGTTTCTTTTTTTACGTTCTTTTTACAATTGATTTATGTCTTTAGTCACCAACAGAGATTGAAGATAGACTTTTGCCCTCACCATATATTAGCTAAGCAAACAGTGCACAAAGAAGATGGATTGTAGCTGAAAAGAGTAGGTGAAATAGTGTTTATGTCTTTTATGCTGAAATAAAAAGTTATTTCAAAGAACATGTATTTACAAATTACACAATTTGTGCCCTGATAGTTGTGTTAGTGTCCATAATTCAGCCTGAATTATTGAGGCCTGATGATACATGATAGATTTGTATATCATTTAAGCTTGGTTTTCATATATTGCATTGACATGCTAAAAGGTCATGCAAAAAGGAGATGACTAAGTGTTATATGTTTATGCCGTGAAAAACTTGCTATTTCTGTTAATATAATAATAAATGACCTTCAGATCATCCATATGATGCGCATTGCCAAGCCTCATGCTGCAGTTTAAAAAATTGCATCCACCTGCAGACATATTGTGGACCATTTTGCATGTTTTGAAAAACGCTTTTAAAGTTCATGGCCATAATTTCCCTTATGTGTACCTTACACTACGGCTCAGACCCATCGGCCAGGATACTTCATTGGTGTGCAAGTATTTTGACCCACATAGTATGCCGTAGTAGGAAAGATGGCGACCATGTTGTTGGTTAGCCGTCCTGCAAGTGTCCTTTCAAAGATTTCGAGTGAATAACATATTAACAGTAGATAGTACATATGTAGAGCAATGTGTTAGGGCATTATATACCAATTTTAACACCTGTGCACTCCGAGCACTGTCTTAACGTTACATTTAGACCATACAATCGGGTTGAGTGAGCTTGCTAACTGACTCGTCTAATCACCTGTTAGCAAAGGCATTAGCTAAGCTAATTGGTAGCTCACAGTACTATTTGAAACATATTTTAGTGTGATTAGCGTTGGTTACCAAAATATGTAGATGTTCGCATCACTGTGTGGAATAATAAATATAGGACAAATCGCAGTGCTTTTGCAATTATCCTTTCCAGTGAGTGGGATAACGTTACTGTAGCATGACGTATGTGAAACAGTCGACCACACACTCAAAGCACTTTGTTTTTATAAACAAATGAACGTCACAAGAAGCTGTTAGTATTAGTCGTTTAACTAATGGATTTGTTGTTTTACACTGGCCAGCGCTGTAAAGTGTTGACAATAATATGCATCAGCGTTATTATCGTATACTAGACTAAAATTAACACGAAAACCTTTGATTGTCAAACATTTTTCGTAAACCGAAATAAAAATAATTTACCTGAAGAAAATGTAAGTTTAAAACTATACGAAAGTAACAGTGGGTGCTAAAAACTGAAATAAAACAAGAAACGACACAAAATGATTGTCGTTATCGTTTCATTCAAGAGGGTGGATGTTCCAAATTACTGTACAGGCATTAGATGGCGATATAGAGCGAGGACCCACACTTAGACCAGGTAATATTATTATTACTCACCAGTTTGTACTGTGTAGAGAGTTAATAAGACACAGTGTAATCAAAGCAATAAATATAAGGTTGCACAAATACAGTATTGCCAGACCATACCCCAACAGTGCAGCGCTCAGTGTGACATTGTCAGCATTAACAATCCAATTTAAGAGAGGAGGTGTTGTTTCAGCTGGTTAGCCACAGTGAAGGCTGAATTGTATGGCATTAAACATTTCAGTATAATGCCCTACCATTAAACAGCACCAAAAGCCTCTCTAAAGCAGTTAGAGCCAAAGGAAAAGGAGGCCGCTCTTCTTCCAGTGGAATAGCAGCCACAGTGTTTGGCGCCACAGGTTTCCTGGGTCGATATGTTGTCAATAGGCTGGGTGAGTTAAAAATATATATATGTAAAGACTAAATACTGATCCTGTGCACCTACTAATATTTACTTTATATTCAGTAAACATGTTTTCTTCATGAGCTGGAGCCCTTAAGACATTAATATCCAATATTCCAGATGACATATCATCTCAGCTAACAAAAACCTAATTGTAATGTTACAAGGAATGCTGGCAGCTTATCGAATGAAACCTACCTATACTCAAAGTTGTCTGAATGCTGGCAGCCTGTATTAGCCTGGATTTGTGGAATGTGGTTATTACTTCAGTTTATCTATATGTTGTATTTTAACTTTTTTATATACAGATGTGATTGATCTGTTTGGGACAGTATATGGATCCATTAGTACTCTGTCAGCTTGATGTAGCCTTGATGAAAGTTAATATTTTAATGAATTATTGCTATCGACAAAGTTAGATGTTTACCCCCAACAATGGTCCTCCTTTGCAGGTCGGATTGGGTCGCAGGTTATAATCCCTCACCGCTGTGATCAGTATGACCTTATGTACTTCAGGCCCATGGGCGATCTTGGACAAATCCTTTTCCTGGTAAGATCGAGACTCAAGTGTACCTTACAGGAATGTTTCAGAGCTTATAAACAGAGGAATTATTCATCTACATGCATTTAGAGCCTTAAATGAAATTGTTGCAGGAGTGGGATCCCAGGAATAAAGACTCCACCAAACAGGCTTTGGAGCACTCAAATGTCGTCATCAACCTGGTGGGCAGAGAGTTTGAGACGAGGTATAATTAGAGCCTGGAATAACATCTTAAAGCATTTGATTACTTCATCTGAGAGTCATAATATAGCAGAGTTTAAATTTTAAGCGGCCTGCCTAGGTATAGGCAGATGTTGGGAGGATTTGGTGAATTTTACTGTGACTAGTAGGTGAGCATTTACACACAAGTATTTTCCCATGTGTTGTTTAAAGGAACTATAGCTTTGAGGATGTCTTCGTGACCATCCCTCAGCAGATTGCTAAGGCAGCCAGAGAGGCTGGCATCACAAAATTCATCCATATGTCTCACCTCAACGCTGACATACGCAGCCCGTCAAAGTACCTGAGGAACAAGGTAGTGAGCTGTTTTCTCCACATACTGTATATCTCTCCCAGTCAGTCAATCTAGTGTATTGATGTTTTTACTGAGGTGTGTACACATTAAAGCCAATGTTGCCTACATTAAAGTATAAAGAAGGTTAATATATAAATGTAGTTGGTCATTGTATGTAATACTCCTTTACTATAGGCTGTAGGAGAGACAGTAGTGAGAGACGAATTTCCTGATGCCATCATCATGAAGCCCTCTGAAATATTTGGGAGGGAGGACAGATTCTTCAACTATTACGCAAGTAAGACCAGGGTGCCAGTTTGAGAATGGGAAGACTTGGTGTCCCATCAGTAATTCTTAATGACCGACTGGGTCGTGCATCCACACTTTAGCTCAGCAGCCTCTCTCTTATCACCCTCCCACAGCAACTTCCCACATAATGACAGATGAGGCTGTGTAATTCAATCCCTCAGTAAGATGTTGTTTGTACATGACTGAAGGCATGAAAGCTGTCACAGGCAGAGTAGTTTTCCAACATCTCTTTCACTGTGAAAGACATATGTGATACACAGGGTTATCTTTGTGAATGTTGTTGAATGTCAGTAATTGTAGTTTGGTTACCATGCCAACTTCATTTGTGCTGCATATTAAGTTCATTGTCATCTATTCATCAACTTCTACAAGCAGAACTATTTCTGATTTTCTTTTGATTTAAAGAAGTCAGTGTCTTGCTCAAGAACACTTCATCGGGGTTGATGCCGCTTTAATGCCTAAGTGTTGAAAAGTTTCCCTTTGGTGCTAATAGTTAGCCAGCTATCCAGTGACAGAGTCATGTGTGGCTTTAATCCTCCTTCAGACATGCGCTGGTTTGGCAGTGCTGTTCCACTTATTGCCCTGGGGAAGAAAACTGTGAAGCAGCCTGTTCATGTAAGTGTGTTGAAAATAAGCAGTTACTAATATGTTTTGCCTCTGTAATAAATGTAAACTTTCAGACATCATTGCTTAAATGTTATGGATGGTGACCAGTAATAAAACAAGTCTGTCATTTTGTGTAGTTGTTTTACAATTAAGCGAATTGCTTAGCTGTATAATTATCAGTAGACTGATTTTTAAGCTAAACCACAGGACTGATTCATTGTTGGGCGTCTCATGGAAACCTCTGTTGGTAATTGATGAAAGGATTGTTGCACCATAAAGAGTGCAAATACTTTTTGGCCACATGCCAGCATAAAGTTCTATTTGTTAGTCCTAAAACTTATCTGCTTACATCAAATTCATAGTTTCCTTTTAGAACACTATTACATGTACTCTTGCTATTGAAGGCAGTCTTACAAAAACTGCTGTGAAATCACAGTGCACTTTGAAGCAAACAGTCAAACTTGGGTTTCCAGTATTTACATTCATATATAACATTTTGCCCAAGTGTAAAGGAAACACATGCCACACAGAATCCATCACCTTGTTACACTAAGAGGAACCTGTCCAAAAAAACCAACTGACATGTTTCTTGTCACCCACAGGTGGTGGATATAGCCAAGGCTATTATTAATGCTGTCAGAGATCCTGATGCTAATGGAAAGACCTATGCATTAGTTGGGTATGTGGTCAGCACTAAAAGAAAAATAAAACTGTTCCTACAGCTTCAGCAGATACTAAAATCTGATAACACTTTGGAAACTAAAGGCACAAATAATTTATAAGAAAAATTTAATTTTGTGACAAATTACCACAGCCTATACTGAGAGACATTCTACTTGAATGATGGTTATCTTCCAGAAACACAGTACTTGACTAGCAGTCAGGAAAGTTTGTGTAAAGTTTAAAAAAAAAAACATATTCAGGGCTTGAAAGGCTTTACACAGTGCAATAGAAAAATGGAAAAGATCAAGCAGGAAGTTGCCTTTATTTATCAGTTTGATGCAGGTTTACCTTGTTTGCAAGCACTGCTTGTTTATTAGACTCTAAGGTGGGGTGGTTCTCAGGTTATATTTTCACATAATTAATTTGTCATTTTGGATTTACTAATAAACTAATAAAGGACTCTCACTGTTGTGTATGAAATACTTGTGTGGACATATTGGTTCTGGGTTTCTGACCTAGCATATGAGCACAGATTTACATTGTGAGGACTTCAACAGTTTTTGTTGTGTCTTTTGTTGTTGTCTAGTCCCAACCGGTACCTCCTTCATGATCTTGTGGAGTACATCTACGCAGTGGCACACAGACCTTTTGTGCCCTACCCACTGCCTCGTCCATTGTACCAGTGAGTTATATTTGTCGGTACTTTCCAGAAACTGTTGTCTGCTATGTGATTAAATCAAACTGAAGGTGTGTTGCTGAACAAAAGCATTTTTGAAAGGCTGCTATGCATGTATGATAAAAGAGGTCATACGTTGGTTTGGGCAGTGTTTCAAGTTGCTTCTCATAGACCCTAAATCCCATTGCACTGAATTATTCAAGACATCATTGTGACTAGGGTATAGTTTTTAAATACCACTGTTCATTTAGGTGATAGCTTCTGTTTCTTCTTTTCAGCCTTGTTGCTCATCTTTTTTCAATGAACCCATTTGAGCCCTGGACATCCCCAGATAAAATCGACCGGGTAAGAACATCAAGATTTTGGAATAACTATAAACTTGAAGGAGTGAGAATAATGCCACCAATTGTAAAGGCTCTATCACCAGTACTCTTTATGCCTATTACACTTAGAGCAGCTCTAACTAACTTTTGCCCTCCAACTTTCGACAGACTTGGCAAATTAAGAAGAGTCCAAATTAAAACCAGAATAATTCATTACAAAGGTATAAAATTGAAATGTTAACGTTAGCTTGCTAGTGATACAGACATATACACATTAGCCACCTCCAGTAATTATGCATCTAGCAGGAAGAAAGCCACATCTGCATCAAATTGTAGTCTTTTGGATGTTTTTAATGCTCTCTATCTCCAACCCGGCAAACTGATGTTAACCCTGGTTTTGCCTCATTCTTTGTCACACTCACTCTGTGCTACAGAACATGACCTCTTGGGTCTAACAAATCCGCTCCCATCCTGGGTTGGACCTGCAAAGGGAGCCTCCATGGTCTGTCTTTGAAATGAGCCATACTGATCTGACAATGCCTCTTATAACCTCAGATCAGCAGAGGTGTGGAAAAAGTGTGATGCAGATTTTAACAACAGTGGCCACAGAGGGCAAGAAATAAACA
>NW_018127939.1:1062621-1065594 GCF_001952655.1 Monopterus albus
ATCTAAGATGGTATCTTCCATCCATTTCCTAATTGAAAGCCTTACAGCTACCTGTGCCTAACATGGGCAGGTTTTCATGTGCATTTCGCAATCTGTTGAACAAGTCAGTCAAGTGATTGCTTGTATGTATGTTATCTGAAGATTTTCCATTCTTCTGTGCGTCAGCCAGCGAACTACCAGTATGAGGGCTGTGTCCTTCAAGCGGCCAGTGGTCTTATTAGTGGTCATTAGTCTCTTTGTGTGCATGACCATGTTTCTTAATAGTGGATCCTTGCAGACAGAGCGGACTGGCAGAGAGGTGGACACTCTGCGTATGAGCAGGGGGTTTTCTGTCCTGGAGGCAAGCATTCACAATCTGAGTGAGTTGTGGCAATGACAAATCTTTCTGCTTTAGTGTATCTATATGTTACTCAGATTTCCTTTAGGTCAGTTCATTGGGCTACTATAAAGGGAGGAGAGGAACTGTAAAGAAATGTAATTAAAGTTGAATTAAATTCATGGTGATGTTATTTATGTAAGTGGGAGGAGTAACCCCTGTGTTCTGTTGAGATTGATTTTCTTGCTGTTTGGCCCCAGTTATTTAAGAATAATAATATTCATTATCATTTTTCAGTTGAGTTTTTATAATCCTTCTGAACAGACATAAATAGAGCTTTTTCTTTTACAATGAAGTAAAAGAAATGTGTGTGTGTTTTAAAGGTAATTTTGAGCAGATTATATTTATATTTTTTGTTTGACAAAAAATTGTATATGCATGAGGGGAAAAACACAGGTGTGCTAATCCTGCACTGAAATCCAGCTGAGTGCTCTGCCTTTAGAGGAACCTGCTGACAGGTTTCGGCATTCATGCCAAAACGCAGCATAAACTTTTGGCAGTCCTTCCCATTACATTTTTCCCTTTGGAGCACCACCTTTTCTTTTTGACTGTCTTGGGGAAAAACATTATATATAAAATTATATATGTTTGGGGTCAATTCTACAAAGTAATTATTAATCTCATTCTGAAAAGTAACTCAAGTTTTTATATATCTATAGATCTATATCTTGTACAGTATTGTTCAAAATAATAGCAGTACAATGTGACTAACCAGAATAATCCAGGTTTTTAGTATATTTTTTATTGCTACATGGCAAACAAGTTACCAGTAGGTGCAGTAGATTCTCAGAAAGCAAACAAGACCCAGCATTCATGATATGCACGCTCTTAAGGCTGTGCAATTGGGCAATTAGTTGAAAGGGGTGTGTTCAAAAAAATAGCAGTGTCTGCCGTTGACTGTACAAACACAAAACTATTTTGTACAAACGTTTTTGTTTCTAGGATTTAGCAATCCTGTGAATCACTAAACTAATATTTAGTTGTATGACCACAGTTTTTTATAACTGCTTCACATCTGTGTGGCATGGAGTCAACCAACTTGTGGCACCTTTCAGCTGTTATTCCACTCCATGATTCTTTAACAACATTCCACAATTCATTTACATTTCTTGGTTTTGCTTCAGAAACAGCATTTTTGATATCACCCCACAAGTTCTCGATTGGATTAAGGTCCGGGGATTGGGCTGGCCACTCCATAACATTAATTTTGTTGGTTTGGAACCAACACTTTGCTCGTTTACTAGTGTGTTTGGGGTCATTGTCTTGTTGAAACAACCATTTCAAGGGCATGTCCTCTTCAGCATAAGGCAACATGACCTCTTCAAGTATTTTGACATATGCAAACTGATCCATGATCCCTGGTATGCGATAAATAGGCCCAACACCATAGTAGGAGAAACATGCCCATATCATGATGCTTGCACCACCATGCTTCACTGTCTTCACTGTGTACTGTGGCTTGAATTCAGAGTTTGAGGGTTGTCTCACAAACTGTCTGTGGCCCTTGGACCCAAAAAGAACAATTTTACTCTCATCAGTCCACAAAATGTTCCTCCATTTCTCTTTTATGTAAGTGGGAGGAGTAACCCCTGTGTTCTGTTGAGATTGATTTTCTTGCTGTTTGGCCCCAGTTATTTAAGAATAATAATATTCATTATCATTTTTCAGTTGAGTTTTTATAATCCTTCTGAACAGACATAAATAGAGCTTTTTCTTTTACAATGAAGTAAAAGAAATGTGTGTGTGTTTTAAAGGTAATTTTGAGCAGATTATATTTATATTTTTTGTTTGACAAAAAATTGTATATGCATGAGGGGAAAAACACAGGTGTGCTAATCCTGCACTGAAATCCAGCTGAGTGCTCTGCCTTTAGAGGAACCTGCTGACAGGTTTCGGCATTCATGCCAAAACGCAGCATAAACTTTTGGCAGTCCTTCCCACTACATTTTTCCCTTTGGAGCACCACCTTTTCTTTTTGACTGTCTTGGGGAAAAACATTATATATAAAATTATATATGTTTGGGGTCAATTCTACAAAGTAATTATTAATCTCATTCTGAAAAGTAACTCAAGTTTTTATATATCTATAGATCTACATCTTGTATCTATCTATTTCTATATGTACACTTACACATCAATATTGTACATTTTTGTCAAGGCAATATACTCCAAAGTTTTGAGCAAAAGCAGGATACCATTCAGAAAATGCTTGAAGATGACAGAGAGAGACTTCAAAAAGTTGCAGAGGTCCAACAACTACTCATCCAAAAGCAGCCAACAGAGGAAAAGCAAGCCAAAGAAAAGATCCAGGACCAAAAAGAGCCTCCCAAAGAGAAAACACCCAAAAAGCTGTTTCCCAACTCTGTCCTCTTCAAGAACTGGGGGGACAATCTGTCTGAGGATGACCAAAGAGAGGCACAGGGTCTGTTTGAGAAATATGGCTACAATGTTTTTCTCAGCGATCGCCTTCCTCTAGATCGAGTTCTTCCAGACACCAGGGACCCAAGGTATTGGCTTGATAAATTCCTGTGGTAGTAGACCTGTTATTCCAGTTCATATGAAAAGGTCATTGTCCCTGAAAACTCCACCCAGTTCAT
>NW_018127939.1:1082580-1088836 GCF_001952655.1 Monopterus albus
AGTTTGTGCAATTGCCTTTATATGCTACTATTGATGGACACACCAAGTAGTAGCCTAACATATATCCATCAATGGGCTTTTAATTTTAAACAGCATAAAATAAGGTCAAGCAGTGTCTTACTTGCTGATAATCCTGCAGATAATCCAAAGGTGTTATTGCTCCGAATGATTGGGCCTTTATTCGAGTGGTAGAGGACAGAGACATGGTTTTTGTCCTGCTGCTCTTAACAGATGCACCACATCTGTGTTAGTGTATTAAGTGCAGGGCCCTAAACTGTGATTATTTCTTTATTGATTTATTTTTAAACCGACTCAAAGCCTCAGCTTTATTTGATTTATGTATTTATTTTTTACTTTACAAGGTGCAACCATGACATAGCAACAGGGCTTCAATCATTAGCCTCCATGTAGCGATGCGTGCTTTTTCATTGGCTATGACGTCGAATACCGCGGAAAGAGCCGACATCGTACGTAGACTCACGAAAAGGCAGTCTCTTAGCAACCGGTGTGTTTGACATCTAGGTTTGTCTAGAGTCCGTTTCAGGTTTATCACCGCACAATTAATGTACAGTTTGTAAGTCAAGATGCTTAACGCTGAGTTACTGTCAGACCGCATTGCTAGGACAAGTCTGCAGAGGCGTCGCAACAGAGAGACTGAAAGACGAGAGCGGATTTTTAACGACAAAACCAGGACTATTGGGGTGAGTGTGTATTTGGACTGGAACTACATGTGACCTTAGCAGTGTAGTGTAGCTCTCAGTGTTAACACATGTATTGAAACAGATACCGAAATGCATTTAATAGACGTTCAAGCTAGCTGTGCTGCGTTTTTAAGGTCGACAAGGAAGGACTAGACGCGCAGGTAAATGAGAAGAAGAAACAAGAAGAGGCCGAAAGAGAGAAACAAAACGCCTACGGTGAGTTAAAGCTTGTTCCCTAATGTTTAACATTTTTAAATCAGTGTACCCTATGTCCTGGAATAACAAATTATCACAGAATAATAGCCTAGCAGTTATCAACTGAAAACTGTAGCTAATAATAAAATGAGGTCTCTGTTTTGAACACGTATACACATGAATTGCACTGACACTGGACAATCATAAAGTGCAGCTTGATGCATGTGTGTGGCCATGTGCTTTATCTCTATTTAGATGCTGATATGCTCCATAATAGCAAAGTAGCTTGCATTCTCCATAACAGACAAATGAAGGAGAAGCAAGCGATGGAAAAGGCTGTGGTTAACTACCGGCATCAGTACCAGCAGCCTTGGAGCCAGCGGGAGTATGACTTGAACAACTTAGGTGATGCACAGATGATGCTCCCTGGACTGGTGGGCGAAGACCTGGAGAGTAAAAGCAGATGCCAGAGACAGAGGGAGCAGCTCAGAGAGTGGCTCAGCCAGCAGCAGAGGGAGCAGGCAGCAGAAAGGCATCAGCTAAAGCTGGAAGGTAAGTTTGTCTGATCCTATACAGGATACGCACATCTCAACTCATACACACAAAACATAAGCTCACTTCATTTTTTTTCTACTGATCTTCAGAGCAGCGATATGACCACAGCAGAGAAGAACTGGACAGCAAAGCTCTACAGCTTCAGAACCTTGAGATGGAGAGAAGAAAAGCAGCAGCCATTGCCATTAAAGACTACAATCTGGCCAAGGCAAGTAATCCTGGTTGTTGCTCAGACTGTCTGATTAAAATCCTTAATGCAACAGGAGGGCTAAAGCTTACGCATCCTGAGACACACCATGAGATGCACACATTTTAATGGCATCACCTTGAATGACATTTAACAAGAGCATACAAAGGAGTTCTGTCTTAGGAAAACTATTTGCTAGTCTTATATACAGCAAACACATAAGCACACGACTTGATGTATGAAGGGAATATACAGAGGTGACCTGGGCTGTACCGGCCTTTGATGGATCTGTTCACCTAATGCCTGTTTTAGGTTTATTTCATGTGGTGTTAAAATATATTAAGTTAAAACTGAGAATTAGACTAAAACCAGACTATGGGGTTTAACATTACATTTTCTGTCACTCACTTTTTCACTGGGTTTTGGCAAAGGCTGAGGAAACACGTCGCCAGGAGCAGGCACATAACGACCAGGACAATCTAGCGGAAATTATGAACCACATGCCAGGACAGCTGACAGGTGTAGATGTTGGGCCTAGCCTGGGCAAGGTGGGAGTGCCCGGCCTTTGTCCCAGCAATGACAGGAAAGTCCGTCCAGAAAGCCTGCAGCAGGTCATCCAGTTCCAGAAACATCAAATAGAGGAGAAAAAGGTAAAACAGGAACAAATGACACTAAAACAATATGCAGTTTTTATTGGATAATTCAGAAATCAGTCAATAGGAACCTGTTCCCTGATGGTGTGTGTCCCCGTGTCATCTGTGCATCGGCAGAGGATGGAATTAGAGAAGAAGAGGGAAGAGGAGGGACATGATCGCATTCGCTTAGACTCGGCTCGTACAGCTCTGCTAATAGAAAGGCAGCAGGCAAAACTGAACAAGCAGCTGAGACGGCACCTGGACAGCACCAACATTAAGCTGGCCGAAACGCACAAACAACAGTCAGTGAAATTTCCAAAACAATATTTCATTCAATTCCACACAGAGTATATTGCCTCACTGTGTTTCTAAACTTCTGTTGTTTTAAGGGAGCCGGACATTGAAAGAGGACACATTGATGAGAGTTTCTTCTCCAAATTCAACACATGCAGCAGATGATGGATCTGCACCGATGGCTCACTCGTTACAGCAGATAAGCAGTGATAATGGTGCTACATTAGAAGAACAGAATAAACTCAACAACAGTCAATCAACAGTTGTCTTTAGTTACATCAAAATTTGTTTAGACATTTCACAGCATTTAAATACATCTAGATAATTCTCACAATGATCATTAAAGAATCTTTGTTCTTGCTTCAATCCAAAAATGAAAGGTGCCTCTCGGAGCAAAGGTCAGCTAAGCCCATGTATAAATCCATTACAGATTAAAATCTAAAACAATTCACATTTAAGTGAAAGACCCTATAAGACTATGTAACACATTTATTATGTCTCTCAAATGCATTGTTTCGGAGCCTACAGGATTTTGTTCCCATCTTAACAAACGACGTAATGCACTTTTACAAAGCAGAAGCAAGCCACCAACACACTACAAAGAGAAATCAAACAGCACTTGATACCTGTATTGTCCCCAAAAAGTAGGCAAACCTGAACCTTTAAGTGCAAATACTTATAAAACTTGTCATACATAAACAGCCCAGATCTGGTTCACACTGGTCAGCTCACCATTCATTTTATTATTTACCCCAGTGCTGTCTTATTGTCCCATATTTGCTCCTACCATTAAACTGCTCATCTGTGCAGCACTGTTTATCTTCCATTTATATTTCACATATGCCAATAGTAATTCCTTTCTCAGAGAAACATAAAGGCATTCAAAGATTCCCCTAAAGACGGCGTTTAAACAATGTTACAGCTTTATTTCTAAAAGGCATTTTCAGAGACAAACTTATCCCATCTTCTCTGCCAGAGGGCCAGTGCTTTCTCCTGTTGCTTTCGAGTCAAAGAACTATACCTGAAAGATAGATGGGGAAATGTTAGTGGACTGTCAGCTGACTTTGGCCTCAAGCATGTGAGCACACCACCGTTCAAGGTAAATTTGTAAATCCCAGCTGAATATCACCTGATAGAGTTTATGGCCAGCTGTTTCAGAGAGCCTATGTGGGATCTAAGCCCACCGAAGCCCACAAAAGCTTCGTAGAAGTCATAAGAGAGGCCAGAGGCACCGAACATGGCAGGGTCATCAGCACTGATGACCACAGGGTGGCTCTCTGACATCAGAGCAGCTGCTGGATGATTTCGCAGATCATTTACCAACTTCAGCACCTGAAGGACCATATGAAAGGAGATATTTGTTTACAGGATGCAACATCAATTCACTTACATTAAGTAATAAACTCTAGTAGCTGCACAGTATGGTTCACAGGATGACCAAGTACCTGGTTGGAGATGGGGCATACTTCCACAGCCACCTCTCGTTTCCTCGATATGTCTTTGGCCACTGGGTGGCGAAGCAGAGCAAATCCATGGCCAATGCGTGAAGTGTTCAGCAAAAGAGCATCCAGCAAGTTCTGGTCGACCTCTGTGCCCTCAAGATCTTTATGTAGTAGAGATGTTCTTATGAAACAGGGACTTGTTCAGAAATGATTGGTCTTTGCTCTCCTGGATCACACACTTGATAAAGATTTCATCTCATTGGTTTTGCAGAAATTTAGGTGGCAGGACAAAAAGAAACTATGAATTTTCTGACAGATGCTTATGGTTTGATTTACACGGTACCTTATTTTTGATTTAGGGCTATAACACCTTAACAGCAAAATAAAAATATATGTACTGCTCTGTAACCTTTTCACACTAACATTTGATTTAACTCTTAAACTGGTCATGGTAATCTTCAAGAACAAACTTTATTTTCAGGGTGTGATAAATAAAATACTCAAACACAAAAATGGGGTCTGTGCTTCTATAACACACTCTTGCTATGCACAGAAAAAGCATTAATTACTGTTGTAATGAAGTTACTGAAGCTGCTCCACACATCAGGCACTGATGAGCTCACCCGTCTCTCCAGCATGGAAAAAGAAAGGAAGTGTGACTCCTCTCTCTACAGGAAGTGACAAGGCATCTCTGAAGTACCACAGGGGTCTGCCTCTGTCCTCGCGGCCAACCTGTACATGCAGAGAGAAGGTGACCACACTTCCAACTAATTACATCAGCCGCATCCAAGTGATGGTTGAGCAAGTTTTGTATCAGTGATTTAGAACAGCTGAATTACATTTTAACTTGTGTGCATTGCAAGTGAAACAAAAATCATTCAGTACAAACTGTGCCAACTTGAAACTGTTGCTGCTTAACACTACATCCAATAAATTGTGGTGCCTCTGACCAGGTCAAAGCCAGCCATGATATCTGGGAAGTCCCTCTGCAGCTTCATAGCCTCCTCCACAGCTGCAGTCATCACGGATATATTCACTCCCCTGAAGCACAGTGTTTTGGTGTGACTGATAAGTATATCGACATAACTACTAGTGAGCTAACAAACAGTACACAGACTAATATGTAAAATAAGGCATTCTAAGGAGTCACCTATGGACAGTGAAGATGACTCTTGCTCCAAAGAAGTCTGGGTGGTCTGCTGTGAACTGTCTGGTGATCTCCTGGTAGGTCTTCAGAGTCCAGGCTGTGTCATGAGTGCTGCCATCCAACTCATATATCTGGGGGGGGTGGAGATCAACATTAAAACGGTGACAAAGTAACAGACAAGTTAATGCACTGTACACACTAAACACAACATTATATTACCCCTGGGAGTAAAGCTCGCAGTTCCAGATACATGACATTATCCATGTAGAACTGGGTAAGGCCTCGGTAATAATAGTCTCTGAATACAGGAGCATATGTGACCAGACCCCACAGTGCAAGGAAGGTCTGTTCAAACCTGTCCCATACTGCATCCTGGCTGGGGTACACAGTTTCTGGATCCTGCTGAGTGAAGAGTGTCAGGTTGCCCATGATGCTGAGAGTGCAAATAGAAAGACGGTGTCATTTGCAGTTCATTTATCACCACCGATATTATCTTGTTTACATTCTACTGAGGTTCGAACAGATGCGTTATTTAATACTCAGCAGTTCTTTGTAGAAGTTCACCTTCAGTGTAAAGAGAAAAAAGGTGCTAAACGATGTAAAAGGCCTCAGGCCTTCTTGATAAGAGAAGAAAAGAAGCCCTAGTATCTATAATGTCTTACTTTTTCTGAACATGATGATAAATTAGAGGTGCATTTAAGGTCACCGGCACAAGCACCTGTAACATACATACTGGTACATTTCATATTATAATAAATTAGCCTATGCTATCACAGATGGGCATAACACATAAAAACAGCCTTTACAAACGCAGACAAATATAAATAGTTTTCAATATGCAGCTTCAAGGATGTTATAGATGTCTCTTTGTCCTCTCCAGCTACATACAGTGCCTTGCGAAAGTATTCGGCCCCCTTGAACTTTGCGACCTTTTGCCACATTTCAGGCTTCAAACATAAAGATATAAAACTGTAATTTTTTGTGAAGAATCAACAACAAGTGGGACACAATCATGAAGTGGAACGAAATTTATTGGATATTTCAAACGTTTTTAACAAATAAAAAACTGAAAAATTGGGCGTGCAAAATTATTCAGCCCC
>NW_018127939.1:1089066-1109753 GCF_001952655.1 Monopterus albus
AAAAGGTGGCGCTACAAAGTATTAACTTAAGGGGGCTGAATAATTTTGCACGCCCAATTTTTCAGTTTTTTTATTTGTTAAAAACGTTTGAAATATCCAATAAATTTCGTTCCACTTCATGATTGTGTCCCACTTGTTGTTGATTCTTCACAAAAAATTACAGTTTTATATCTTTATGTTTGAAGCCTGAAATGTGGCAAAAGGTCGCAATGTTTAAGGGGGCCGAATACTTTCGCAAGGCACTGTACATGAGGGTCAAAATATTAGGAAGACCTCCAAATATAATGCAGTCCAGTACACCACCACCTTTAACTATGACATCAATAATAAACATGAATTTACATATTTATGACAATTTCACCAAAAACTGAAACATTTTGAGCTTCATAAAGACAGATGTTAAGGCGGAAGTGTTGCACTGAATTGAATACAATAGCACAGGTGTACCTAATAAAGTGGCCGGTGAGTGTATAGTGCTGTCTGGTATGTTTTTTAATGTACAATATGCTATAAATAAAATTGTGCTCTCTCAAATGTATAAAATAGTACATTACCTGTTGTCTAGATCTGTGACGTTGATCGTCTGGGCCCTGAGGTTTTCCAGCAGAGTCCAGGGAGAGCAATGTGGGAGACGTTTGGGCCATCGAGACAGGAAAGTGAATCTCACTGACTGGTTGTCAGTGAAGCACATGTAGCAGTGTGGCCGATAAGAGACGTTCTTTACCAGCCACTCTGTATCAACTATGGAGAAGTCATGGACATGGAGAGCTCCCCCTGAAAAGGTGAATTATTGAACTGTAAAAAAAACCTTTGAATGTAGTCCCTGAATGCAGAAATCTAAATCATGTGACCTACTGTATAGCACTATGACCTGACCAGCAACAACAACATCCATCCATCCATTCATTATCTATACCACCTTTTCTGAAAAGGGTCACAGGGGGGCTGGAGCCTATCCCAACTGACACTGGGCAAGAGGCGGGGTACACCCTGGACAGGTTGCCAGTCTGTCACAGGGCTGACATGTAGACAAACAAACACACACACTCACGCCTATGAGCAATTTAGAGTGACCAGTCAACCTAAGCTGCACGTCTTTGGACTGTGGGAGGAAGCCGGAGCACTCAGAGAACCCAAGCAGGCACAGAAAGAGCATGCAAACTCCGCACAGAAAGGCCCCGAGTCAGCCTGGGCTCGAACCCGGAACCTTCTTTGCAACAACTACAGTAAGTATAACTACTTACTACAACTACTTAGTATATACACTAAGTATAGTAGCCTACAGCACTGAAAATACAAACAGGGCAAACATGATGCTGAAGTTCCCAGTTCCCACTTTAACAGTTAATGGGAAGGTTAAAGGATGCTTACATGATGGTGTTAACAGTTAATGATTAATTAATGATTTCTTGTGCGGCCCGGTACCAATTGATCCACGGACCGGTACCGGTCCGCGGCCCGGGGGTTGGGGACCACTGGCCTACAGCACTGAAAATACAAACAGGGCAAACATGATGCTGAAGTTCCCAGTTCCCACTTTAACAGTTAATGGGAAGGTTAAAGGATGCTTACATGATGGTGTTAACAATATAGTTCCCCATCTTTTGACCCACTTATTGTTGTTAAAGGGTAAAAGACATCCTAGGTAAAGCCTCCACCCTGTTTAAAAACCACTTTCAGATTTGTGAAATGTATTTTATCTATGAAAACAAAACACACAAGACACAATCCCAAGTGATTTTACTGCATTTGCCCATAGGCACAATAGTAAGACCAGGTGCATTTCAAAACTCAAATCTGGCCTAGATGAAAAGTTAACAGCATTTCATATCAACTTGTCTGCAGATGGTGGAGTGTTGTTATAAATGTGCTTAAAAATAAAGCTAATTTCTAGCAAACATTTATGTTTGCATTTGAAGGACCAGATAACTTAAATTTCAACAGCTATTTTCTCTGAGCTTTTTTTTTATTCAGCAAACACATCAGCATTCCCCAGCCTCAAGGGGTTTGGGGTGTATTCAAAATCCCACGATGTTGTGGCCATCCAGAGCATTTCAGCCCTCTTGCCCTGCCATTCTAACATCTGGTCTACAGCAGCCCTACTCTGAGCTGCCAGAACTGTATTCAAAATCCCACGATGTTGTGGCCATCCAGAGCATTTCAGCCCTCTTGCCCTGCCATTCTAACATCTGGTCTACAGCAGCCCTACTCTGAGCTGCCAGAACAGGTCTCACCAAGAGAAAAAGCCAAGAATTTCATAATTATTTTCCAGGACAACACATTTGTTTTTCAGGACTACTTTTCTTATTTTCCATAAGATTTCTAAAACTGAATAACAAATTCAAGGTTTTCCAGGATGCATAGGAACCCTGTAAAATTCTACTTCAAATAACACATTTTACATAGTATGTAAAATGATACTGCAAAGCAGCAGAGAATACACCTTTTCCATAAACGATTCTCTTTCTCTGTCAGTTCTGCTAATCTTTGCCTTTTTATCAGTCTTTTATTGTGTGATTCTTTCTCTTTTATCTGCCGTTTTCACAGTTTGATGGTGAAAGATAGAGATAGCGTGAACAGTGTTGTTAAAATCTGCTCAAGGATCACTGATGTGAAACAAAGGGACTTGAATTCCTATTGTAACCATCAGATCCTTAGGAAAGCGACAAGCACTTTAGCATCGTCTGGTCATATCCTGTTCATTGAGTTTTCTTTGGTCCCCTCACCACATCATTATGTTTTAACAGCCTGTAAAACTAACCAGTTCTTCAAGTCTTTTATCCCATGTGCTGTACAACTCTGTAGGATTCCTTATCCCTAGCCCCCTACGATCACTCATGTCATTTTTGTGTGTGCCGTATATGCACGTGTCTTACACACAAAGCTAGTATAACAGCAATATTCACCTAGTGTCTGGGTACACTGGACAAACCTTTAGGCATCTTCTGCAGCAGACTGAACATGGGACTGGTCCTGATGAGGTCCCTAGCCTTGAAGAAGTGCATGGCTGGAGGGAAGTCTGCTCTCACCATCTCCTCCTGCTTCAGTTTACACAGACGAGCATCCAGACGCTGCTCAGCGTCAGTCAGCACCATCTCCCCACCTGTCTGCATGGAGGCCTCCAGCTGTATCAGAGCCTCTCTCAGTCTGGGGTCCGGGATGGACAGAGCACCGGCGAAGAGGCACAGCAGCAAACAGAGCCCAGCCGCGTGGGGGCGCTGTCGCTGGACTGCCATAGTCCGGACAGTGTGTGGAGCTGGCCAATAGAAGAGACATTAGCAACAGCACCTCACGGAGACGGAGAAGTCAGCTGAGGTGAAAAAATAAACATTTAGCCCCTCAACATCCGCTGAAATAGACTAGAAAACTGCCAGGTATCTGTCGCTGTTGTCATCCTGTTGCTACCATGTTTAAATTACACATATCTAGGTTAAATGGAGAAGTTAGTTGCCGTTAACGTTAAATCGTCACAATTTCAAGTGTGTGAGTGGTGTACAAAACTGGAGGAATACACAACAAGAACACAGTATCCTGGATTGACTAACGTTACAGCTCACTTTGTTATTTCGAGAAAGAGCACGTTCTTTTTCTCCTAATAAACAGGCTGTACAGGCCTCGACACAACAGAATTGTGTTACGTTACCTTAAATATTAGTCGCAGCGTCTAGACAGCATAAAATATGCTACTCAATTATAAACATTCCGGTTAAGAGTCACTTTAAAAATAGCGAACCACAGTAAAACTCAATGGACGGTGTCAGCTGGAAATATGGGTATGCTTTGGTTAAGCAGAGTACTTCATTACGCCAGTGCCAACCATGAACAAGCTAATAAGATAGTGTATACAACAACAAGAACAACCGAGCCTGCCTGCCCGCCCATATTCACCCGAGGGTATTCCTCCCAACGCCCAGCCTCTCAGGCAGCCGTCGGCGTGGCCAACATTTGTTCCCTTTGCTGTGATTGGCTCAAGCCTAACACTGGCGAACAGTCGATTGGTCTATTGTGGACGTAAATACAGTGGCCGGTAAGACAAAGGATAGGGAATACTTTGCATCTGTCCGAATGCCCTGCACTTCTTATTGGGAGTACACCGATTTGTTTGATTTGGATCTTAATGTGGCCTTTATCAAACTAAACAAGTTGTAAAAACGCTGAGCTTTAGCGGAAAAGATCAAGTTTAAAAATAACACGACAGTGCATTTATCAGAAAAACAAATTTGAAAGCATGTTTCTATTTCAGACATGTCCAAGCAGATAAGTCGGAGCACTTTAATAAAAACCACTTTAAAGAACAGAACACAAACTGTACGATCCAAACCAGTCACAACGATATGAAGATGACACTACAAGGCAATGTAATCAAAAAAGACCTGCCACTGAAATTTCGATTTTAATGGAATAAAACAAATTCTTAAAAAAAAAAATCATATTTGTCAGGACAATATATGAAAAATCTATTTTCCCCTTGATAATTGACTATATTTGTCAACAAATGCTGTCAAGGTTGTAATGGAAACCTCCAGTGTTTTTACACTTAAACCTTTTTGGTTTGATTTTGTTATTCTGAAATCATATATTTTAAAGATATAATTGTATAACTTTAGATTTTAACATTTTTGTTAAGGACAGAAAAACCAGAAATCCAAGTTTCATACAGGCAAAGAGCATAAGATGAAAGCTACATCAAAATGATTTCACAATTAGGCTGTTTACAATTCTAATTTGACTTGTTTTCCCACTTTAGTGGAATTTAGTTATACTTCCTCACTTAAAGTGCCTTTATTACATGCCTCATTTGCATTTTGCTGCTGCCAATTTTGTCATCATTAGGCCTGAACTAAAAATATATATTGTGTTAGTGTACAAGGAGCCCATGAAGGAAGCCTAAGGAGGCTTGGTGCTTCCTCCTACACTGACATCACATCCCTGGCTCCTGCAGACATGGGCCAGACAAAGCAGCACACAATCTGTGGAGGGTGTTTGTGAAGAGGATGAGTGTTTAATTAAAGGCGATGGTGTGAGTTGCTCCAATAGATTAATGCAGTGTCTTCCACAGGCCCTTTACTTTTTTTTCTACTTTGCATTTCCTTACTTCTGGCCTCTTAATATCTTTAACAGATTACAGATACATGTCCCATCACTGGAGAACTGCACTGCCTCTTTTTTATGTTTTTCATTCACAGCAGTGTCAATTAAAGAATCACTTTTTTTCTCTAATGGTATGATTTCTTGATTGACAATAACAAAACAAATTCTTGTTCAAGAAAAGTTATTTATTTCTAAGCAATGTAAAATATAGAAAATACTCCATTCCATTTCCAAAATAATCTATGTCAGTCAGATAAGAACTTGTAAACGTCACTTAAAAATGAAACATACAGGTCTTTTTTCCAATGCCAGCATGCTACTGAGGTAAAAGACAACTGCTTAAAAGCATCAAGAGGGAAAAAAGAAACATACACCACATTTATATTAAAACAAGTCCAAAAATTGTATAAAATTTTTTTAAAGAGCAAATAAATATGATTCACATTTAATCATGTCTAAATGGTTTTCACTAGTGCAGAGAGGTGACAGCAGAGAAAAAGTGAGAGTTGAACACACACTTCCATTTGTTTGGTGTTGATTCTACACACCAGAAATACACAAACACACACCCATCTGTACAACATAAGTATCACAACCTCACAGACCTTTAAAAACAACAATGCCCTCTGTACATTAGACAGCACACTACCTCCAAAGTGGCCCTATTAGGCTCACTAAATATCATGACAAATAGCAACTCATCCATGCCAAGGCTTATGTGACCTTTATAAAATTGTCTCACAGCTTCTAACATTTTACTAATCCACAATTCTCAAATATTTCCTTACAATGCCTTAAGTACCTATTACTAAGGACATTATAATGGTGCCAAACTCTATACAGTCTATTAGAGAAAATCAGACTGGAATACTGCCTACTTTGTCTAGGTTTAAACATCCTGTAGGCAGGAAGGCATGCAATCTTTACAAGAAGTCCCACATCAGACATCTGATGTAATATTGTCTATCATACCCCAATGATGACAGTAAAAAACGAGTAAAAGCACTGTCCCATTATGTAGATAGTGTGCACCAGCAGTTAATGTAACTGACAGCTGAGCAACATACTAGGGCACAACATGAGATTTTCTCTCGATAGTAAATTACTGTAAGACCGTTTCATTGTGAGTTCTGTAAGCTTACAAACTATAGGTGGTGCTAAAACCATCAGCTGATCATAAAATGACCCGCAGACTGTGGATGTGGCCAATTAGCTTGATGAGGTAGATTCATTTGCTGTCATCGCTAAAGTAGGGCTCACAGGTGCCACATTGATATGATAGGGTGGGGGACAAAACCTCCACAGTCTAGCCCAGTTATAAGAAAATACACTGGCTGCTCTTGAAAAGGTGTCAGAAGAACGCTAAAATTAATTGTGAGGACAAACAGTATGACCTAAAATCAACAGGAATGTAGAATCATTCAAATTAGATCCATCTAACATCCAATCAATTTTGGTGAAAATGGAAACACAAAGCAGGGGTTTAAAGGGTTGGCAGTGTGCAACACCAAATATTGTTAAGGACAATGTATACAGACCCTTAAAAGTTAAGTTCTTCACATAAGGTGGATTGATTTGCCACAGTTGCAGTCCTGCTTTCCTTATTCTACTCTTCCTTCAAATAATTCAGAAAAATACCCGTATATAGAAAGTGTTCACCCTGAGGATACGTTTAGTATTGACATGGGGAAGAGGAAGCACTTAAACAAGCAGCCATGCAAAGGGCAAAGACGTGAATAAAGAACTAAAGCTACAAACTTGTAGGTGGAATGCAAAAATGTCACACAAACAGCAGGATTTCATATGCGTACCTGTTTGTTCTGTGTGTATATCAGACATGTCAGAGCTGATGAGAATTTTAGATTATTCTCATCTGGGACAAGAGGTAAGACTCTGTAATGAAGGGCTGTATTTAATATATATTTTTCCATACTTACATATATTAAAAGGCATTGACTAAAATAAGACTATCCAAGGCCACTCAATTCCAGGATGTCAGACTAAAAGTCCATAGTGCATAACAGAGTGTCACTTACAAATAGCACCATCCTTGCTGGTCCCTCTCTACTAGTCAAAGACATTCTTATCACTGAAGGCAGGTCTGAAAGATGCATATACTGTGTTTACTCCAGAAGCAGAGAAACACTCTTAAGAGTTGGGGTGGAAATAAACTGTAACTGGGCCTTTTTCAGGACAGTTTATGGTTTAGTCAGATGACTAGAGTGTGTGTGTGTGTGTGTGTGTTCTTTCACATGCAGCTACCGGGCTGCACTTACACATTCACTCATACATTCAAAAGGGGCCTGTAAATTGACTGGGTTATAGGGTCACAGTCTCATAGTACTTCCTTTTCTACACCTGAGTTTAAAGATATGGTTGGAACAGCAAATAGCAATAAAAACAATAGTCCCTTTCCTCTTCGCCACAGTCCTCAGTTGTGTAAGTGGATTTATAGTAGCTCCACTGACCACTCGCATCAGTGAACAGGACAGGCAGGCTGTGTTCAGTGGCCTTTAATCATCTCAACTCCTCTAAGAGGAAAGGGCTGTCCAGTGTTCTAGGAGGCAGTGTCCCCTGTGTCTGGCAGGGGAGACCTAGTGGTTAAAACAACTGCCCTTCTGCTGGAGGATCCAAGTTCAAATCCTCATGTTGAACTGTTGTGGTGAAGTGTCTTTGAGCAACTGAGTGAATCCTTACCAGCTCCACAGATGTATCCTGTAGCTACCTCAGTGCTCTGAACTCTATGTGAAGAGTAAGCACAAAGAGAATTGTTCTCTGAGACTCTGTGAAATTTCACATTATCATTTTTAGTATTATATGAGTGATATCAGCTGCCTGGTCCAGTGGTGGGCAAAACAAAGCCAAAGGTTGTTGTCCAGTGTTAAGAATATCAGTAAAAGATACAAATGGAGCATGTCTGCATCTTCTTTCATTTGGCTCACTGCTTTGTTCATGTTTTTTGATGATAACATGTCTGGAAAGAAGAAGAACAACAGGTTAAAACACCTCAAATTTCAGCACATTTAGGACTATAACAGCTTGCAGTGCCATGTATCAGATCTGTGTTTTGGTCCCATCAGAGACTTATGGAGACCCTCTGGCAGAGCTGTCACATAAGCAAGCATTTAAAAATCTCCTTGTGAGACATTTTAAAACATAAAAATACTGTATTATGAGAAATTGTTGTCTAACAGTTTTCCACAAAAGAAGTTCAACAAGACCCAGAAAAGGGCCTAAATACACATCAGGTCTTTGTCCTTCATTGTGAATTCCAAGATTCTTGAATATTCAAATACATGCAAATGAATCCAGGCATCGTGCACTGCCCGGCCACCACCGTTTCCCCCAGGTGGACTGGTGAAATCACTAGGGATGTAAATTTCTCTTTTCCAGTGATCTAATGTTTGCAGATACTAAAAAATTCACCACAATGTAGTTTTGATTTGATTAGATTCGATTCAGGGGCCTGTGAGTGATATCAAGTGATATTTTCTGCCTATTTCACACAGATTTTTATTAGCTGAAAATGAAATGAAAGCGTTTTGTCACTTGCTCCTCTCACGCAACAGATAAACTCCAATCTATCAAATGTGTCAGTCTACACTGACTCAGAGACATGCATGTGAGAGACGCGTCACCCCTGGAACCCCCTGTTCTCTACCCTAGTCAAGTTTCTTCTCTCTGGTGTGTTTAACACAGCATAATCCCCACAGACCATTTGCCCAGTCACTGTCTTACTGACAGATACACCTGTTCTGAAGACAGTGACGTTGCATGGAGGTCAGAGTCAGTGTGGACTGAACGGATCAAATGCTTCAGTAGCTTGTGTACTGCCTACATCTCATTTTTAGTGTGAATTCCTAGTCTCAGGTGTTTGCAGATGGAACATGGTTGGCTTTTAACATGCAGCATTACATAACACATTTTGTGCAAGCTCTCTTTAATGAAGGATGATGAAATGGGAAACTGCTAGAAAAAAAATTATATAATATAACGTGTTAGAAGGTACTTTACTCACCTTGATCAAATGGTGCTCATCACACTCCTTGTTTACTGCTAGGGCCTCTTGGTGCAGCCATCATCTGTTGCCTGTGACCACAAAAAATGTTGTTACACCCAGCTGCTCAGGTACAGCGTGACACTGTTGGGCCAACAGAATACTTTACAGAAGCCATTCCTAATGTCAGATCTGACAAAAAAATGCCATTCTAATCATTCTAACTTCACAAACAATGGTTTCATTAACAATTTCCTGTGGTTTATTTTAACTTAACTGTTTAAAAAATAATTGATTTTTAAAAATGTCAGAAGATAGTCAAAATTAATGAACTAAATGAAATGAATTTCTGAGAGCCACAGCCAATGTTTTAAGATTGTCATAAACTCCAAGCTTACTCAATCTGGCACAGAACACAGAAGAATATGCAAATGTGACATTTTTGCTTGATAAAATAGTACAATAAACCGATGATCAAAACTGCTGTTGATTTTTTTTTCCAGATATCAACTAATTTATTAATCGTAACACCATTAGATGGTTTGAAGGTAGAATGGGGGAAAATTGCAACCTGTATGTGAAAGACTGCACCGATTTCATGGCTGTGGGTAAGGTGAAGCTCAAACAGAAACATTTTAAGACAAAGACTGCAGATACAAAGAGAACACTAATAGAAAGTTTCAAACTAGAGATGCACCAACCGCAATCTTCTTGGCTGATTCTGATTTCAGATTTTTCTTTTAAGTCAGACCTGCTGATTCTGATTTTCTATCGAAGAACTGTAACTGACAACATACACAGGGATTTTTCTAACTTTTATTTAATGAAAAATTAAATTGTAATAAAATAAAACATTGTATCCAAGTTTTATATGTCTGTCTTGCTCTCACTCTTTTTTCCAAATTAAAATTAAGTGCAATATTTATATTTCTCCAAATACAAACAGGTGCAACAGGTAGCAGAATTAGAATCTGTTTCTACTGAGCACACAGTTCGTTTTTAAAGCGTGTGTAGATTGTATTTGCCATTTAACCATGGGTTGGATACACTGTACATATACATGCATTTCATGTGTAGCCAGTAATTCCCTCATTGTGTACTATTTGTCAGAAATTTGCGCCATTCTTTCCCTTCTCCAAGGTGTTTTTGTAGGCTCCTCTGTGCAATGTTTGTACACCAAGTACTTCCAATGCACGAATGAACATGCGCCTAGTACAGACACAAGGGCGAGCCTCGGTTGAGGTGCATGCATGATGCTACATTTTGGTCTGCGTCACTGCATGCGTGACATGAACTGTTGTGCCTCTAAATCTGATTGGCACATAATCAGAAGTCTCAGAGTGATTGGCCGGTCAAGGCTGATCACGCTGAAAACCAGCCATTTCCAATCTGTGCCAATTGATCAGTGCATCTCTACTTCAAACTATAAACTACACAAGGGTGGATATTTTACCCTGGATGTAGGAAGTGTTCTGGTGGCAGGTCTCTCTGCTGAATCATCATGCCTTGAAAGTGCCCTGCAGGGCGGGGGTGTCGGTACATGGCCATGCGTGTCTGACCCAGGGAGTAGGGCAGCTGCTGGGGCCGCTGCAGAGCCTCCATTAGGTGTGGGTGAGGTCTCTGGGCAGCATAGTGTCCTGGATCTGGGTATGGATGGCCAGGGTAAGGAGTTCTGTTTCTAACTCCTCCAGCCTGAGACATCATGTGTGGTGGAGGAACGCCGCCTTGTTGCATCCCAGGGTGCATGGCACAAGGGTCATACATGAAGCCGGATGCCAAGTGTGTAGAGGCAGGAGGGTGTTGCTGCTGAGGTATCTGGCTGCTACGGCGGTGGGCAGCAGCATTATGGCTGTCAAGATCCAGGATTTCTTTAGGGCTTTCAGGTTGCTCTGAGCTCTCACTATGAGCCTGCTTTGCTGGACTGCCACCGCTGCTGCCTGTGCTGACCCGCTCCCTGATTTCACAATTTAGTTCCTCTCGGCCCCCAGGGTGTGGTCCTGCTTCAGACACAGGGCCAGGGGACACTAAACTAGCACCACTGGAGCCCTCAGAGCCCAGTGGTGACATGATGGTCTCTTTCGAGTGAACGTTGCCTCTGGCACTGACTACAGGTAGGTAGGCAGTGGGCGGCATCAGCTGGCGAGGCTGATAATGAGACCGATGCCACTCCTCTGGAGGATAGCCCCCTCTACTGTTGGCTTGGTTATGAGCCGGAGCTTGGAGATGGGGCTGGGGGTAGTAGTGTTGCTGTTCGTACTGATGAGGTGGATACATGTTGGGATGAGCCTGAGGGTGCTGTTGGCCTGGCATGTGGTATGTGTAGGCAGTCCCTCCCTGTTGGTGGTAGGTGGGGTGGTGAGCAGGACTGTGGAGGGGGTTAATGCCTTGGTTGTGGTAAGGGTGGTGAGCAGAGGGAGGCATGGTCCTGGTCATGTTTGTCTGGTTGTAGTGTGGATGCAGAGGGTTCCCCATGCTGTATGGACCCATGGCTCCATTTACCTGGCCCTGGGAGTGAGGAGGCATGGCTGGATTGTGAGCCTGCATACCCAGGTTACTACCCACGGACTGCGTTTGATGGTGATTGGGGCTAAAATCCTGGTGTTTATAAATGCCGTTTGGTGGGCCAGATTTCATCGTGGTGTGCTGTGGAGGAACAGCCATGCCTTCTGTGCCCAGTCTACCTGTAGACTCACTAGGTCGTTGATCTCCATGGCCTGTTGGGCTAGGCTGGGAGGGTAATTGTTGGGTAGGATGACTGGGTGGCAAAGATGTGAGAGGGACTGGCTGAGGGGTTCCAGGCTGGGCTGGTCGTGTGGCATTATGTGGCATCTCATGCAGGGGGCTGTTATGTGTAGGATGTTGTGGAGAGACGTTCTGGGGGACATGATGAGAAGGTAGGAGAGAATTTTGTTGCTGTGTGCTCTGGACCATGGGCTGGGTAGGGCTCTGAGGGTGGCACTGAGGAGGGGTACACTTGGTTGCCTGAGGCTCCTGCTGCTGTTGTTTCTGGATGTTCTGCTGGAGTTCACTTTGCTGATGTGCATTTTGCATGTGTGATAAGTTGTTCTCTGATATATGCTGAGATGCTGCTACATGCAGTGGCAGTACATTCTGGGGAGGAGGTGTGGGGCTGAGAGCTTTTTGCTGTGGGCTGTTCTGTGTATGATGAGGGGGGTTGGGTTGAATTAGATCAGTGGAGCTGTTGTTACTTGTGTTGAGATGGGATGAAACAGTAGTGGCACTATTGTATTGAGGTGGACAGTGGCTGGCACATTGTCTCTGACCATCTACCTCCTGCTTGTGGCTCTCTGTTGAACTCAGTGGGAGCCCTTGTTCAGACGGATTCTCCTGTGAGCTGCCCAAGTTAGGGACTGGGGGGCTCTGCATTCCCTCTGCTGACCCACTGTGGTGTCCTGTAGAGCTAGGGATGGAGGGGTCCCCTTGGTTAATTGACACAGTGTGTTTGTGTGATGAAGCTTCATCAGAAATGTTGCTAGCAGCCATTTTGTTGTCTGATTTGCCTGTCAACATGCAAAATAATGAAAGCTAGGTTAGTATAAAAGAATAACACGAGGGTAGCACTGAACATTATATGGCAAATTATAAGAACAATGTTGTATCAAATAACAAAAAAAAGACATCAAAATGACAAGGAAACAACCGAGGTCTGTCATTTTATGTTACTTATCCAAACCAATGAACAGTACAAAACTAGCATATTAAAAATTGACCAATGTCCTGTACCATTCCCAAACAGTGAGGATGCAAACACATTTGTCAGCTTGCTAGAAGCTTAAATGACATACCATCTCTTTTGCACCTCCAAAGCAACCAGCAATAAATTTGACTCAACTAATGAATATTCAATTTGATACTTACTATGAAAAATAATTAAAATCAAATTGTGAAAAGCACTTGACAGAGAGGGAGAGCAAGGACTGTGCTGATTAACAATCAAACACTAGTCTAGAAAAAAAATGTTTTTTAGAAAGAGGTTAGACTGCATTTGGGTTCCTTCATGCGGAATACGAACAGCTGGTGAAATACTGCAAGAGAAGGTCATGTCTACCTTTGGGCTGCATGTCTGTCTGTTGGGAAGGCCGGCTGTCTGGCTCATTGTCTCTAGCAGGACGCAGCAGCTGAACCTCAGGGGCAGGGGGAGGTTGCTGAGAGGGGTGAGCTGGGATGCTGCCAATTCCTGGTGGAGACCCAAGCTGCTGAAAGTTGCCCATGTGGTGATGAGGGGCACCATCAGGGGGTCCAGAAGAGGCTGACAGCTGCTGCAGGGCCAGCATCTCTGGGCTTTCCAGCATGGAAGCTAAGCATGTCCTGCCAGAGGAGTCTGGGTGGGGAACAAGGGGATGTGAGGACATGGGCCCTGGGGGGCTGACCGCTGTAGACATTTGATATTGGGCATTGGGAGGAGGGTGGGGGTATCCAACAGCTTCTGGCCATGGCTTAGGCCCCACTGGAGGTGGTACTCCACCATAACTAAAGCTGCGCTGGTTCACCATGTTGGGATCTTGAACGCGCATCCCATTTGGTCTCTCCTGGTGATTCAAACCATTCCACATACTGGATAGGGCCATACCAGGAGCCCTCATGCCTGGGCTGTTGTGCTGAGGTGGTCCTTCTGGCACTGAAAATCTGTTGCCCATGGGGTGCATGGTGCGACCCTCTGAACGGTGGTGAGATGGGTACATGCTGGCTTCAGGAGGAGGTCCAGGCTGGATGGCTACAGGACGTGGGCCCAGCGATGGGCCATGAGCTGGACCCACATAGGGGTGCTGCTGCTGGTGTGGAGGCTGCTGTTGGTTAGAATCTGGGCCCATTGGATAAATGGGACCCATGTGATGTCCTTCAACCAAGCGATGCTGGCAAAAAAAAAAAAAAAAAAGAAAACAAACCAGGTTAGGTTTTTTGGTGGGCCTTCCTGTTTTAACCAGCATCAAAGTCACCAAGTACTAAGGTCTCTCACAGGTGACGTTTCATTAAACAACACAATTAGGGCTGCAATTAACAACCATTTTTCTATGGATTAACCCATTAACTATTATACTGATGGTTAATTTCCCTCCAAAATGGTACATGTCCCAACATGCACCAACCACAGACTCTATAAGAGAGGACACACACACACACACACACACACACACACACACACACACACACACACACACACACACACAGCGAGAAGGAGAGCTGAGTGCAGAATAAACCCAGCCTTAACACTTCCTGAAACACTTATTCAGTGGAAATTCTAAGGTAGCAGGCAGGTAACTTGATTAGGACAAAAGACATTAAAAGCTCTCCCCACTAATCATAAATAAACATGGCGGGTCATTATCCAGAATAGCGCCTGTGTGTTTTCTCTTCAGATACTTGTGCATAGCGCTAGTGCTGCTGTTACATCAATGAAACTTTGCACAGTGTACAAACCACCTTTTTGTTTTTATAGTCTGAAGTCCTCCCATACTTTTGAAGCCATGGGTCTTTGGAAACTTTTACACCGCACCTCTTATGCAAACGAGTCAGACTGTCGACTGTGCTACAGCCAGCACGATTTTCTAAAACTGTAGCTTTGACAGGAGTCGACCAGTGACTAGAGTCAAAAACAACTGACATAATCTCACAGCAATTATGTAGTGATTGACAAAAACAATCAAAACAAAAAAACAAATTTGGTTTAACTAATTGAAACACTTTAGGATTACAGTGACAAATCTTGGCAGCCCTAAACACAACAAGGTTGTACTTCAGTAAAAATTGTCATTTACATACTGTTATAATTAAGTTTTACTGGGTCTGTATACCTGCACATTAAAATTGTAGGGTAAGTGGTTCAAGTTAGGGTCTCCATGCCTGTGAACGTGAGCTGGGTAGTTGAAGCGTGGATCCATAGCCATTCGCTGGGCATACATGTGGGGACCATGCGCACCAGGGGGACCGGGTACACGACAAAGCTGATAAGATAATAAAGAGAATTCACTATTCAAGTTTTTATTGTACATTTCAGATATAGAAGTGACATGTTAAACAACTTCAGCAAAACAACAGCAGGTACCTGTTGTCCTGGATGGTACATGCCCCTCAAGTCTCCTTCACAGATGTGTTGGTTTAGAGGCAGGCTATGGTGGTGAGGGGGACCATTGGCCCAATGAGGGGGTGGAGGCGGTCGTGTCAGGTTGTCCTCTTCCTCTGAGGGTGTGCTCCCCTTGCCCCCCTGGGAGTTTCGCTTGCGTTGTACTTGCTCAGTGGCCTTGATCAGACTTTCAGGTCCCAAATGTTTACTACCACGATTGCGCTTTCTGTCCTTGCGCTCCTTGTCCTCTCTGTTGATGTGGAATTCCTCATCTGTGTCACCATCTTCTGATGGAAAATGTTTTAGTAGGGCCCGGCTAAAACAGCGTTCTAGAGACTCCGCCATTATAGTGTACTCTGAGGACAGACAGACATCAACATCAGCTATGCTCATATGGCAACAAATATGTTCTTGCACACAACCGCATCTTCTGCACCCCATTAACACAGTCACACACACACACAAAAATACCTGTAGCTTTATCTGCATGTCACTCCCTCCCATCCACAAACGCAACCATAACCCCCCCGCCCCAAACACCACCTCTCTCCATCACTCCCTAACACTCAAACACTACAAACCAATTTGCATGCCATGTGTTCCTCCTCCACTTACTCCTCTGTTCTCAGCCCAGCGCTAGCCGGCTGACCAGGTCAGAGGGCGTACGTTGACCCCTTCCCCCTCCTCCACCCTGGGCCCCTTACCACTCTTCTCCCCCCACCCCCGGGGAGAATATTCATTTGGATGGATGGCTCCAGACAGGGGGCTTAGGGGCTGGAATGTTTCTCTGGCACTGCAGGGCTCAGATCCCCCTGAGCACTGGAGCACAGCTCAATCACTCCCCATTAATCACTGTCAAGACTGCCCTGTCCCCGGCCCCAAACCATAACTAAGTCCAGCCCCTTTTCTTTTGCTTTCTCTTCTGCTCTCACCCCCTGCCTCTCACCCCAAAAATACATATATGCAATTCTTTCTGACAACATATACCTACTGAAAGAGATTTTGATGCATTAGCCTTAGAAACAGACTGTTAATGAAGGAAACTGATTTTTGGGGATAGAGCTGGTTTGTGTTCATTTACCACTGTCTTCTCCATTGTACTCAACGCAGTTTTCAAACATGAGCTTCACATCAGCAACAAACTCCTCCTTAGCAACGTACTCCCCATTGTTGAGCTTCTTCTCAATGGTGGACAGGTCCATGGGAGTCTGAGGAGATGTGAATAATAGAACACAGACAGTTACATTTATGGTTGAATACATTAGTTATTAGGATATGAACCACACACAAAGATAACGTCAATATAACACAAACACCAACAGTAAAAACAATGACAGTATTTTGCACCTGGATGATCTCATGATAATTGGGGGCATAGGAGTCATCCACAGGCTCCAAAAAAGGCCAAGCATCTTTATGGGCTTTCAGGGCCTCAAGCACTGGAAAAGAGATCTTAGATCAGATCAGACCAGACATTGGAACAAACACTAAACAGTCCCGCCAGGATTTCACAGACCTTTTTTTAGGTTTGTTGCAACCTAACATGCCTGATTTTGCTGCAGCATTTCTGAAAATTGAAAAACTAGCGATGTGTTGCAATGTTAAGATTTTTTTTTTTTTTTGCAGTGAAATTACAGGAGCAAGTGAAAATTGCAAAAATAATTAATAGTAATGTTTAGTGTGTAAATCATTAAAAATCAAAGACAACTTCTGAGTGTGGTGAGATGTAATGATGCTGTGGTTGAAATGCGTTGGTTCTCTTCATGGCATTTGGTTCTGTATTGGCCAGACAACTGCTTCGTGAATGAGAACTGAACCAGTTCTCTCTTGCTCACAAAGCCCTGTCATACACATACACGCTCCTCATCTCCGATTTCATTACACATCCAACTTCATATTTTGACTAAATATTTTACACCTTGTTTAGAACTTTTATTTCTCAACTACTGTCTTTGTCACACACAAAAAGTGTGTCACGCAAACAGACATGCACGCTTCTTATTTTCTGATTTACACAACACTAATGGTACCACTACTTACTGACAATCTAACTCACCTTGATGGATGCAACACAGTGGTTTGTTCAGCCTATTGTCCCTATATTTCAACAATTTTCCTGGTGTGTTTTGCTGTAAAAAATAGTTTGTCAGTGATGTCTTTTGTTCTACTGCAATGTTGCATGTGGTGCAAAACAGTTTGCAAAACTTTCCTGCAAAACATCAGGGAATTGCACTGCAAGGCCATTAGTAATTATTGCCTGTAAATGTGAGACATTTGTGTCATACGTCTACATCTTCACAACCTGAAATAAGGAAGTGAATTTGGTGACATATGACAACGTTTTGTGCAGGTCACCGTTACAATAGTAGAAACTTGTGGGAAATTACGATGACGAGACAAATTTGTGGAAAAGATGCGGGAACTGGACAAAACTGCACAGCCACGAAGAATTCGTGGGCACTGGCTGAATTTGCATTAATTGTTGCGATTGCCATATCACAAAATCCTGGAGGGACTGATTAATGTGAAATGAATTAAAGAAACAGCCTTCAGTAACCAGACCTTTGTATAGAGCTGTGTAGTCCTCATCAATTTCATAGCTGAAATGTCAAACACAGGACAAGTTACAAATAACCAACTTTGCTTCATTCACACAGTGAAGTCTGGAGTCAAATAGAGAAAGCCTCTAACAATTCTTTATTCTTGCGTGTTTTGTGGACAGGGGAAGAAGGTTCCAGATTCAGGAGTTCAGGCGGCAGGTCTTTTCCTTGAGACAGCAACCGGGCCCTTTCCTCTCGCATCTTCCGCCTCTTTGCTCGTTCTGAGAGAGAGAGGGATGAACACAGGGCAATTAGAGGCACAAACAATAAAAAAACACCAGTGTCAGGAGGATGCGGGAAGACTATGTTTTAATTGCCTTTTCATGCTTTTAAGTAACAGTTTAAATTACTTTGCTGCCTTTGAGGCCATCAAGAGAGCCAATGAAAACCAGAGCTTGGCCATCAGCAGCTCAAATTATTTTCTTTCTACTTATCAGTTGTCTTTTTTTAGGCTGATCGTTGTTCAAAAGAACAGAAGAGAAAAAGAGTACACTGTATCACTGCTTTATCTTTTAACATGAGAAGCCTGCTCCCCTACTGTGCAGATTAAAGATGTTTGAGGGAAGATTCCACATATGCACTCCACACAGAGACCGGGCCAGGTCCTGCTGTTCATCTACAATACATTAATGAGGCTCCTCCACTGAAGTACAATCAGCAGTTCATTAACCCTTGACAGATGACATCAGAGAGAAAAAGAGAAGGATCCTATGACTATAGGCCCTGAACATTCACAGGCTTTGGGTACTATACATAACTCACATGGTTATGAGTGCTGCTATGCTACAGTAGATGTGGAGATGTGAAAAGCCTGTGCTTTGGGTGCCCTTCACAATCCATTCTGCCCTTGATCTGGAGAAATGTACGAAAGCCCCCTAGCTGCTGTTGACAGGTCACTGATGAAAGAATGTGAAACTACATGTATTGCTGTTCTATAAAAGTATATAAAAAGTTGCTGCACAGCTTCAGGAATATTTTTTAGATCTTAAAATAAGGGTTATTTTGCAAACAAGGGGTTGTACAGCTTCCATTTGTGGCTCATCCACCTACATTAGCCACCCATCTTACCCTCCACAGCCTTGATCTTCTCCAGCTTCTCTCTCTGTCGTTCTTCCTGAAGAAGCCTTTCCTCTTCTCGACGCTGCTCAGCCAGTAAGACCTGCCTGTCCAGCTCTTCATCTTTCTTCTTCTCCTCCTCTGCCACAGCCTTCAGATTGTCCTGAAACCACACATACACACAAGCCCTTTAGTCTAATCTGGACTCTCAGGAGCGGAAAGCTGGATAATGCTAAATATATCAATGTAAGATTGATACATACAACACTAGGAGAGTATTAGAAAAGCAATAGAGAAATCCAAAAGACTGCTAGGGATTTAACAAATAAAAATAGCTGTTTACCTGCAGTCTTCAATACTATCTCAAAAAATGTACACATACAAAGATGCACACACCTCATCCTCTTGGTTAATGTGCTTTTCAGAGAATCGTTGTGATGTGCGTACTGGGGCTGGATCCAGTAGCTTCTGTTTCTGCTCCCGCTCCTGAAGAGAAAGAAAGATTAAATTCAGCTCTGCTCCTTATAGCTGTTAAACAATCCATGGTCCAAATATACACAAAAGCAGCTGGAGCCTCCTACCATTCCTGAACAAATGCTTTTTAATAGGCCAAGTAGCAGTAGTTGACAAGTGGGGTTGTTAATATTTTTTCTGATTATATTCAGTTATTCAGAGTTCATCCATCTACAACACACTTTTTTTAAAAAAATTCTGAACAACATACTGTATGTGGATATGCCTGTAATAGTGATGCGTTACTGACTGAGCCATCAAGATAGATCAGCACCACACTAGCCCCTTTTACACTGTCTGTTCAAGGTGGGATTACCAATTTTCTACCATGCCATTCTGTATAAAGCTGGCATGGTGTGTTAGAGCTGACTCTTCTTTACTCTGCCACAAGAAACAGTAAAACAGGTGTGACCTTTTTTTTTTTTTTAAAGTTCAGTGTAAATAGACAAAGCCACAATAAAGAAGTGCCAATTTAATGCCAAGACAGTCGAATCTCTGTGGGTGAGCAGCGAATATTGAGAGGTTCAGCCAGTGCCCAAAAATACCCATTACACTCCTAAGCAATCATAATGATCATAGGAGGTATTGTAAAGGCATGCTGCTCAAACAGACAATTGCACTACAATATGGCACCAAATTTCAAAGTTTTTTCACTTCTTCAAGATGTATCTTGAGAATATAGTATACAATCCACGTTTGAATCCAAATCAATGACAGATCTGTGATCCAGATACTTTGCACACTAAAGGAGAGAAACACCAGTGAGCTCTAAACAGACTGGCCTCTGCAGCTCATGTCCGAGTTCATCAAGGAAGCAGCACTGTGAAAAACACAGCTCACAGCACTGAGAGGTGTCATAGTCAGGATTCTGGACATCCATAAAACAACTATGGGAGGTCTACAAAGCAGTGACAGCTGCATGTAGCTTGTGTGTGTGTTCATTTAAGGAGGCAAAAGAGGAAGGAAGATGTAGATGGAGCAGAGAAAAAGGAAGAGTGAGAAAAGAGAAAAAAAAAAAAAAGACATTCATGATCTTATCTATAGTGCACTCCACAACTCTTCTGTACCCACTCCCTTGTTGTCTTGTCCAAGTGTGAAGCACTGATGTATCCTGGGGATCCGCAATTCCCCTCTTATTTACCACCAGCACTAAATCCCCCCCTGCTGTCCAACACACATAAAATAGAGTGCCTCTGGGGTCACCACTTAAGAAAGGTCAAAAGAATCGTGCATCACAGCAGAGCTGTCATTCAAGGGGCTCCATGCTGCCACAAGGTGAGCTCCTGCCTGCTGTCAGTGCCCATGACGTGGCTGGTGACATGTGAAGCAGCCAGAGACGTGTGAAGAT
>NW_018127939.1:1109768-1109990 GCF_001952655.1 Monopterus albus
TTGGCTATGCTTGTATGCACACACTCCCATAACAGACATATTTCTATCAACACACACACACACACACACACACACACACTCCTTCGCTATGACCAGCATTTTGATAAATGTTATGAGTAGTAGTCATTTATCAGCAAAATGCTGGTCCCTGCTTGTTTAGTTCGAATTTCTTTGACTTTTGGACTGTTGGTGACACAAAACTAACAACCTGAATATGTTACT
>NW_018127939.1:1110047-1125857 GCF_001952655.1 Monopterus albus
ACTAGCGGATTATGTGAGCGCACCTGAATATAAGCCGCACCCACTAAATTTAAAACGAAAAAACAGTTTGTACACAGACGCAGGTGTCCACGTTGTAACATGAGATATTTTGACAGCCAGATCGGTCGCCTTTAACTTGACAGATGCATCATATGCATTTCGTCATGTGTTTTCCATGATGAGGGTGTGTGAAAAAAGTAGCAGCTTATAGTCCGGAAATTACGGTAATACAAGAGCAAACAATTACAAAATAAAAAAAACTTTGTGGTTGTATTGTTGCTTTCATTACAATGAACCACCACAATGATTCTAATAATATTCTATACTGAAAGAAGCTATACACAAAGTCTTCTGAATGCCACATACAATGCGAGTATGTGTGCAGTCAGTGAAGGACAAGATCACATTTACTATTAGTGATAAGAGAGTGACCCTGTGCTGCCATCAAACTGTCAACAGGATTTTTTTTTACTTCAATGCTGATGATGGCAGAGAAAAGCTGAAAGCATTTATACAGCAAACGTCAGTGCTGGTGATTATTACAAGAGTGGGAAGAACCCAATCATGAACATCAAGAACCTACTCTAGTTTTGACGAGCTGTGGCATTCAGTGAGTAAAATTAATTCCATTATAAACTATAGAAGTATACTAGAAGGAAAACTGAGTGGGTAGTGCTGGTCTTGACTCATGTTCATAAGGATCCAGGCAAAATGTATGACTGTAATCTCCCCCACTTAGGTATGCAACATATGGAAAATGACAAATCAGAATGACTCAAGTTGTGGCCAAACTCAAAAAAAGCTGACTGCAGTTCTCCAGAGGCTCAAGTTAAAGACCTGAGGCCAACTTCGTTACCAATCTGGTGTCAGAATTAAGGGCAAGCACAGACCGGCTTTCCTTCACTCCACTTGTCCTGCAGCTGGCCTAGGTTTAAAAGTCCATGATCTCAAAAACAACTGCTGGAGAACTACAGTAAGGTGTGCCAGAATATGACCGTAGATGAATATAGACTTTGCTCAATCTTTCGATCTACATTACACAATTTTTATATTACCTAAATATAAGAAATCTAAGTTTGTATAAAATGACTTTTATACTGCAGAATCTAGAGTATGTAGAAAAATTGAGAAAACACAAAAGACATTATGAACCACTGAAATGGGGACTAACAGCATTGTCTCTATGGTGTTTGACCTTGTGCTCAATCATGCTGCTGATCTCAGGCAGGAAGTTCTGGCTGATGACACGGTAGAGGTGGCGGTCCTGTGGGGAGGCTTTGTCTTTGATGCTTTCTGCCAGTCTGACCCACTGCTCCTCTGTATCACACACAAGGGACCAAGCGCCACGCTTACGGCCTGGTTGAGGCAAAGAGAAGCGACACTGGCTTTCTGATTCTATGAAAAATATGTAGAGACAATTAGATCTGTGAGTTTGGTGGTCAAACCTTTAACAATGTACAAATAAAACAGACTCCTCAAGTATAGTCATTAAAATAAATTCCTCATATTAAGAAGATCCTGTCACCTGTGATAGGTGGAGGATCTTCCAGCCCATTATCTGTCTTCACTTCTGACACTTCACTTTCCACCTCACTGAAAGGAACAAAAAAAAAAAAACTGAAAATTAATAAATCTAAATCTTTGTAAATGAAATTACATTTCCATTTCTACTAAAAGAAATGCACACTGTGATGAGTCTGTAACACACACTGGGAGCAACACTGCTAGTGTGCGTTGCCCTTTAGGTTTTTTGAACATTAAATTATACTCGTATTGAGACATATATAGTATATCTCTGTGAAACATGTTCTGCAGCAGTAAATCCCTTCTCAGCCTTCTGTTAATCCTTCAACTGCATCAAAATTAAATCTAAACTATACAGTATCACAGTCAAGGTGAGCGGGTAACATTAAAAAACAAAAACATAATGCAAATTTTCCAGAGCCAATTAATGTATGAGAACTAAAATTACATTTCTGTAGCAGTAGACTACAGGTCCATCAACAACTGAGTTTTATACATGATTTTACAAAAAACCCTAACTAATATATTTGCACTTAGACCACATTGCAAAACAAGCTCCTATGGCATCAGCTGTGGCAGTAAAATGCATGTATTCTTTTTTACCAGTACATGCATACCTACAAATATCCACAATTATCTTCAATATGCTGACTGCACTGACAGACAAAAAAGTTTTTCACCTTAGCTGAGGTTCTTCCAGCTTTCTCTTCTTTGGCGGTCTCCCCCTTTTCTTTTTCTCTGGTAATGTTAATTCAGGGGTTTCACTGCTGCAAAACACAACATGAAGTAGAATTATCTAAAATGACAGCCTTTAACTCTAACAGGCCGGTAAACAAGTGTCAGACTTCCACTGCAATTACACACTTACTACATGCCTAATCAACCACAAAAAACATGACAATGGGCATAACATTCATGTTTGGTGTACTGGATATTGAAAGAAGATAATGAGATGCTGTCTAATATTTACCTGATCTTTTCTGCTTTCCTCTTGACTGGCTCTTCTTTGTACATACGAGTACCATAAAAATACCAGTAGAGGGCTCCATTTCCATCTTGCCCCAGTGGTTCCACCCTCAGGCTGTCTGCATCCAGCCCCTGAAAAGAGGGGTGGAGGATTGCATTATATTTTTTAAAATCATGTGTAGGAGGATCATGCTTCAGTCAGTGGATGATGTCACTTAATCCTTTGAGCTTGCATGGCTGTGAATCATACAGAGGGGATCAGGCACCTTCAGTATGTTACCGAGTGCTTTCATAAATTCAATGTGATACATTAAAAAAATCATAACTCAAGAAAAAAAAAAACAGTACAATGTATTAAGAGGAAAATTATAAACTGACATATAACATGGCGTAAAAACTGTCAAGTTATCACACCTCAATTTATGTCAGTACAGACATGAGCCAGTATGGGGCTATTGTCTAGAAGGTTGTCCTTGTTAGACTGATAGCATTCCGTTACAAATACAAGTGTAAATATATTTAACAGTTTACACCTCCTTCTTAGCCCACAGCAAAACACTCCAACAGTATTAGTAAATGATTTAAAGCAAATTCTTGTGGTGCTTTAAAATTCACCATCCAGTTTTGGGTTAGAGTGTGCTCTGGTCACATCCTGACTGCATTATAAGTAAGGCACACAATAGCCAATAGACAACTACTACTATAGAAGGTGAAAATAATTAAAGAAACAGCAAGTAGCTGCCACAATGTGTTAACATTCTGCTGTCATATATTAACTAATGTAGCCTCAGTAGGTGCAAACTGCTGAACACCAGTATCACCCACAACTTCATGAGTTTGATGGGATTAAGCTGCCAAAATAAAATAAACTCCAAAGTGAATGTCATGCATAGAACCAATTTGAAACTGCATTTATGAAAACAAGCATGTCCACATTCTTTAAGCTGATCCCCATGAGGAATAGGGTATACCTTAAGCAGTTCAAAAACATCAGCAGCATCCAGACGGTAGTCGCAAAGCCGGTGCAGCAGCTCCACCTGAGTACGAGGAGGGAGATTCTCGAAAGAGTCTTCTCTCAGTGGGTTGGGCTTCCCCTCTTCCAATTCCCACCGGTAGCTGATAATGTCATCCAGGTAATTGCTAAATGCCTGAGGGCTAAAGAGGAGAGCAAAACAACAGGAAAGATTGGCAAATGTGAGTGGCCAAAAAAAAGAAGCTTGTATTAGCTCAGTGTTGTGACGAGCACTATACCTATTGTATATACAAAGCAGCAACTGACAATTCTGTGACTGACATTGCATTTTCTTATCACACTTATCTTGTGCTGTTCCTGTTGAACAAAGACTACATGTAGATTAACTACATCTCTTGTGTCTTTCCCATGTGTCAATTTTATCCTGTGGTTTACTGTGTGCTGTTCTGAAACAACTGGCATTTCCTCTGTTTTGTAACTGATATTAAGTAATTTAGGTGACTCATTCACTGTAAGGTCATTTGAAACACACTTGTTAGATTTGTAATGTAAGATTCAATTCCGTCTGTTATAAATTAACTACAAATTAAACCATCTGAAAACTCTGGTGTGATGTTTATTGTAATAAATAGGAGCCCAGGAAGAAGGTATGTCAATATGGATAAATGCAAACAACTCAGATGCAAATCCTCTCTGTACACTGTAAAGCCAAATACACCAAGACTCAATATTAACAATAGTCCTTTTGAAATTCACAGTTTAGGAAACAAAGTTCAAACCAACATAGTGGCTGTAGAGGCGGAGGAGGTGGGGAGGGGGGATACTGATTTCTTTGAATGGGAGTTGGTTTGTATCTCTGCTGGTAAATAAATGTTGGTTCCGGTTTAGTTCTAGCCAATTAATCTGCACTGTTTAGTTCCAACTCAGATGAACAGAACAAGGGCTCAGGGAGAATCTATGCAGCACCGCAGAGAAAGAGGGACAGAAAAAAAAATGGCTTATCTTGAAAGAGCAGAGTGCACTTTTCACACAGCTGCAGCGTCCCCCTCCCACTACCCCATCCTTTCTGTCCCACGTCCTCTCCAACATCCTCCCTCTCTCCCTCCTTTCCCCCACTCTGGCAGAGCATTTAACATGTGTGGATGAAAAGGGCAGTTCTGTGAAAGACCAGTGCTGAGCAGCTACCCCCAGGTTGCCAGCGCCTGTCCAGTCCAATAAAGCAGGTTGTCCTCCTGTTACTGGCTGACTGGGTGGTAAAACCAGACTAGAGCAGTCCTGCCTCCACTTATCAGTTCACTGGTACCACTATGCTACTTTCTAATGATGGCTTAAAATAGGTGTAAAGAGAAGAAAGCCCCATGAGAGAAAAGGCTCTGTTTGTGCTCATGTGTAAATTTGAATAACCACCTCTGGTACATACTCACTTTCTTCCATCATTTGATCACAGGGAAGAGAAAGGTTTCAGTGGCTATGCTGCTTTCATATATTCTAGTATGACTTTAACCACAAACCTACATGCACCATATGGTGAGTAAATTCTAACTCCTCAGTGAGTCATTGTGCCAGTGACTCAGACATCCTGGGTGCAATGACTAATTTGAAATTGACAGATATGCTCTCCCCCCCCTCACAGCAACAAATAAAACTAAAAACAAAGTTCACTGATTCTTTTCCACTGTGCCGCCAATATTTTGTTTAACAAATTCTTATTTTACCTAACAAAAACAAGTAATGTGTTCACCTACTGTACTATACTGGGTCTGTTAAAGGTACAGTTGGCAATTCCTTTCAGAAGCATTTTTTGTTACGTTTATTGAAATTCTCTTTTATCCCAATGGCAATGAACGCATTGAATAAACTGACAACATAAAGAAAATAATCTGTTATCAGTGGCAGGAGCAGGGCTGAAAAATACCGAGTAATTTTACTCATCCAAAGCAAAACCATTGGATGGCCTACCTGCCTGTCAACCTAACTTCCTAGCTCTGTGCACTCTGCCCATGCACTCAATGCACAAGCAGGAGTCTTCCACAAGGTGTTGCAGTTGCAGGCTGATGTGCGACTGTTTTGTTTTACAGCAAAAGCTAGTGAGCTATAGCAGAAAAGGTACCTACAGCAGCTTTCGTTCGCAACAGAGACCGGTGTTGCAGCCCAGGAGAACCTTTATGACATATAGTCTTATAAGTAATGTTGTTGTTTTGATCATCTACAGTACATAATATCATTAAAAGATTCAAAAAATCTGAGAGTAAGGGGCAAGACTGAAAACCTATAGTGAATGGCCATGACCTTCTGGCCCTTGGGTGACACTACATAGTGACCGATTCTGAATGATCCTGTAGATGGGCTCAGGAACTCTTCTGAAAAGCTTAGTCAGTGAGCATGAGTCATCACTGCATCCACAAATACAAGTTTAAAAACTATCATTATTTGAGATGAACAGAGGGTATCTTTTTTTTTTTGCATTGTATCATGGTATTTGGTCTCCCTACTGTGAACAACATATGCAGGTTTTGAAGCAAAATGTGATGCCAGCCAAACATGATCTTTTTCAGGGAAGGCCTTAATTATTTCAACAAGACAATGCTAAACCACATTCCACAACAGCATGGCTCCATAATAAGAGCCTGGGTGCTAACCTGGCCTGCCTGCAGTCCAGGCCTGTCACCTACTGAAAATATTTTGTGCATTACGAAGTGACAAATACAACAGAGGAGGCCCCAAACTGTTGAGCAGCAGAAATCCTATATCAAGGCCAAACAGGAAAACATTTCTCTTTCAAAACTAAAACAGTTGGTCTCCTCAGTTTCCAAATACTTACTGAGTGTTGTTGAAAGAAGAGGTGGTGCAACACAGTGGTAAAACTGCCAACTTTTTTGATATGTGTTGCTGGCAGCAAATTTAAAATGAGCATATATTTTTCAAAAACCAGTAACATTTCACAGCTTTAACATTTTGTTTGTTGCATTTGTACCATTTTCATTTAAATGTATGTTTTAAATTATTTGCTAATCAGTGGATATAGTTTTTAATTTACAGTTTACACAGCAACCTAACTTTTTTTGGAAATGGGGTTGTATAAGTAAAAACACTTTGGGAAACAACAACTAGAAAGGTACATTGGAGAAAAGGGCTGGACCTTGCCAATACCTAACCTAGGTTTCCTATTTACTAGAAACTTCTCCCCTCTTCCCTGATTAAAAGCTTCATTCAGCTGCTGTGCATGCCACATAAAAACCTTAACAGCTAATAATATTTGTGTCACCTGCCTTTGCCAATATGCCAGCTTCTTTTTCTCTTGTATACTTACGTGATGTCAGTGCGCTGGTAGCATCCCTGCAACAGACAGGCAACGAGGTCCCCAAGGAAGTCCAAGTCCTGCTCTGACAGGGCTTTCTCCAGCTCCTGGACACAAAGAAATGGTAGGTTAAAAACTCTGCATAAATTTTTGTTTAACAGATCAGAGATATCAGTGCAAATGATTAAAGTAATGCTACACATTGCTACAGCACATCCACACAATGAGAGAACCAGAAGAGTTTCCAAGAATAAAGGCTTATTTGTGGTTTCCTCAGAGAGACACAAATAAACTTCTAAATCATACACCAATCAAGAGTCAGCATACTACTACTTTGTTTTTTGTATCTAGCTGAACATAGAAAAAGTGAAATGGGGGAAAAAAAAGAAAACGGCATCTGCAACCACTGACTAGGAGAAGGACCAAGGATGGGAAATTAATAGAATAAACATACAATGCACAAAACTAATGTCCAGTCTGGCGCATGTGCAATCAGTGCACTGGCAGTGTGGACAGTCCATGCAAACTCTGTGCAGGCATCCATCCATGTGGAACCCAAAACTGAACTCTGTGCAGACTGTCCACACTCCCCACACTCCCAGGGCACTGAGGGTACATGCACCCTTGTAGACTTGGGCAGAAGGTAAATTTACATTACACAGCCCCTTGTGGATATGGACAATTCAACAAGGCAACATAGGGCTCGGTGATATGGCAAAAAAATGTTAGGATAATTTTTTCCATATCAATCAATAACAATTACTGATCATTTTAATTAGCTATTATAAGGCTATATTTTTAATAAACAGCAGAGGAGCGAAAGGTTTAATTAAACCACTATTTATTTATTTTTTTAATCAAGACATACATGGATGGGGAGATACTCCTTTTAAATAAAAATAAGTGCCATACTGCTGAGTGGACCTGTCCTTTTTTTATTGACAATTCTTCACTTCCTCTACTCATCTTCTCCCTCGCATTCTATGCTGCTTCTGTTGTAGTGCTGCATGTTGAGGGAGCAACCAAACTACACACCTGATTGGTTGTTTGCATATCACCTGTGGCACGCTGCATTATCAAGGGCTATGATTGGCTGCTTTAGAGCTAGGGAAGGAGCATGCTTGGGGCTTGTTCATGTAACCACCTTTATGTGGTCTTCACGCACTGCTTTTAACCAGCCATCCTACTGAACAAATGTCTCATCCCTGAGGATTGCCTATTGCAGTATATTGTTTCATTGCCCAGGCCTAAGGCAACACCATTATTAGCAAAACAGGTCCTTTTTGATACTTCAAGCAATTTTAGAGTCATATAAACAAGGCAATATCTCAACTGTGAAATGAAGCATCAAGAGAAAAAGACTGAGCTCTGAGCATACTGCACACGTCTGAGTTTGCTGCTATAACAGCAGAAGGGATGGTTGGAATTGCAACCTGTCTGATTAGGGCTTCTTGATTTGCCAGTGGCTGCTTGGCTGGAGCTGAGGTTCAAGTTCAGCCATGACCTCTCTTCTGCCCGGCATTGTGTTTCAGCCATTGAGGTTTTATGAAGTGGCAGTAACGGGCAAAGCAAACTCAAAGACCTGAAAGCACCAAGGAGAGATGGCAGGCAGCAGGGGCCTAGAGCTGCAACACAGCCATACCCCCTCCTACTCTCTGCTGACCAACCAAGACACAGCACCCCACATGGCCTCCCAGCATGCACCGCTCTCTCCAATGATAGCCAAAGGCTCTAGAGTAGAATAGGGGAGACAGAACAGGAGGCTGAGAGGGCAGAAATGCAAATGCAGGTGCTCCATCAGCCAAGTGTCCATTTCACTTAAACCCCCTTTAGCACGATGCAAAGCGGTCCCTTCAGGCTGAAGCCTAACTGGTCGTTCTTCAGAAAAAGAACATGACTGCCTGCAGCTGACCACTCCTCACCCCTCCTGCTGATAGCCCTCTCACTAATAACAGATCCAGACTTTTCCCCTGTGTCATTCTTCCTTGTTGCATGAATGGAAGCCTTTCCTCCCTTCAAGAAAAAAAAAAGGTCCAAATTTATATCAAGGACAAAGAGGCACGTTTAATTATTGTGCACTCAGTCGTCTCTCCTCAGTCTGGCTCTGGGTGAGCTCAGGGGTTACCAAAGGTCAGTGTACACACCTCTCAGCCACGGAGAAAGACGGAAGCCAGAAGCCAATAAGTCAGAGTGATGAAAACCAGAAGGGGAGGAACAAAAAGGAGGCTGAGAAAGAAGTTGAGAAACAGGATAAAATAATTTTTGCTTGAGGTTAGTAAAGGAGAGTATAAGAGGAAAAACTCATGTAAGACAGCTTGCTCCTGCAGTCTACCACAGAATTAGACAGAGACTACTACTGCACTACTGTTTGCAAACACACTGTCAAGCGTGACAAATTACCCAATTCTATATTTCAGACTACAAGAGTAACAGCAAACATTAGGGGTGCAACTATTCTGAAACCGTGAACCAAACGTCTACGTTCTGGCAGACAGAATTACAAATAGTACAAAATGTGCAAATCACAAAATTATTATTGTTTAAAGTTAGAGCAAGCTGTGTATTTTGTAAATATTAGCTAGCGGCTTCACTCTGTGTTGGGAGTTGGACTGAAGTTGCAGCTCCGCTCCTCAACACACAAACAGCAGCCAGGAGCTGAGGCGCTACAGAGGGAGAGGCTGAACACCTTTGCTCAGCTCTATATGTGCAATAAAACCTATGCCAGCAAGAGCCGTTTATCAAAACACCTGCTAAACAAGCAGAAACTTGCAGAGAAGCAATAATTTCACCTTCACCTGCAGTATGTCATCCACCACAGGTACAGTATGTCTTATTACTGAGTTTGTTAAGCTAATAGCTTTAGGTCTGTCTTGTGGTGAGCAAACAGCACAGTCCAGGCAGTATGGCCTCATATCCCTCACATCTGTCTCCCTCCACTATCTATGGTCAATTCAGACCCACACCGTCCACCTGCTTACCCTTCAAGTGTTTCTATCTCTATTAAAAACTGAGGCAGCAGCAGTGGACTAATGCTGACTTACTTTACATAAAGAACACAATTTAAAAAAGCAAAAGGTGTCACTAAAACTGAGAAAGGTTCAAGTCAGAAAAATCCAAATGCTTCAAACTAGCAATAGAGGACACTTCTTAGTGTCCATTCAGTTTTATGATCATTGTCAATCAAATTCAATTTTATTTGTATAGCGCCAAATCATAACAAAAGTCACCTCAAGACACTTTATAAAGCAAGGTCAAGACCTTATTATTATTATCATCAAGGAAAAACACAACAAATCCACCTTGAGCAAGCACTTGGCGACAGCAGGGAAGAAAAATTCGCTTTAACGCAAGAAACCTCCGACAGAGGTGAGTGGCCTTCTGCCCCGACAGGCTGGGGTGAGGTAGACCATTTTGAGGCTGGAGCTACTTTGTTGCTGTAGTTGTGGACTGTCATATAAAAAAGCTGCTTCTGATAGTTTTTCCTTCACAAACTACAGCAATAAAATCCTCATAGAATCTGAAACTGAACTGGGTAAATAACTATACCATTCAAATTTAAAGAAATACTGTATTATTTATGTGCAAGTATCAAATCAAATTTATTTATACAAGCACTTTAAAAACAACACCCAGTTGACCAAAGTACTTTACATGGCAGAATATAATCACAATAAATAGAATAAAATCAGTGCAAAAAAAAAAAAACAGCACAGTAACACAGACAACATACATTCAATGTATTCTTCTACAATCATCAATTAACTATAATAGTAAACCCTGTTTACTACTCGATTGTTGTGTTTTCTACACTGTTGGCAATTTAATAAAACCCAGAAAATGTTTCCCCATTTTTTTTCTTTTTAAATGCCTCACTCCCATGTACATGCACATATCACCTGTCATCATCATTCAGTATCAGTGTTTCACAGTCCAGTAAAAATAAACACAGAGGACAGCAACAACAGAGATGGCGTTAGTGGAGAGAAGAGGATGCTTCACATTTGTTGGACATTTATGCAGAAGCTTTTGTTCACATCAAGGTAGAAGGAACATGTCACAACCAAGCAGTTTTTGAGGAAATCATGCGATTTGACTGTTGCACAAATTGCATCATTGTTGTAATTATTGTGTGCATGTGGCTCACATTCAATTACTTTAAATCTGTGCATGTATGGCAATTTAGGAGCGCAACAGTGTTCGGAGATAAAAACTGAATCTGACAAAAAGAAATGGAGCCTTAAGGCCTATAATGTGAACGTAATGTATGACAAGGGAGACAGAGCTTTAACAACAAAGTGACTGACTGAACGGTTAAACAGTTGCTCACGCTAGCACGTGTTATGGCTTATACACATGTACATATGGTATCCAGCTGCAGAGTTCTGTCATAGATATGAACTCTGATCATTAAAAGGCAGTGTGTGTGAGTGTGTGTGTATATCTGTGCATGTACATATGCATAAGATACTGAGATAACTTGTGTCACACCATCTTCCACTTTCTGGTCCCTGTCAGGCAGCCTCTGGTCCAAAGTAAGCCCATCCATTAGAAACAAACTGCACTTTGATCACACTTTGAAAAAGCTGGGGGCCAAGGCTGAGAGGAAGTGTAGAGAGTTGAGTACAGCACAGCAAAGTGCTGCTGCCCCTGGATTAACACCATCCTGCTCAACCTTTGAAGTGCCTCAGCATCTCAGATGGCAGAGGGATGGGAAATTAATGTGGTGTGCATGTACTTTCTTCAGTCATCCATTCAGTTGACAATCCCTCTGGCGCTAACAAACACTGCTTAGTAAAGGGCTGCAAGGAACACTCTGCTGCAGCTTGTTGTGTCCTGTGGGGACCTTTCCCCCCAATAACCACATGTGTACAGAATAGTGACCACACTAGTAAGGACACAAATTACAAACTTTGGCAAACAGTTAACAGACAAAGGGACTCAAAGATAAGAGAGCTGGATAAGTGATAAGCTAGAAAGAGTATAAACCATAGTACTAAACTACTGCCATGAACAAAACAGGCAATTCGTATTCACACACTGGGACAAAGACTGGAGGGTGAGTCACGGCTTAGTCAAAAGGTGTGTCATCACCACAGCCCCTCTGCAGGCCTGGCTTGCAATCAGCAATTCACCCTGAAGGTATGTGGCACTTTTCTCACCCAATTCTCCTGCTGTTTCTCTCTCTGCCTTAACCTCCTATTCCTCTCTTCCACGCCATTCTCCTCCCTGCCCAGTGTCTGTGAGGCATTCTATTATTCCCCTGACAACACCCTCACTCCAGTCTTCAGGCCATTCTTTTCCTCTCCATCTTCCTCATCTCTCCTCTCCCTATACACATTGTCCTCACTCCAGCCAGTTGTTGGCTTCACTGTAGCTGAGCACAGTGCAGACTCTTCGCAGTTAAGCAGAATATGATTAGCATTGATTCTCCAAAAATTATTAATTGGAAGTGAGGTGGGGGAAAAAAAACAAAGCATCATCTATCCTGGGCATATTTAAAAATCTCTATTGAAAAAACACAACTTTGGGGCACTGTTTGTCATTATCTGTTCAACAGAACTGCAAACAGTGTGAGAAATGACACCAGTGCTCATCAATTCCTTTTCTCTTTCCCAGGAGACCCTATCACACTTTATGTACCTTGACAAGATTAACAAGAAGGGAAATTAAAAGGAAATGTGCATATAGTCAATAGTAGAGTTGTCAAACTGAAAGTCAAGTTTTATTTTTAAGTGATCCAGTGTCATTCTGTATGATTTAGCGGTGAAATGTATGGCACTACATGGGAGATTAAAGTCCAGTGTGCATTCAGTAAACCTGCAGCATGCATGCTGGGTTTAATGATGCCATGCCAAGCCAAAGTGGTCTCATTTAGGAGGACTAGCCACCAGCAGTGCTTTTAACACCACGAGAACTTAACAAGTCTTAACCTGGAGCTTTCCACACCCATATAACCATCAGAACTTGAAGGGCTGATGCTGTTCATTTCGCTTTGCTTTTTCACTGTATTCGTTTCTGTCTCTCCCTGTTTACACAAGGGTGGGGCTGTGCTCCTCACACACAGCTGAGGACAGAGCATCTAGTCAAGTCTACAATGCTCAATAATCATGCATGCAACAAAATCTGCCAGTGATAGAGAATGCATGAGCAGTTTATCTAACAGCTGTTGAACCCGCAGCGCACAGACTTGCAGAAATTTTCAATGCTTTTCTGTGGTCAAGTGGCTGTCTCCATTTTCACCACTAAACCAACAGGTTAAGTCCTGGATCATTTTACCTCTAAACCAGTCAGTGTGTTTACACACAGTGCTTGTTGAGGTGTGAAGACGCATACATTGAGTGTTTTCACATGAGGCACAATTGTTTCATACCATGCCAGAGCACAACTGATCCACCATCCCTCTCCCCCGCAGGTCCGCTTTCACATTGTTCTGTGCCCCAGCACACGTGGCATATGTACATACAGTAGGTGGGATTATGCACATAGCCAACTTGCAATCCATAAAGAAGAAGCAACCACTTGCATCATCAACTAAGCAATATTTGTTTCTGTTCTGTGCGGACAATGCATGACAACAAAGTCAATCTTACTGTGGATGATTTTATTACTTCTGAGTTGCAAACAACGGCCCTCTCACCTGCCCTCCTACTTCCACATCTACCATGCAGGTCAGAGGATGAAATGGGCTCATGCTGCACGAACATGATGGTTTTTGAAGAGACAGGAGGCGTTGAGGAATGCCAACAGAGTCAAATAGTTATGAGGTCACATAGCAGCCCACTTTCTTTTTTGAGCATGGTAGAGTTCGCATCTCCCACGGACTGTGTTCGAGTACTCATGAATTGTGCTCAAAACCAACTCTTCAAGTGGAACTCCTCGCCAAAGTAGGTAGATGACAGTGAAAACAAAAGCAAACCTGGAACAAACAGGTACAAGTTCCATTATGGGTCGGTAGGTTGCTAGAGTGGGCCTATGGGCCCCTGCCTAATATGAGAACCAGGATGACAAATGGTAGGAGACAAGATATGAATAAAGAGAGTAAAGGAACTGACTTTAAAAGAAAGGAGACATCAAGGCTAAACTGATGTCCTTAGACTACTAACAGACTTCAAGGCAGAGTAGACTATTTTCATTTACATATTAAAGTGAAGTGTGATTTTCTCAGGCCATGATCTGACTGAGTTTCAAAGGTGTGAAAAAACACAGCTCTCTCCATTCATTTCTATGGAGGATTGTGTTCACCACAGCTGGCACCAGCACAGCAGGGGGCTCCAGCAAAATTATGCAATGCTGTGCCGCAAAAAAGGTGGTTCTGGTTCAACTTTTACCACACCGGACAGTGACATCATCTGGCAAAGGCGCTGCATTGACCATTCACATACAGGGGGATGATTGGGATGTGGACGCCCAAGTCTCATTTGTTTGCCTTGTTAGTATAAGCATTCACTGCCAATGGAAACTCCCAGGCTGGAATCAGAATCAGCTTTATTGGCCAGGTGTGTTGGACACACGAGGAATTTGATTCAGGTACATCAGCTCTCAATGTGCAAACAGTAAACCAGCATAAGGCTGTGTAATATAACAAAATAAGCAGCATTTACAAGCAACAGAAAGTGCAAACAATGCAGAATAAGCAGCATGAACAGACAGTAACAATGCAGACAACAAAGGAATGTTCTTTGGAATGAGATAACTAGGGATAAAAAATAGAGTACTTAAATCAGAATACTAGAGACCTGTACGAGTCTGTATAATCTGTACAATGTATATACACACACACACACACACACACACACACAAAGGTATTGCACTGAGGTTTATTGTCCAATCATAAACGTGAATGAAACCACTCAGTGACTCGTCACAACGTGGATGTATTGTACAGACCTACAACATTCCCCCTGCAACCTCTCACCCCTGCGACCAATGCCCCTTGCGTTAAACACATCAAGTGCTGTGGAAAAAGTGAGAAAAAGAAAAGTAGAAGTAAAATGTGTGCATATGTGTCTGGCCAAAGCAAGATGCCAAGTGAAAAAGAGAAAAGGAGTTTTGAGAAGCAGTGCAACAGCTCCAAAGCTGTGACTGATCCACAGGGCCAGTAGTATCGGGGGTAGTCCTTTCTGGATTCCCTCACAGCAGATACTTTCCATACCACTGCTGTTAACAGCTCCTCCAGGGTCTGTATCACCAATAGATAGCCGGAGGGGGGAGGGAGACCTGTTTGTTGTGTAAAGGCTCCTCTCTTCCTCTCTTTTTTTTTTTATTTCTTCCTCCCCCACTTTCAGCTCACACGTGGTTCCTCTAGGAGCCATCATCTGAAAACACCCTCCACCCCCACATGTAACCACCTCCTGCCACATGACAAACATGCGCACATACAGACATAACACCACAGGAAAACGCCCTCACATCCTCAGGATGTGCAGTTCATCTGATCATCACAGGAAAGCATCAACATTTTTGACTTGTTGCCAGACACACATGACTGACTGCATCAAAACAAGAACTTGCAGAAGTCTTTACTGCTCCTCTTGTCTGTTCTACGATTTTTCACATCTTCTACATTTTCAAGTCTTTGAACAAATTCTACAACTATTAAAATGCCTCCAAGAGGGAAAAGAGCTAATAAATCAGAAGCAAACGAGGATGTTGAAGCAGAAGGGGATTATATTTCAGCGGCGCAAGTAACAGAGGAGATGTTGAGTCAGCAGATACAGATGCACACCGCACTGTTGAGCCAACAACAAGACAACTTCAAAGGTTTTGTGCAACTACTTATGGAGACAAATAACAAGAGACTCGACGACATGACCAGAGAAATACAGGAGATAAAAACAAGTTTGCAGTTTACCGAGCGAGATGTGGATGTGATTAAAGCAGCCATGGGTGAACAGAAAATACAAACCAAGGAAACAAAGGATGATGTCTACAAAACCTGTGAGAGTCTAATAGCCATAACGGATAAAATGGAGCATTTGGAAGTACAGTCCAAGCGAAAAAACCTGATCTTCGAGGGAATCAAGGAGTCAGCTGGAGAAAGCTGGACGGA